>NC_067491.1:56651842-56968000 GCF_947179515.1 Apodemus sylvaticus | reverse complement strand
TGGGGGGGCTAGAAAAGGGAAATCATTTGAAATGTAAATAAATTATATCAAATAAAAAAATCATCCAGGATCTAAAATCAGAAGTAGAAAGAACTAAGAAAAGTCAAAGGGAGACAACTTTGGAGATAGAAAGCCTTGGGAAGAAATCAGGGGACATAGATGCAAATATCAACAAAAGAATACAAGAGATAGAAGAAAGAATCTCAGATGCTGAAGATACCATAGAAACCATGGACTCAACAGTTAAAAAAAAATGGAAAATGCAAAAAGCTTGTAACCAACAAATGGTGCTGGTTCAACTGGAGGTCAGCATGCAGAAGAATGCGAATTGATCCATCCTTGTCTCCTTGTACTAAGCTCAAATCCAAATGGATCAAGGACCTCCACATAAAGCCAGACACTCTGAAGCTAATAGAAAAGAAACTGGGGAAGACCCTTGAGGACATCGGTACAGGGAGAAAGTTTCTGAACAGAACACCAATAGCGTATGCTCTAAGAGCAAGAATTGACAAATGGGACCTCATAAGGTTACAGAGTTTCTGTAAGGCAAAGGACACCATCAAGAGGACAGATCGGCAACCAACAAATTGGGAAAAGATCTTCACCAATCCTACATCAGATAGAGGGCTAATATCCAAGATATATAAAGAACTCAAGAAGTTAGACTCCAGAAAACCGAACAACCCTATTAAAAATGGGGTACAGAGTTAAACAAAGAATTCTCACCTGAAGAACTTCGGATGGCAGAGAAGCATCTTAAAAAATGCTCAACTTCATTAGTCATTAGGGAAATGCAAATCAAAACAACCCTAAGATTTCATCTTACACCAGTCAGAATGGCTAAGATTAAAAATTCAGGAGACAGCAGGTGTTGGAGAGGGTGCGGAGAAAGAGGAACACTCCTCCACTGCTGGTGGGGTTGCAAATTGGTACAACCACTCTGGAAAGCAGTCTGGCGGTTCCTCCGAAAACTGGGCACCTCACTTCCAGAAGATCCTGCTTGTAACCCAAAATATCCAGGAAATCCAGGACACAATGAGAAGACCAAACCTAAGGATTATATGCATAGATGGGAGTGGATTTACAACTTAAAAGGCCAGAAAATATCTTCAATAAAATTATGGAAGAAAACTTCCCTAACCTCAAGGGAGAGATGCCCATGAATATACAAGAATCCTACAGAACTCCAAACAGACTGGACCAGAACAGAAATACTTCCCGTCACATAATAATCAAAACACCAAATGTACTAAACAAAGAAAGAATATTAAAGGCAGTAAGAGAAAAAGGCCAAGTAACATATAAAGGAAGACCTATCAGAATCACAGCAGACTTTTCACCTGAGACTATGAAGGCTAGAAGATCCTGGGCAGATCTCATGAAGACTCTAAGAGAACACAAATACCCGCCAAAACTACTATACCCAGCAAAACTCTCAATCACCATAGATGGAGAAACTAAGATATTCCATGACAAAACCAAGTTTACCCAGTATCTACCCACAAACCCAGCCCTACAAAGAATAATAGGAGGAAAACACCAATAGAAGGAGGGAAACTTCACCCTGGAAAAAGCAAGATAGTAACCTTTCATCAAATCCAAAAGAAGTTAACCAATCAAATTTAAAAAATAATGTCAAAAATGACAGGAAGTAACAATCACTATTCCTTAATATCTCTTAACATCAGTGGACTCAATGCCCCAATAAAAAGACATAGACTAACTGACTGGATACGTAAACAGGACCCTACATATTGCTGCTTACAGGAAACACACCTCTGGGTCAATGACAAACACTACCTTAGAGTAAAAGGCTGGAAGACAATTTTACAAGCAAATGGTCTCAGAAAATAAGCTGGAGTAGCCATTTTAATATCAGATAAAATTGACTTTCAACCCAAAGTCATCAAAAGAGACTCTGAGGGACACTTGCTGGTCAAAGGAAAAATACAACAAGAAGAACTCTCAATCCTGAACAACTGTGCTCCAAATGCAACGGCACCATCTTAAGTAAAAGAAACTTTATTAAAGCTCAAAGCACACATTGCACCTAACACAATAATTGTGGGTGACTTCAACACTGCAATTTTCTCAATGGACCGATCAGGAAAACAGAAACTAAACAGGGACACAATGAAACTAATTGAAGCTTTGGACCAATTAGATTTAACAGATATATATAGAACATTCTATCCTAAAGCAAAATAATATACCTTTTTCTCATCACCTCATGGTACCTTCTCCAAAAGACCATATAATTGGTCATAAGACAGACCTCAACAAATATAAGAAGATCAAACTAATCCCCTGCCTCCTATCAGATCACTATGGAGCAAAAGTGATCTTCAATAGCAACAAAAACAACAGAAAACCCACATACACGTGGAAACTGAACAATATTCTACTCACTGATATCTTGGTCAAGGAAGAAATAAGGAAAGAAATTAAAGACTTTTTAGAACACAATGAAAATGAAGACACAACATACCCAAATCTATGGGACACAATGATAGCAGTGATAAGAGGAAAACTCATAGCCCTGAGTGCCTCCCAAAAGGAAATGGAGAGAGCATACACTATCAGCTTAACGACAACCTTAACGCCCTGGAACAAAAAGAAGCTATTTCACCCAGGAGGAGTAGAAGACAGGAAATCATCAAACTCAGGGCCGAAATCAATCAAATAGAAACAAAGAGAACCATACAAAGAATCAACAAAACCAGGAGCTGGTTCTTCGAGAAAATCAACAAGATAGATAAACCCTTAGCCCGACTAACCAAAGGGCACAGAGGCAGTATCCAGATTAACAAACTTAGAAATGAAAAGGGAGATATAACAATAGAAACTGAGGAAATTCAAAAAATCATTAGATCCTACTACAAAAGCCTATGCTCAACACAACTGGAGAATCTAGAGGAAATGGACAGTTTCCTAGACAGATATCCGACACCAAAACTAAATCAGGATCAAATAGATCAAGTAAACAGTCCCATAACACCTGAAGAAATAAAAAGGGTCATAGAAAGTCTCCCAACCAAAAAAGCCGGGACCAGATGGCTTCAGTGCAGAGTTCTATCAGACCTTCCTAGAAGACCTAACACCAATACTCTTCAAACTATTCCACATAATAGAAACAGAAGGAACTCTACCCAACTCATTCTATGAAGCCACAATTACACTGATACCAAAACCACACAAAGATCCAACAAAGAAAGAGAACTTCAAGCCAATTTCTCTTATGAATATTGATGCAAAAATACTTAATAAAAATCTTGCCAACCGAATCCAAGAACACATCAAAATGATCATCCACCATGATCAAGTAGGCTTCATCCCAGGGATGCAGGGATAGTTCAATATAAGGAAATCCATCAATGCTATCCACTACATACACAAATTCAAAGAAAAAAACATATGATCATCTCATTAGGTGCAGAAAAAGCATTTGACAAAATCCACCATCCTTTCATGCTAAAAGTATTGGAAAGAACAGGAATTCAAGGCCCATACCTAAACATCATTAAAGCAATATACAGCAAACCGGTAGCCAACATCAAACTAAATGGAGAGAAACTTGAAGCAATCCCACTAAAATCAGGGACTAGACAAGGCTGTCCTCTCTCCATATCTTTTCAATATAGTATTTGAAGTTCTAGCTAGAGCAATTAGACAACATAAGGAGGTCAAGGGGATACAAATTGGAAAGGAAGAAGTCAAATCATCACGATTTGCAGATGACATGATAGTCTATTTAAGTGACCCGATATCCTCCTCCAGGGAACTCCTACAGCTGATAAACAACTTCAGCAAAGTGGCTGGTTATAAAATCAACTCAAGAAAATCAGTTGCCTTCCTATAGTCAAAGGATAAGCAGGCTGAGAAAGAAGTTAGGGAAATGACACCCTTCAAAATAGCCACAAACAATATAAAGTATCTTGGTGTGACTCTAACAAAACAAATGAAAGATCTATATGGCAAGAACTTCAGGTCTCTGAAGAAGGGAATCGAAGAAGACGTCAGAAAATGGAAAAATCTGCCATGCTCGTGGATTGGCAGGATTACTATAGTTAAAATGGCCATCTTGCCAAAAGCAATCTACAGATTCAATGCAATGCCCATCAAAATCCCAACTCAGTTCTTCACAGAGTTAGAAAAAGCAATTCTCAAATTCATCTGGAATAACAAGAAACCCAGGATAGCTAAAACTATTCTCAACAACAAAAGAAATTCTGGGGGAATCACTATCCCTGACTTCCAGCAATACTACAGAGCAATAGTGTTAAAAACTGCATGGTATTGGCACAGTAACAAATAAGTGGACCAATGGAATAGAATTGAAGATTCAGAAATGAATCTACACACCTATGGTCACTTGATCTTCGACAAAGGAGCCAAAAACATCCAGTGGAAAAAAGATAGCCTTTTCAACAAATGGTGCTGGATATATTGGAGGTCAGCATGCAGAAGAATGCACATTGATCCATTCTTATCTCCATGTACTAAACTTCATTCCAAGTGGATCAAGGACCTCCATGTAAAACCAGAAACACTGAAACTAATAGAAAAGAAACTGGGCAAGACCCTTGAGGACATGGGCACAGAGGAAACGTTCCTGGACAGATCACCAATAGCTTAGGCTTTAAGATCAAGAATTGACAAATGGGACCTCATAAAATTACAAAGTTTCTGTAAGGCAAAGGACACTGTTAAAAAGACAAAAACGGCAACCATCAAATTGGGAAAGGATATTCACCAACCCCACATCTGATAGAGGGCTAATATCCAATATATACAAAGAACTCAAGAAGTTAGACCCCAGGGAACCAAATAACCCTACTAAAAATGGGGTACAGATCTTAACAAAGAATTTTCACCTGAAGAAATTCGGGTGACCGAGAGGCACCTTAAGAAGTGCTCAACATCATTAGTCATTAGGGAAATGCAGATCAAAACAACCCTGAGATTTCACCTTACACCAGTCAGAATGGCGAAGATCAAAAACTCAGGAAACAACAGGTGTTGGCGAGGATTTGGAGAAAGAGGAACACTCCTCCAGTGCTGGTGGAGCTGTAAGATGGATGATGGTACAACCACTGTGTAACTCAGTCTGGAGGTTCCTCAGAAAACTGGACATGAGACTTCCAAAGGACCCTGCTATACCTCTCCTGGGCATATACCCAAAAGATTCCCCGGCATGCAATAAAGACACATGTTCCATTATGTTCATTGCAGCCTTATTTATAATAGCCAGAAGCTGGAAAGAACCCAAATGCCCCTCAAAGGAGGAATGGATACAGAAAATGTGGTATATTTACACAATGGATTACTACTCAGCAATTAGAAACAATGAATTCACAGAATTTTTAGGCAAATGGTTTGATCTGGAAAATATCATCCTAAGTGAGGTAACCCAATCACAAAAGAATACACATGGAATGCAATCTCTGATAAGTGGATATTAATTAGCCCAGAAGCTCTGAATACCCAAGGCACAAATTGCATAAGAAATGACTCCCATGAAGAAGTATGGAGAGGGTCCTGATTCTGGAACGGATCGATCTAGCCTTGGAAGGGATTATAAGGACAGAAAAAAGAAGGGAGGTGATTGGAGAAGGGATGGAGAGAAGAAGGTTTATGGGACATATTGGGAGGGGGAATCCGGGAAAGGGAAAATCATTTGGAATGTAAACAAAGAATATACAAAATAAAAATATTAAAAAAAAAAAAAAAGAAAAGTTAAGGTGGGGAGAAGCTTCACAAGGCAACTCCTCATCTGCAGCCCCTCTGAGGAGTGGAATTGGCATCAAACAGCCCCTCACTGCTGGCCCCACCCATCCACATGACTACGCCCCCTCAGCTTCTCCCTCAGGGGCCCCCAGAAGACATTCTTTTTCTTCCAGTCCTACTCACTGCCTTTCCCGCTCTCCAGGTCCACTATGTTTCAGATTTCTTCAAATCCCGGGTGCCCCAGCCTTGCCATGAGGGTGAAGAGCCAGAGCGCAAGCCCAGTCTGTCGCTGACGGTGACCCTTGGTGACCGACCCTAGCTGCTATGGAAGCTGGAAAGTCACCCGTGGGCCAGTCATGTGTTGGCCCCATGCCCCGATCAGGCACTCCTGGCTTTGGAGCTGTCCCGGGGTCCTGGCTGGTGACTGTGGACCAGGGTCTTGGGTGCCTGTCTGGCCCTGAGTGTGGGCAGGGCCCATCCTCATCATTCCTTGACTATCGCATGGCCTCAAAAGATGCGGTCCTGCTCGGAGGGCTTCTCTGGTCACCAACGGGTTTTCGAGGAGGGCCATCCCAGCATGGCCCCGGGAATGGTTGGCCTGAGACTGTTCACGAAGTCAGCACCCTCCTTGACCGCCCTGAAGGTGATGAACACTTTGTTAGCCTGCGTGAGCAGGTGGCCTTGGCCTTGGGAAGATGGCTGCCAACCCTTGGACTGCCTGGAAGGTCACACGTTGCTTTTGGTCTGAAACCTTTCCTCAAGCCTGTGGAAGATTACTGCTCGGGGCCTCCAAGCCCCTCCCTCAGGCTTGATGTGCTGTCCTGTCCCCACTCTGACCGTGTGGACCAAATGTGTAGCCAGGCATTGGAAGTAGGTCCTCCTGGATCTGCCCTTCCTGATTGTTTCAAAACACTTTAAGTTACTGTCTCATGGGAGGGTGTGTTATAAACTTTGTACCAAATGTCTTTGCTGTGCATGTTGCTTTTCAAGCTCTCCTGGTGAGGTAGAAGGTCCTCCTGCACCTACCTAACCTCTCAGTGCATCATTGTGCAGGGACCTGCCAGTCTTAGCAGAGACTTGGGGGACAGAGACCTGTCCTGGGTGTCTTGTATATAGGCCAAGACAGAGGCCTCATAGGCCGTGTGGCCTTCCTATGTGCGTGGTGGATACTTAACCTAGGTCCAGCTTAGAAAACACAGACCCTTCACGGTCAGTGCTGGTAAGGTGCCTGATCATGCTCCCAGGGTGCCTGGCCGGTCTTCCAGGGGCACCAGGAGGGATGCAGGTCTTGCTGTATCCCAGGACAAGGTGTGTGCTTCTCTGGAAATGGGAGGGCTCCTTATGTCCTTCAGGTCTTTGTGTCTGGGAGCATGGGGGGGGACAGTCAAAAGTACCGACTCCCCCCCTCCATTTCCTTCCTCTCCTTAGATGCTGGGTCAGGATCCTCTGTATGCCACTGGCAGACACTAAAATCCAGGAGGCCCAAGGAATTCAGCCCAACTCAGAGAGCATGCTGGATGCCTCTGCCCTTGGTAGCTGGTGTTCAGCCTTTGACAGCCTGCATTTTCAAGGGGATCCTCCCTGTTAAGTGACTGCGTGCCAGCATCCTCCAGCCAATGCTCTGCACTGTAGGGTCCTACGGGTCCCAGCTGTTCTGTTAGAGGCAGAAGTTCCCAGTGAAAAGGCGGGCTCACATCCTGAGCACAGCAGGGCTCTGCTTGTACAGATCCTCTGTTTGGCATGACTGCAGCAGAGCTGAGCCTCTCCCAGGCACCCATGCCTGCCTCTCTGCCTCAGTGCCCGGTGCTGGCTCTGTTTAGGAGGCACAGAGACTGTGGGTTGTGGGCCTGTGACACTGGCACTGGGCAGCTGAGGTAGTAGAATGGGGAGTGTGAGACCAGCTTTGGCGACAGTGATTCTCCCGTGGGCCTGCTCATGTTCCTGTGTGTGTGTGTGTGTGTGTGTGTGTGTGTGTGTGTGTGTGTGTGTGTGTGTTTGCATGTGGAGGTCAGAGGGCAACCTCAAGTGTCCATTCTTAGATTATTTCTATCTTTCTTTCTTTCTTTCTCCTCCTCCTCCTCCTCCTCCTTCTTCTCCTTCTCCTTCTCCTCCTTCTCCTTCCTTCTTCTCCTCCTCCTCCTTTCTCCTCCTCCTCCTTCTTCTCCTTCTTCTTCTCCTTCTCCTTTTCCTCCTCCTCCTCCTCCTCCTCCTCCTCCTCCTCCTCCTCCTCCTCCTCCTCCTCTTCCTTCTCCTCCTCCTCCTTCTTCTCCTTCTTCTCCTGCTTCTCCTTCTCCCTCTTCTCCTTCTTCTTCTCCTTTTCCTTTTCCTCCTCTTCCTCCTCTTCCTCCTCCTCCTCCTCCTCCTTTTCCTCCTCCTCCTCCTCCTCCTCCTCCTCCTCCTCTTCCTCCTCCTCCTCCTCCTTCTTCTTCTTCTTCTTCTTCTTCTTCTTCTTCTTCTTCTTCTTCTTCTTCTTCTTCTTCTTCTTCTTCTTCTTCTTCTTCTTCTTCTCCTTCTTCTTCTTCTTCATCTTCTTCAATAAAACAAGGTCTCTCATTGGCCTGGAACCTCACCAAGTAGGCGACCTCACATTGTGGATTTCACACTTCACGTCAAGTCCCTAAAACAGTGGTTCTCAATATGGGGGGGTCACAACTCCCACAGGGGTCACTTACCAGACATCCTGCAAATCAGATATTTACATGATGATTCATAATGGTATCAAAATTACAGTCATGCTGTAGCAATGGAATAATTTTGTGGTTGGAGAGATGGCCCAGTGGCTAGTGTGCATGGTAACTCATGACTGCCTGTTCGCTTCATCATCAGTGGTACCTGATACCTTCTTCTGACCACTGGGGCACTGGGTACTGAACACGTGTGCCCATACCACGCCCTCCCAAATCCCATGCACTTAAAATAAAAGAAAAACATTTTTTATTTATTTATTTATTTACTCTTATTTATTCATTCATTCACCTGGTTGATGCCCTCCCTCTTGGTCTTCCCCTCACTCAGTCCCCCCCCCCTGTCACCCATCTCCTTCCTCCTCTTAGAGGACGTCCCTCGGGTATCCTCTACCCTTGTGCATCAAGTCTTTGCAGGATTACACATATCCTCTTTCACTGAGACCAGACAAGGTAACCAAGTTAGGGAAACATATTTCACAGCTTTAGGGATACACGCCACTCCACCTGTTAGAAGATCCACATGAAGACCTAGTTACACATTTGCTACATATGCATGGGGAGGCCTAGGTCCAGCCCATTCAAACATCTTTGGTTGATGATTCAGTCTCTGAGAGCCCACGGGGTCCAGGTTAGTTGACCCTGTTGGTTTTCCTGGGAGTTCCTATCCCCTTCCAGGCCCTCAATCCTTCGCCCAACTCTTCCATGAGATTCTTGTAATGGCTGTTCCTGGTTGTCAGCTTGACTACATGTGGAATGAACTGCAGTTCAGAATTGAGGGGCATACTGTGATCCAGATCTTGAGGCTGGAAGATACAAGTTTCTGATTTGGATCTTGGCATGGAGATCTATCTTGAGGCATAGTGGCCATGAAAAGCTTAGGTCCAGGCAAGGTGGTACACGCCTTTAATGCCAGGGGACTGAGGCAAGGAGATCTCTGAGTTCCAGGTCAGCCTAGGACAAAGCAAGTTCCAGATCTAGGTGTGGAGGCATACTCCTTTAATCTGGGTCACACCTTCTGCTGGAGACCTACATAAGGACATTGAAGGAGGAAGATTCACTCTTCTTCGCCTACTTGCACTTACTTGCCAGCACATCTGTTGGAACCTACTTCTACAGAAGATCAGCTGAAACAAACAGCCTCGTGGGGACTGAGCAGCTACTATATTCTTGGACTTCCCATCCACAGCTGACCATTGTTGGGTTAGTTGGATTACAGACTGTAAGTCATCACAATAAATTCCCTCAATATAGAGAAACATTCCATAAGTTCTGTGACTCTAGAGAACCCTGACTAATACAAGTCCCCCAGTTCCATCCCATGTTTGGATGGTTCAGTCAGCTTCTGAGTGGACCCTTTCAGAGGACAGTTATGCTTGGCTCCTGTTTGGAATCATAACAGAGTATCATCGTACTGTCATGGACTGGTGCTTGCCCATGGGATGTGTCTCAAGTTGGGCTAGTTATTGATTGGCCAATCCCTTAGTCTCTGCTTTATCTTTACCCCTCCATTTCTTGTAGACAGGATAAATTTTGGGTCAGAAGTTTTGTGGGTGGGTTGGTGTCCCTATCAATTCACTGGGGTTCCTGTCTGGCTACTGGAGGTGGCCTTTTCAGGCTTCATATCTCCACTGCTGTGAGTGTCAGCTAACGTCATCCTCACTGATTTCTGTGGGCCTCCCCCATCCCAGGTTTTTGGCACGTCCTTGTGATGCCTCCAGCCCCCAAACCCTGCGAGTTGCAGATTTCCCTTTATTCTCCTGGCCTTCTGGGCCCTTCTGTCTCCCCACTTTATCCTGAACCCTCTATCACCTCATTCACCTCCCTATCCCCTGTCTCACCCAGTTCCCTCCCTCCATCTATCTCCTATGACAGTTTTATTCCCTCTTCTAAGTGAGATTCAAGCATCCTCACTTGAACCTTCCTTCTTGCTTACCTTCCTTGGGTCTGTGGAGTGTAGCATCGGTATCCTATATTTTATGGCTAATATCCACAATGAAAACAGCGCTTAGAGGAAAACCCATAGCTATGAGTCATTTCCCTGTCCCCCAAAGAAAGAAAAAAATGGAGAGAGCATACACTATCAGCTTAACAGCACACCTGAAAGCTCTAGAACAAAAAGAAGAAAATACACCCAAGAGGAGTACCCAGCAGGAAATAATCAAACTTAGAACTGAAATTAACCAAGTAGAAACAAAAAGAACTACATGGAAACCAACAAAACCAGGGGTTGATTCTTGGAGAAAATCAAAGGGACACATAAGGATGGAAACTGAGGAAATGCAAAAATATTATTAGATCTTACTACAGAACCCTATACTCAACAAAACTAGAAAATCTGGATGAAATGGACAATTTTCTAGACAGATACCAGGTACCAAAATTAAATCACGATCAGACAAACTATTTAAATATTCCCATAAGCCCTAAAGAAATAGAAGCAGCCATTAAAAGTCTCCCAACAAAAAAGAGCACAAGACCAGATGGTTTTATACCAATATTCTTCAAAGTATTCCACAAAATAGAAACAGAAGGAACACTACCCAAGTTGTTTTAAGAAGCCACAATTATGCTTATACCTAAACCACACAAAGACCCAACATAGAAAGAAAATTTCAGACTAATTTTCCTTATGAATATTGATGCAAAGTACTCAATAAAATTCTCAAAAAAATTAAAGAACACATCAGAACAATCATTTACCATGAACAAGTAGGTTTCATCCAGGAATGCAGGGTCAATATATAAAATGTTCACCAACACATTATAGGAACAAATTCAAAGAGAAAAACCACACAATCATTTATTTAATTAGATGCTGAAAAATCATTTGACAAAATTTAGCACCCCTTCATTGTAAATGTCGTGGAAAAGTCAGGAATTCAAGGCCCATACACAAATATAGTAAAAGCAATGCAGAGCAAATCAGTATACCTCAACTCTAACTACTCAACTCAACCTCAAACTAAATAAAGACAAACTTGAAGCAATCCAACTAAAATCAGGGACTAGACAAGGCTGTCTACTCTGACCTCATCTATTCAATACAGTACTCTTAATTCTAGGCAGAGCAACTAGACAACACAAGGAGGTCAAAGACATACAAATTGGAAAGGAAGAAGTAAAAATATCAGTATTTGCAGATGATATGACAGTATATTTAAGTGACACCAAAAGTTCCAATGAGAGCTCCTACAGTTGAAATACAACTTCAGCAAGTGGCTGAATATAAAATTAAGTCAAACAAATCAGTAGGTTTTCTCTACTCAAAGGATAAACAGACTGAGAAAAAATTAGGGAAACAACATGCTTCACAATAGTCACAAATAATATAAAAACCTTGTGACTCTAACCAAGCAAGTGAAAGATCTGTGTGACAAGAACTTCAAGTTCCTGAAGAAAGAAATTGAAGATGATTTTAGAAGATGGAAAGATCTCCCATCCTCATTGATTGGCAGGATTGATATAGAAAAAATGACCATCTTGCCAAAAGCAATCTACAGATTAAATGCAACCTCCACCAAAATTGCAACTCAGTTCTTCATAGAGTTCGAAAGGGCAATACGCAAATTTATTTAGAATAACCAAAGCTTCAGGATAGCAAAAACTTTTCTCAACAATAAAAGGACTTCTGTGGAAATCATCACCATCCCTGACCCCAGGCTGTGTTACAGAGCAATAGTCATAAAAACCACATGGTAGTGGAACAAAGACAGGCAGGTAGATCAGTGAAATAGAACTGAAGACACAGAAATGAACCCACACACCTATGGTCACTTGATCTGTGACAGAGGGCCTTAAACCACCCAGTGGAAAAGAACATTTTCAACAAGTGGTGCTAGTTCAACTGGAGGTCAGCATGTAGAAGAATGCAAATGGATCCACTCTTATCTTCTCATACAAAGCTCTAGTCCAAGTGGATCCAGGACCTCCACATAAAACCAGATACACTTAAATCAATAGAAGAGAAAGTGAGGAAGAGCCTCGAGCACATGAGCACAGTAGAAAGTTTCCTGAACAAAACAGCAATGACTTGTGCTCTAAAATCAATAATTGACAAATGGGAACTCATATAATTGCAAAGCTATTGTAAGGCAAAGGACACTGTCAAGATGGCAAAACTGCCATCAACAGATTGGGAAAAGATCTTTACCAACCCTCCATACAACAGAGGGCTAATACCCAATAAATACAAACAACTCAAAAAGTTAGACTCCAGACAAACATGTAGCCCTAGTAAAAGCTGTGTACAGAGGTAAACAAATAAATCTCAACTGAGGAATATCAAATGGCCGAGAAGCACCTAAAGAAATGTTCATCGTCATATGATCAGTGGAGCAGCTGGAACAGGAGCCTTCCTGTCACCATTTCCTCCAGGGAGCCCGGCAGCTCCACTTCTCTCTGTGCACTGCCCACCAGGAGAGTAGAATCTCCCAGCAGAGCCTTCACTTCTGGGCATGGAGGTGAGATCCACACTTTGTCTCCAATAACTGTCTGGAGGGGAAAGGTTAGGAATGCATGGGGCATCCAGTGGAGCAGCTGGGACAGGAGCAGTCCAGTCACCATCTGCACCCTGGAGCCGAGAGGCTCCACAGCCATCTGCACACAGATCTTGTAAGAAGAGAGTTGGTCTCCTAAGACTGCTGACACAGGCTTACAGGCCCACAGGAGGGACAAGCTCCAGCCAAAAAAAGGAAGAACAATGAACACAAGAGATAACCAGATGGCAAAGGCAAGCGCAAGACCATAAGCAACAGAAACCAATGCTACTTGGCAACATCAGAAACCAGTTCTCCCGCCATAGCAATCCTGGATACCCCAACACACTGGAAAAGCAAGAGCTGGATTTAAAATCACATCTCATGATGCTGATAGAGGACATTAAGAATAACATTAGTAACTTCCTTAAAGAAATACAGGAGATCACAGGTAAACAGATAGAAGCCCTTAAAGAATTACAGAAAAACACACTCAAACAGGTGAAGGAACTGAATAAAACCATCCAGGATCTAAAAATGGAAATTGAAAATTTAAGAAATCACAAAGAGAGACAACACTGGAGATAGAAAACCTAGGAAAGAAATCAGGAGTAATAGATGCAAGCATCACCAACAGAATACAAGAGAAAGAAGAGAGAATCTCGGGTGCAGAAGATAGAAAACATTGACACAGCAGTCAAAGAAACACAAAATGCAAAAAGCTCCTGACTGAAAACATCCAGTGTAGAGAGCCTTATTGGGGTGCCATGCCACCTGGCAGGAACCTGACATTGACCAAGATGAAGTTCTTCTCCCAGTCTCTGAGCAGAAATTCCTCTGTTAGCCATAATCCTCTCCACCTAGGGTAGAGCACTCAGACCAAGGTGAAGTTCTTTGTTCCTCCAGATTTACAAATTCCTGAATTAAGCAGGTGACCCACCCAGCTGCCTGAGCAGTGGAGCCAATGCCAAGTGAACAGCCAGACCAGTTCCCCAGAACACACCCTGGAATTTGGGGGAAGAGTCTTCCCGAAACCCTTAAACTTCTGAGTCCTCCATTAAACCTTGAGGCTTTGAGCAGGTGCTGTTGTCTCCATCTCTTTTCCCCACCTTCCCATACATCCCCAGCTTCCCTTCCAGGGTAACTGTTCGACATAACTTTTGGAAATTACAGATTTGTGCCTGACGAGTGTCCAGGCACAAGAAGGTCTCCTGAGGTGACCCTGTCTTGGCGAACCTTTGCAGAAAATAGAAAAAGACAGTACCCTGCATGGGGAGCAAATGCAGGAACTAAATACTAACACTAGTCTAAAATTTCATCTTTTTGAAGCTGCTGTTGTTGGTGCAGAAGGATAGGGGCTAAGTGGGACAGCGTAGACCCAACACTGAGCTTGCTTAGGAGGTGACAGTGGGAAATGGGATAGGAACTTCAAACCAGGTGTTTGCTCGCAGCCTTCAAGAGCTGCTTCAGGAGAAAGGAGTAGGGTTTGAAAAACAATGGTTAGAAGGTTTTTTAGATCAGATAGATTCTTGTTGCCTATGGTTCCGAGAAAAAAAGAACTTTATATAAGAGAACCTGGGAAAAAATTGGAAAAGCACTAAGAGCCACCGAGGCAGATAAAACTACCCTCTGCCTCCGGACGCTTATAAATGATGCTACTGATGAGATCTCGCAGGCACCAGGGAGAACTTGAGGAATCTCAAGAAAGAAGCCTGCCAGAGAGGACTTCCTCAGACAAGAGTCTTCTCAACCCTAACTTAGAAAGATATAGAGACACTACTGAAGAGCTAACATTAGAGGAGGAAGCTCATTCAGATGAAGGAGCTGCCTAATATTATGGTGAGGATTGGCCTCCTAGTGCACCTTCTGCTCTGCCTGTGGCCTCTACTGTACGAGATGATACCAAGATGGAGATGCAACTACATAAATTGGAGTTTGAAATTAAGTTGCAGAAAGGGTATCAAGTGCAGGAAGGAGCGGTGATCCTGAGACACACCAATCGCCACTAGAATGAGCTGTAAGTCAGGCTCACAGGGAAAGACAGGACACATCTAACTTAGTCGTTGAGATCATAGACCAGCAGAATATAGTTAGATAATATCAGACCATGGAGTTCAAAGTGATAAAGGAATTAAAGACAGCTGTGGCACAGCATGGCCCTAGCTCCTTTTCCACAAGCTTTATTGGATACTGTGATGCAGTCAAACTTAACGCCACAAGATTGGAGGATTCTATGTAAGGCTACATTGTCAGGAGGAGATTTCTTGCTTTGGAATTCTGAATGGCGTGAAGCTAGTAAGAGAACTGCCGGGATGAATCAGGTAATCCAGATTGGGACACTAACATGCTACTAGGAGAAGGTCAATATGGAGGCAATGCTAATCAGATTGGGTTCCCTGTTGGAGTGTATGCACAGGTTGCAATGGCTGCCCACCACTCGTGGAATCAATTACCGACTAAAGGGGATCTCAGTGGAAGTTTAGCAAGCATTAGACAGGCACCTGGTGAACTTTTTCAGGATTTTGTGGATAGGCTAATGAAATCAGCTAATAGAATTTTTGGAACTTCTCAAGCAGAATCTTTGTCACACAATTGGCTTATGAGAATGCTAATGCAACTTGTCACACCACCATTAGACCTTACAAGGGACAGATAGGCTTAGCTGGGTATATTCGCCTTTGTGCAGAGATTGGGCCTTTGTACAATCAAAGTCTAGCTATGGCTACAGCTTTGAAAGGAACCACCATGCAAGCCATACTCTCACAGAGACAGAGAATAAAATGTGTTTTAAATATGGAGGTTTGGGTCATTTTAGAAGTGATTGACCTAGGAACAGAGGCGCTGTAAGTGGGCAATAATGTTATCCCCAGGAGTTTGTCCTAGATGCAGGAAAGGTAATCACTGGGCCAGGCACTGTAAATCTAAGATATATTCAGGGCTGTTCCGTGTCGGGAACCAGGCAGAGGGGCCAGACTCAGGCAGAGGGGCCAACCTCAGGGAGAGGGGCCAGCCTCAGGCAGAGGGGCCAGCCTCAGGCAGAGGGGCCAGCCTCCCCCCAGATGCCCACAGCAAGCATTTTATAGGGCCATGAAGCCGCTGCCAGGCCAGAGAAATCCGTTTTTGAATTTTCAGGGCAACACAAGGCAGCTCAGGATTGGACATCTATTCCACCTCCCATGTTGTATTAACCCCAGAAATGGGAGTTCAGACCCTGCCTACAGGAGTTTTTGGATCTTTGCCTGCAGAAACTTGTGGATTTCTTCTAGGATGAAGCAGTACTATTGTAAAAGAACTGCAGAGTTATGCAGGTGTCATAGACAATGATTATGAGGGAGAAATTAAAATTATGGCTGCTTCCCTTCATGGTATTATAACTATATCTGCTAACCAAAGAATTGCTCAACTTAGTTCCCTTGTATCAACTACCTACCTTCCAGATTCCAGTAAGAGAGGACAGAGTGGCTTTGGTTCCTCTGTTGTATACTGGGTTCAATCTATTACTAGTAAGGGATCTAACCTTAAATTAACAACTGAGGGAAAAAACTTTGAAGGATTAATAGATGCTGGAGCTGATGTGACAATTATTAGAGGACAAGACTTGCCTTCAACTTGGCCCTTGTCAGATACTCTCACTCACCTCTGAGGGATTGGTTATGCCAATAACCCAAAGCAAAGCGCTAAACTTCTAACCTGGAAAGATGAAGAAGGCACTTCAGGACAAATTCAGCCTTATGCCAAATTTGCCTACTACCCTTTGGGGGAAGAGATCTCTTGTCACAGGTGGACTTATAATATGTAGTCCTAATAAGGTAGTGGCTACCGCTTTACAGTAAATTGCTTTCACTATGTTTGGTTATGGGCCTTGAATTCCTGATCTCTCCAAGATTTTACCATGAAGGGATGCTGAATTTTGTCAAAAGCGATTTCAGCATCTAATAAAATGACCATGTGGGTTTTTTTTTTTAAATTTTGTTTATGTAGTGGATTACAATGATGGATTTGCATATATTGTACCATCCCTGCATCCCTGGGATGAAGCCTACTTGCTGAAGGTGAATTATTGTTTTGATGCATTTTTTGATTTGGCTGGCCAGAGATTTGTTGAGTATTTTTGCATCAATGTTCATAAGGGAAACTAGTCTTAACTTCTCTTTCCTTGTTTGGTCTTTGTTTGGTTTAGGTATAAGCATTATTGTGCCTTCATAGAATGAATTGGCTGGTGTTCCTTGTGTTTCTATTTTGTGGAATAGTTTGAAGAGTATCAGTATTAACTCTTCCTTGAAGATCTGATAGAATTTCCCACTAAACCCATCTGGTCCTGGGCTTTTTTTTTTTTTTTTTTTTTTTTTTTTCTTTTGGCTTGGGAGACTATTAACAACTGCGTCTATTTCAAGAGGATTGATTTAACTATTTAGATGGTTTATCTGATCCCGTTTTAATGTTGGCACCTGGTATGTGTCTAGAAAATTGTCCATTTTGTTCAGATTTTCCAATTTTGTTGAGTATTTGCTCTTGTAGTAGTATCTGGTGATTTCTTAATTTCCACAGTTTCTATTTTTTTTTTCTTTTTTTGAGACAGGGTTTCTCTGTATAGCCTTGGCTGTCCTGGAACTCACTTTGTAGACCAGGCTGGCTTAGAACTCAGAAATCCGCCTGCCTCTGCCTCCCAAGTGCTGGGAATTAAAGGCGTGTGACACTACTGCCCGGCTAGTTTCTATTGTTATATCTCCCTTTTCATTTCTGATTTTATTAATTTGGGTAGTGCTTCTGTGCCCTCTAGTTAGTTTGGCTAAGGATTTATCTCTCTGGTTGATTTTCTCAAAGAACCACCTCCTGGTTTCGTTTATTCTTTGTATAGTTGTTTTTGTTTCTATTTGGTTGATTTCAGTCCTGAGTTTGATTATTTCCTGCAGTTTACTCCTCTTGGGTGTATTTGCTTTCTTTTGTTCTAGAACTTTCCGGTATGTTGTCAAGCTGCTAACGTAAGCTCTCTCCATTTTTTTTTTTTGAAGGCACTTAGAGCTATTAGTTTTCCTCTTGGCACTGCTTTCATTGTGTCCCATAAGTTTTGGCATGATGATGTGTCCTTATTTTCATTAATTTCTATAAAGTCTTTAATTTCTTTATTTCTCCCTTGAGCAAGCTATCATTGAGTAGAACATTGTTCAGCGTCCCTGGTTATGTATATTTTCTGCTCTTTTTGTTTGAACTAAAGTCCAGCCTTAGGCCATAGTGATCTGATAGGGTGCATGGAATTATTTCAATATTCCTGTGTCTGTTGAGACCTCTTTTGTGATCAATTATTTATATGGTCAATTTTGGAGAAGGTACCATGAGGTGCTGAGAAGAAGGTATATTCTTTTTGTTTAGGATTGAATGTTCTATTAATATCTGTTAGATCCATTTAGTCCATAACTTCAGTTAGTTTTGCTCTTTCTCTGTTTAGCTTGTGTTTCCATAATTTGTCTACTGCTGAGAGTGGGGTGTTGAAGACTCCCACTGTTATTGTGTGGGGTGCAATGTATGCTTTGAGCTTTAATAAAGTTTCTTTTATTAATGTAGGTATCGCTGCATTTGGAGCATAGATGTTCACAACTGAGAGTTCTTCTTGGTAGATTTTTCCTTTGACCACTATGAAGTGTCCCTCCTTATCTTTTTTTGACAACTTTTGGTTGAAAGTTGATTTTATTTGATATAATAATGGCCACTCCAGCTTGTTTCTTGGGACCATTTGCTTGGAAAATTGTTTTCCAAATTTTGACTGTGAGGTAGTGACTGTCTTTGTTACTGAGGTGGGTTTCTTGTATGAAGCCAATTGTTGGGTCTGGTTTACATATCCAGTCTGTTAGTCTATGGCTTTTTATTGGGGAATTGAGGCCATTGATGTTAAGAATTATTAAGGAAAAGTGATTGCTATTTTCTGTTATTTTCATTGTTAAAAGTGGAATTCTGATTGTGTGGCTATCTTCTTTTGGGTTTGTTGAGAGAAGATTACTTTCTTGCTTTTTCTAGGGTGTAGTTTCCCTCCTTGTGTTGGTATTTTCTACTCATTATCCTTTGTGGAGCTAAGTTTATAAAAAGATATTGTGTAAATTTGGTTTTGTCATGGAATGTCTTGTTTTCTTTGTCTATGGTAATTCAGAGTTTTGCTGGGTATAGTAGCATGGACTGACATTTATGTTCTCTTAGGATTTGTATGACATCTGTCCAGGATCCTCTAGATTTCATAGTTTCTGGTGAGAAGTCTGGTGTAATTCTGATAGGTCTGCTTTTATATGTTTCTTGATCTTTTTCCCTTACTGTTTTTAATATTTTTTCTTTGTTTAGTGCGTTTAACGTTTAAATTTTGTCATGGGAGGGATTTCTGTTTAGGCCCAGTCTATTTGGAGTTCTGTAGGCTTCTTGTATGTTCATGGGCATCTCTCTCTTTAGGTTAGGGAAGTTTTCTTCTATAATTTTGTTGAAGATATTTACTGGCCCTTTAAGTTGTAAATCTTTTCTCTCTTGTATACCTATAATCCTTAGGTATATAATCTTCTCATTGTATCCTGGATTTCCTGGATGTTTGGGGTTACAAACTTTTTGTATTTTGCATTTTCTCTGATTGTTGAGTCCATGCTTTCTCTGGTATCTTCCGCCCCTGAGATTCTTCTTTGTCCTGTATTCTGTTGCTGATGTTTGCATCTATGACTCCTGATTTCTTTACAAGGTTTTCTATCTCCAGAGTTGTCTCCCTTTGTGATTTCTTTGTTGTTTCTCTTTCCATTTTTAGACTCTGGGTGGTTTTGTTCAGTTCCTTCGCTTGTTTGTGTTTTCCTATAATTCTTTAAGGGGTTTTTGTGATTCCTCTTTAAGGGCTTCTACCTGTTGACCGATGTTTGCGTGTATTTCTTTAAGGGATTTTTGTGTTTCCTTTTTTAAGGGCTTCTTGTTGACTCATGTTCTCCTGTATTTCTTTAAGGGAATTATTTATGTCCTTCTTGAAGTCCTCTGTCAGCTTCACGAGATGTAATTTTAAATCTAGATCTTGCTTTTGTGTTATGTTAGGGGTATCCAGGATTTGCTGTTGTGGGAGAACTAGGTTTGGATGGTGCCATGTTGCCTTGGTTTCTGTTGGTAATGTTCTCCTGTTTGTCTTTTGCCATCTGGTTATCTCTGGTGTTAGCTGGTCTTGGTGTCTCTGACTGTGGCTTCTCTGTCCTGCAAGCCTGTGTATCTGTACTCCTGGGATTCCCGTTCTCTCTGTGAACACTGGTATGTAGGCACTCCTGGGAAACCAGCTCTCCTGTGGTGGTGTTTGTGGATGTAGCTCTGTGGTCCAGGATCATCACCATGCTCCCTGGCCTCTCCACACTCCTGCAGAGGGACCAAATGCCCTGAGTGCAGTGGGCTCTTTATGATGTATCAGGAGCCATTGTCTTCACTATAGCAGACCCAGGGTCCCTGAGTGCTTCTGGTTCTCAAATGCTCCGAGTGCAGCTGATTCTCTAGAATGTATCAGAAAATGGTGTTTTCACTATAGCAGACCTGGGAAGAGTCTGCCCCAGCAGAAATGACAGGCAGCAGTGGCACATATTATCCTTTTATCAGATGTAGGGTTGGTAAAGATCTTGTCCCATTCTGAAGGTTGTTGCTGTGTCCTATTGACAGTGTCCTTTGCCTTACAGATAACAGGAAGGTCATGAAGAAGGAATATCAATCTGCGGATGCTTCACTTCTATTTAGAAAAGAGAACAAAATAATCACAAGAGCTAGAGGGTGGGAGGGACTTTGAAGGAAGAGAGGAGGGAGAGAAAAAAAGATGGAGCAGGATCAGGAGTGGGAGGAGACTGGTGATGAGTACAGAGGGTCAGGAAATTGAACAGAGGTCTGTAGCAATGGCAGATGTGAACTGGGGGTAGCCAATAGGAAGTCCCAGAGCAAGGAAAGCAAGAGGCTCCCAGGACCCAATGTGGATGACTTTAGCTGAAATATGTAACAAAATGGGGAGAGAGAAACTATAGAGACGATATCCAGAGGTTAGGCACAGCCCCTGGTTGAGGGATGGGGTCACTCACCCTTCTTAAAATTTTAATGCACAATTACTCCTGTCTAAAGGAAATACAGAGACAAAGAATGGTACAGAGACTGAAGGAGAGGCCATCCATAGACTGCCCCACCAGGGAATCCATTCCATATGCAGCAAACAAACCCATTCACTATTGTTGATGCCAACAAGTACTTGCTGATGGGAGCCTGATATAGCTATCTCCTGAGAGGCTCTGCCAGACCCTTACTGATACAGGCATGGATGCTTGCAGCCAACCATCAGACTGAACATGGGGACCCCAGTGGAGGAGTTAGGGGAAGGATGAATAAGGTTTTGAGGTTTGCAACCCCATCGGAAATACAACAATATCAACATACCAGACCCCCCCCCTCAGAGCTCTGAGGATTTAAACCACCAACAAAAGAATACACATCTAGGGACCATGGATCCAGCTGTATTAGTAGCCGAGGATGGGATTATCTGGCAACAATGGGACCTAGGACCAAAGGAACTTGGTCCTATGAAGGTTTGATGGCTCAATATAGGAGAATGGTAGGGCGTAGAGGCAGGAATGTGTGGGTGAGTCGGGGAGAATCCTCATAGAAGCAGGGGGGGGGGGAGGGAGGGTGGGATAGGTTTTTTTTAGTTTAAACTGTGAAGGGGGATAGCATATGAGATTTAAATAAATAAAATAACCAATAAAAATTTAAAAGAGCCAACAAGAAGAAAGAAATACCAAAGCAGATTGGCAAAGACAAGGGTACATCAACCCACCAAAATGAAATGTTTCCTTTTTGAAACTTTTTTGTCTCCAAACTCAACTAAGAAATAATCCACCCACTCGAAATGCCATACCAATTATTTGTCTAATAAAAAAGATTGAGCCATGAAATGCACATGCAAACAATGTGAATACATTACTTAGACTAAACTGTTTCTATTTGCAATATGTTTTATATACCTATATGCATACGAGTGTAACAAAAATTCATGAAAAGTAGCCTGTAAAAGTAAAAGAAAGCAAGGATTATATATTAGAAATTTGGGAAGAAAGCAAGGGAAGGAGAAGGCAGAAAAATATATTTACTGCATAATAATCACAAACTATAAAAGTACTATTTAAATGGAAAAAGCAATTTTCAATAAATGTAAGTTTTACAAACACTGTAGAGTCAGCCATATTATCCCTCCTCACACAGCAACTAAAGCATTTCACTCAAGGTATTAGCCATGGTTTTGGTTACTATATATGTTATTGAATTGTATTCATACCTTTGTCCACCAAAATGATGTTATCCTAATTTGACTACATGAACATAAACCAAATTTCCAGATAGAAACTAACAGATATCAATTCCCAAATACTTCATTAGCCATTGATAAGAAACAAGTCAAAGAATTCATGTAACTTATCTCTATGTAGTTCATGGGCTTTGTGTACCAGTTGATAAGGGTGCTAGTATGTACAAGATTTATTCCTGACACTTGGTGTTAGATAATATGTAGAGGCTTCCTCCTTAGTGAATACTGATTCATCTTTTTACCAGTCCTTGCATGCCTGTATCTATTTACCTTGGGCTGGATCTTGTGAGATTAACTCTTATACTTTGTGATATAAACCAGTGTTGTCATTATAAAGATCTTGTTTAGGCACCACTCTGGAAATCAGTTTGGCAGCTCTTCAGAAAATTGTACATAGTACTGAGGACCCAGCTATACTACTTCTGTGCACATACACAGAAGATGCTCCAACATGTATTAAGGTCACATGCTCCACTATGTTCATATGCCTTATTTGTAATAGCCAAAAGCTGGAAAGAACCGAGATGTCCCTCAACAGAGAAATGGATACAGAAATTGTGGTATATATATACAATGGAGTACTACTCAGCTATTAAAAACAAAGAGTTCATGAAATTCTAGGGCAAATGGATGGAACTAGAAAGTATCATCCTGTGTGAGGTAATCCAATCACAATAGAACACAGATGTGCACTTGCTGATAAGTGGATATTAGCCCAAAAGGTACCATTCACAGACCACATGATACCATTCACAGACCACATGAAGCTCAAGAAGAATGAAAACCAAAGTGTGGATACTTTGGCCCTTATTAGAAGGGCATCAAAATACTCCTAGCTCACAGTCAACTAATGGACTAGGGTCCCTAATGGAGGAAATGGAGAAAGGACACAGGGAGCTGAAGAGGTTTGCAGCCCCATAGGAGGAACAATAATATGTACCAACCAGTAACCCCAGAGCTCCCAGGGACTAAACTACCAACCAAACGTTACACGTGGAGGGACCCTTGGCTCCAGCTACATATGTAGCAGATGATGATATTTTAAGACAGCAATGAGAGGAGAGGCCATTGGCCCTGTGAAGGATTTATGCCCCAGTGTAGGAGAATGCCAGGTCATGAAAGTGTGGGGTTGGTAAGCATGTAGAAGGGTGATGGAATAGGGTGTTTTCAGATGGGTATGAGGAAAGGGGCTAACATTAGAAATGTAAATAAACCAATCGAATAAAAAATTCCAACCTTAAAAAATAAAACATTTTAGAAGGGCAAAACAAATTTTCAATAAATAGATGTTTTAATAACAATGTATTGTTATCCATATTAACCATCCTCACACTGCATCTGCAGCAGGTCATTCAATGTCTCAGCCACGTTTTGGATTACTATATGTATTATAGAGTTCTATTAACATTTTTCAGCCAAAATGACATTATCATAGCTTGATTACATCAACAACAAAAGATTTCCAGAAAAAAATACCAGATATTAGTGCCTAAAGAATTCATAAACAATTTAGAAGATGTGCTTCTTTAATTTTGCCCAATGAAGTTCTGTGTACCAGTTCATAAATTTACTGGTATGTATCTGTTTTTTCCTGACCTCTATGGGTTAAATAATAAATACGGCTTCATCTCCATAAATTGTGATTTGCTTTCTTTACATAAGTTCTTGCATATCTGTATCATTCACCTACACATGGGGATTTAGCCATTATACATTGTTTTTATTGTTAAGGAATTATTTAATATATTTACATTCCAAATTTTGACCCTATCCCAAGTTCCTCCTCCCAGAGTCTTCAAGCCACATCCCCTCCAGTTTTATTCTAAGAGCCTATTCCCCACACACCCTACCCACCACCACCACATCACCCTGGTCATCACCCTTCTTTGGGGTCAAGTCACTTCAGACCTTGGCACATCACTCCTACTGACCCCAGACAAGGCAGTCCTCTGACATTTAAGCACTAAGGGAGATGGACCAGTTGATGTTCTCCTTGCTTGGTGGCTTAGTCACTGGAAGCTTTTAATAACAATGTATTGTTATCCATATTAGCCATCCTCACACTGCAGGGATTTTTGACACTGTTGGCCTTCATATTGGGATGCAATCAATCCCCTGCAGCTTCTTCAATCCTTCCCCTAACTCTTCCATAGGAGGCCCTGATCTCAGTTCATTGGTAGTCTCTAAGTATCTGCATCTGCCTCAGTCAGCTGCTGGTAGAGTCTCTCAGAGGACAGCCATGCTAGGTTTCAATCTGCAAGTACAACATAGAATCAGTAATAGTGTCAGGGTTGGATACATGCGCATTGGTCTGATCCCAGATTCAGCTGGTTCCTGAATGGCCTTTCCTTCAGTCTTTGCTCCAGGTTTGTCCCTGCATTTCATTAAGACAGGAACAAAACTGGGTCAATTTTTTGAATGCTGATTGGTGACACATTTCCTCCTCTGAAGGCCCTGTCTAACTACAGGAAGTGGTCTCCTCAGGTTTGATTGCCCCACTGTTGGTCCTTGTTATCTAACATCACCCATATTGACACCTATGACCCTTTCACCTCCCAGGTCTATAGGATTTTCTAGAGAAACACCTTGATCTCTGCAACCCCCAGCAACTGCACATCTCTATTCCTTCTTCTGACCCTCTGAGCTTCTCTCTAGTCTCTCCCTATACCTGATCCTGCCTCATTTTCTACTCCCCCTCTCCTATTAAACAAATAAAAATAAAACCTTGGGTCTAGCACTGGGGTTATTTGAGCATTTAAATGTTCATGCTGCTGTTGCAGAGAACCTGATGAAAAGCCTCTAGAATATACTTAAGTAAACTCAAAGACATCTTAAACGATAGATCAGAGGAACATTATCCTCTGTCCATAAGACATTCCTGAAGTTATGCATGCATGAGCACACATGCACACACACATACTTACAAATAAAGTATTATGTACAATTAGCCATAGATTCTTATCATGGAACAAATAAAAATGTATGATTTAAGTGGTAACCATGTGTATTCCTGGAAAATGAGACAAATAACTAATAGTTTCTGCTTAGCACATTGCCTCTTTAGAACAGATACATTGTAACTATGCACTACACATATGGTATTGGTGCACTCATGATGACAATGGAGTTGACTCTAAAATTCATCAGGTATGTTCTTATGTCACAGTCAGAATTAAAGAAAATGTGAAGAGAAAACACAGTAATATGCTCATATTAACAAACCTTCCATTACTATATTACCTGTGTTCCTTTCTTGTATTACAGGTGCAGGAGACAACATAATGTATCAAAATTCATTGAAGAAAGTCATTGCCTATACATTATTTTAGTTATTATGTTGTACAACCTTCATGGCAATCAAACTAACAGGAAAATACAAGCATGTCTGCACTATGGAACAATGTATTTATTCTGCCTTAAAATTGTTTTATTGATTGAAAATAGTCCCTGCTTATGATACATTTGTTGAGTAACTCCATGAAAGAAACATAGAGACCCCCTCAGCATATGATATGTTCTTTGGAGAAATGGGGGGAATTTCTCTAATACCCTCATGTCAAAAAAAAAAAAGGTAATGAGTGGTTAAGAGGGCCATGAATTATATATATATATATATATATATATATATATATATATATATATATATATATATATACATATATATACATGAATATATATATATACATATATTCAGTGTTCCAGAATGGATTAAGATCAAATTATTAACCTGATTTCTACCTTGAAATTAAGTTATGCATCTGAAGTAATAACTTCACCTTGGTAGTAGGTTACACAACAATGTGACACAAATGTGACACAAAGGGTATGCAGGAGTAAACTGGCCAAGTATTGGTATGTAGACATGCATGTATGAAAGATAGAATTGTCTCAGAACCCTAAGAACCATAGGAGAGTAAAAAGTGAACTTAAGACCAATACTATTAAGTTTTGTGGAGCATGGTGCACCTTTAATTAAGTTCATCAGTCCTTAGTATGGGTTTTAATGAGTATTTATATTTTTCCAACAGTGATTTCCTTTGATGTGATTTGTGGGCATTATCTTGAATGGCTCTCCAATAAATTCTTTCTTGGTAAACGTTTTAGGCCATAAACACAGAGGCAGAAAGCAACACTGGGGTGTTTCAGTCTTGGAGTAATTATTGTGATTCCTAGTGGAAATGAAAGTATGTCCTTTGATGCTGTAACCTGTTTGTCACTGAGTGAGGTGACTCATATGAATAGCCTGAAGGATAAAGTGCCATAGAACTCTCACAGGGTAAATGGAAGAATCCTAGCACATACCTCTGGCTGATTAGAGTGAAATATTCTGTCATCATGTCAACAACAACAGTGCAAACACACTCACACACACAGTCACGCACATGTAAACAAATATGAACACTGAATATATATATGTCACACACCATAGGTTGTACCATCCCACGACTTAGATCTTGGCAGAAACATCTCTTAATATGCTCTTCTCTTGGCTTTTTATCTTCTGGTTTTTACAGATGCGAACACCCATCTGGATCATTGCAGCCCCTTTCGGCCTAACAAACTCAGAACATGTACTGCACTATGATGGGTCTGTGGTCCTTGGTGCATTTTTTCCTCTCTTAACCGACTCTACTATAACTTTAATAGATTGGAAAACATTACCCTTGGACACATCTAATGATTTACGGTAAGTGATTTGTATCAACTCATTTTTAAATATTCACTTGTCCTACATTAAGTGTGGATTTGAACACTATTCCAAGAATTTCTCCTCATGAGGTTTCCTTCATATACTCCATTTCAAGATCCTCTGTTTAATTTTCTTTTATTGGTGACTCCTTATGTCCTCTCAAGTGAGAAGAGAAATATCTCATTACAGAGTTTTGTGTTTCACACTTGGTCATTGCAGTTTGATCACCTTTCACCATGCTGTCTGAAATTCCTCAGACTGTGAGTACATATCATGCCAGACCTGTACTACAAGGGATGTTGGCAGTACCTGACACAACACTTCAGAGAATCGGGGAGTTTCATTTGTGATTGTATTAGAGCAGGTAATACCTTTGAAATCTGTGACATTGTAATACCTCCTCAGGTTCTAGAGTGATCAGTGTTGCTTGTGTCAGCTGACACAGATCTGAATGCAATGATGGCAGAATTAGAAATTTATCTCTCTTCACTTTTATTTTCTATCCTTAACATTTTGCAGAGTATTGAAAGCTAATATTTTTTAATTCATATGATTTCAGATTTTTATCCATTACAACCTATTTAATTTATAAATTTCCACTATGCAATACTTGATTTCATGAATTTATTCATACAGTAATATTCTGAGATTATGTCACTGAAGGCCCTTTCCTAGACAGTCTAAAATCTGCAGGAACAACAGATCTAGACAAAGTTTGCTTCAACTTCCTTGGTAATCTCAGACATAAATAGCAATGTACAATACATTTTCAAGGAAATAAAGTGTATATTGTAGCATGCTGAAATTTCTATCAGGGTATATAT
This sequence comes from Apodemus sylvaticus, assembly GCF_947179515.1. NCBI lineage: Eukaryota > Metazoa > Chordata > Mammalia > Rodentia > Muridae > Apodemus > Apodemus sylvaticus. Next base: position 56,940,266 of record NC_067491.1, on the reverse strand, counting down.
AAACTAAAGAACTGAAATAGAGAAACAAAGTACACACTCAACTCTGAATTCAACCTGGGGAAGGAAAACTGTGCAATGAATGTCCTGCTCCTGGTTAGTTGCTGGAAAATTGCTGAATGCTTAAGTGAATTTAGTCTAAGTAGAAACATTGCTAACACTTTGCTTGCAAATTGGTATGGTGGTAAATTGTTAGGTCAAGACAGTGTAGAAGGGAAATGATTCAGAAATAAAACATCATTAGGTGAAGAAGACATCTTTTCATATTTTGAAATAAATTTTAATATTAAAGATGATCAAAGTAATCCAAAAGTTCACCAATAGCTGAAATATTTCATGTGGCTCTCTAAATGCCCCAGGTATATATCTTTTTTAACTTTGCAAGAGCCATGGATGCACTTACACTGTTGTGCAGTTGCACCACGTCAGGAACCACTTTGCACTATGCCCCATGTCTGTCCAGACAGTGTAGTGGGAGCAATCTCACTGCAAAAGCACATTTGAAGTAGAACAGCTCATCAAATACTAACAAGTGCAAAATGACTTGTCAGATGATTTAACAGGATATGAGATAAGACAAAAGAATTTGGGAAGTGATTTCTTTTTTCATGTACGATAAATATATTTATATATTAAAGTATAAATATATTAAATATATTTATATTCGCCTTTTTTAATGTAATTTAAAAATATCTAGTTTTCTAAAAGAAAGGGTATCTGAATATAAAGTATTCATATAAAGTAAATATAGAGTAAGATCTATTAAATTTCATTCATGCTTCTGATTAAATCTTTTATAATAGAGTGATGCGGTGCACAGTTATTTTGAAAAAGGATCTTTCTGGTATTCTTCCTTTTCCGTTTCTATGTGCACAAGTGCAAGCATCAGGATCACAATGAACACAATGATCATGTGCTTTAGAGTGACTAGAATTATGAACCTTAACACTGAAGTTTCAATTTACATGTGTGTAATTGAACTCATTTTCTGATTTTTTATTATTAATCCATTTTGCAATAGTTTAGTGGAAGGTATTTTGTTAATCAAAAAAAAATTTGGAGTCATAAACAGCAGGCAAGCATGAAAACCCCAAGCTGAAATGTTTCCCAATAAAATGAAGTCTTCATGTTTGATCCATTTTACATACTGGTGTTTATAAGAGTATAAGTTTTTTCAGCAAAATTATTGTTCAGTTACAAGGATATTTGGTGGATATCAAACCACCCAAAACATCCTAATCATTAAACCGTAGTATTTTTGGTGTAAGGTGATTTAAATTAACAAAATAACATGACAATAGACAATAGTACTGTGGAAGTGAAAGTACATGGTAATAAACAAAAGAACAAGTTCTTTTTTTTTTTTTTTGATTTTTTGGAGACAGGGCTTCTCTGTATAGCTCTGGCTGTCCTGGAATCGAACTCAGAAATCTACCTGCGTCTGCCTCCCAGAGTGCAGGGATTACATGTGTGTGCAACCACCGCCTGCAAAGAACAAGTTCTTTATACACACACGACACTATTATTTGTTACATTGTGAATATTCTTGCATTGTCCCTTAAGGCCTATTTCTTACTCACTGTCTCAAAATCTGTACCTCAGAGCTAATCCACTTGTCAGTGAGAACATGCCATGTTCATCTTCTTGGGTCTGGGTAAGTTTGCTCTGGATAAATTTTTCTAGTTCCAAATTCCATGATGCCCTATTAAAGAGTTGTGTACTATGGCAGTATGTAAACTTAACACATTTTTGTCTATTCTTTGGCTGAGGGATATCTAGATTGCTTCTGGTTTCTGGCTGTTATGCAGTAAGTTGCAAGGATCATGGTTGAACAAATGTCCCTGTGGTATAATGTAGAATATTTTGATGTAAGCTCAGCAGGGGTATGGCTGGCTATTGAGTTGTTGATGAACAAGATCTCTGCAAAAGTTTGCTATGAATGGAGGAGCAAGCACACCCTTTCCTTGAGATCCTCACCAGCCTCAACTGTCACTTTTGTTTCTGATCTTAGCCAAGCAGACATGAGTAAGATGAAATCACAGAGTCATTTTGATTTACATTTTTCTGTTGAATTTTGAACATTTATTTAAATGTTTCCCAGACACTTAAGAATTTTCTGTTGAAAATTCTGTTTAGGTCTGTACTGCATTTTAATTGAAATATTTGATTTGTCGTTTTCTAGTCTCTTGAGTACTCTACATATTTTGGATAATAGCTATCTGCAAGAAGTGCAATTTGTGAAAATCTTTCTGCATTCTGAAGACTACTGTTTTGAACAACTGGTCTTTCCTTGGCCTTACCAAACATTTTTTATTATCATTTTATTAGCTGTGATAATGTACAGTAACTGCATGATTGGTGTTCTGTTCAGAAATTCTTTCCTCTTCAATCCATGCAATGGTTTGCCCTAATTTCTCTAGGATTAGATTCAGTATTTCTGGTCTAATGTTAATATCTTTGATCTATTTGGAATTTAGGTTTGTGCAAAAAGCTAGATGTGCATCTATTTGCATTCTATAATCATTGGCATCTAGTGAGACCACAACAATTTATGGAAAATACTTTCTTATTTACAATTGTATACTTTTTGGATTTTTATCTGAGATCAAGTGTCCATAGGTGTATGGATTCCAATAAGGGTTTTTCGTTTAATTCTATTAATAGACCTGTTTGTTTTAAGCTAAAACAATGATGGTTTTATTACTATTGCTCTGTAGCACAGTTTGAAATCAGGGAAAGTAATACCTTGGGATTTTCTTTATTGTACATAATTGTTTTATCTACAGTGGGATTTTATTTCTACGTATGAAGTTACATATTCTTTTAAGTTTTGAAAAGTATTCTGTTGTAATTTTGATAATGATTAAGTTGAAATAGGAGATTTCTTTTGATTAGAAGGCCATTTTCATTACGTTGATCCTACTATTACATCAGCTCTTGAGATCTTTCTGTCTTCTGACATCTTCAATTTATTTTCAATGACTGAACATTTTTATTATACATGTTTTTAACTTGCTTGGTGTTTGTTACCACAAGATTTTTATATAATTTGTGGCTGTTGTAAAGGGTGGTTCACTAGCAATTTCTTCCTTGGTCTTTTTATTGATTCCTTATTGGATGGTTATTGATAATTTTTAGTTAGTTTAGTATATGCGACTTTGGATTCACTTATTTATATTATCATATCATCTGTGAATAGTAATATTTTGATAGCTTCCTTTTCAATTTGAATTCCCATAAACTCCTTTTCTGTTTTATTGTTCAATATACAACTTCAAGTACTATATTAAATAGTTCTGGAGATAGTGGACAGCTTTGAATTTTCCTGATGTTTGAAGAATTGCTTTCTTGGATTTAGGCTTGGTGTAAACTGGCTTTCTTAAATGTATGTCCCTTATACCACAGATCAGTAGAAAACTATTTATCTTTAAAGGTTTCTCCATATTTTCAAATGATGTTTCAGCATTTAATGACATGATCATGCACTTTTTTCAGGTTTTTCATACTGTGGATTACATTGAAAGATTTTTTATATATTTAACCATTGCTTCATCTCAGAGATAAAACCCAGTTGATCATAGTATATGATGTTGCAATATCCTTTCAGTTCCTTTGCAAGTTCTTTATTTAGTAGTTTCACCTACTTTCAGTAGAAATTTTTCTACAACAGGCTTTCTTATACTCTGTGGTGTCATTAGAGTGTCAGTGGCATCATAAAATGAATCGGGCAATGTTCCTTTTGAATATATTTCTAGGAAGATTAGCATTAGTCTTTCTTTGAGAGTCTTGTTGAATTCTCCTCTAAAACCAACTGACCTTCAGTTTTTGTTTTTGTTTTTGTTGTTGCTTTGCTTTAATTGAATGATTTTAATGACTTCTTCTATTTCCTTTGAGGCTACAGGTCAATTTGCACTGCTTATCTGATTTTCATTTAACTGTGGTAAGTAGTATTTATGAAGAAAACTGTCCCTTTCTTTTACCAATTGTGTGGAAGATGGATCTTTAAAGGAGGAACTAATGATTATTTGAATTTCTTTGTTATCATTGTTTGATTGCCTCTTTTTCTTTCTGAATTTGTTAATTTGGGTACAGCTTTCATGTCTTTTAGGCAGTTTGGATAAACATCTTTTCATCTTGTTTTGTTTTAGGGAATCAACTCTTGTTTAACTGATTGTTTTGTTCTTTCTGTTTCAGTTATAATAATTTCAGCCATGTGTTTGACTATTTCCTACCATGCACTTATCTTGCATGTGTTTGCTTCTTTTTGTTGTAGAATATTCGGGTGTGCTGTTAAGTTTAATGTAGAAGATCTCTCCAATTTCTTTATGAAAGTACATACTGCTTTAACATTTCCTCTTAGCGTAACTTCATTGAGTCCCTCAACTTTGAATATGATCTCTATTCATTTTCATTGAATGGCAACGAAGATTTGAATTTCTTCCTTTATTTATACCTTGATCCAGTAGTCATTCTGAAGAGATATCTTCAGTTTCCATGAGTTACTGTGCTATTTGTTGTTCTGTCATTCATGATAGCTTACAAATGATGTCATTGTTGATAGCCTGTTAATTAGTACTTGCCTGATCAAATATAAAGGTTTATTTCAATGTTTTTATGAGTTTAAACATACTTTGTGAATAAATATGTGGTCATTTTCTAAGAGTGTTAGAGGAGGTGCTCAGAAGAAAGTATTTTCTTTTGTGTTTGGGTGAAATACTTTTTATTTATCTGCTATGTCCATGTGGTTCATCTTGTCTATTACATCTACAATTTCTATGTTTAGTTTTTGTCTGGTATGTCCAGACTATTGGTGAGAGTGGAATATTGAAATCTTGCACTACAAGGGTGTGAAGGATGATGGGATTTGAGCTTTAGTAATGTTTCTTTTCAAACATTGGTGCCCTTGAATTTGAGGCATAGTTGTTGAGAATTGAAGTATAATATTGGTAGATGTTTCCTTGGTAAGTGTGAAGTCTACTTCCCCATCTCCTTTTGGCAATTTTAGCTGGAAGTCTATCTTGTTAGATGTTACCTTACTGATCTTCGTGGATATTGGTTGGGAAACTCCTTCCAGGCCTTTATTCTGAGGTAATTTTTTTATCTTTGATGTTGAGGAGTGTTTGTATTATAAAAATAACATAGTAACATATTGATTTTGTAGTCATTTTATTTGGTTGTGTTGTTTTTCAGGGAATTATGTCCATTGGTAATGAGAGACAATGATTAATGATTATTAACCCTTGTTAGTTTATTTTAGGTATTGATATTTGTGGTAGTGGTGGAGTGTATGTTTGCTTTGCTTCTTTTGTTATGCTGGTATGAGATTATTTATTGCCTGAATTTTCAGGGCGACATTTTACCTCCTTTAGTTTGAATTTTTCTACAAGTACATTCTGTACTTTGTCTTTCTCATGGACTATCTCGTTTTCTTCATCTATTGTTAGTGAAGGTTTCACTGGGTAAAATACTATCCATGGATATCTGTGGTCTCTTGGAGTCTATATGAAATCTGCCTGGGCCCACATGGCTTTTAGAGTGTCTCTTAAGAATTCTGATTTAATTCTATTTAGTATGCCTTTATATATTACTTTCCATTTTCTCTTTTAGTTTTAATCTTTTTTTTTGTATTTCTTCTTTTCTTTTGTGTACTTAGTGTTTTGATTATTATGTAGCAGGAATGTTTACTTAGCTTGACTTTTTGGTATTTTGTAAGCTTCTTGCAAATTATAGGCAACTCTTTCTATAGGATATGACATATTTATTCTAAGGCTTTGTTAAAATATCCTGGATTTCTGACATTGGGATTTTCTACTTCTCCTATTTTTATGTGTTTAAACTTTGTTTTTTATATTGTCCAAGATTTTTCTGGATGTTTTGGGTCTGGAATTTTTTTCTAAATTTAACATTTTATTTGAAAGATGTATCTATTTTATCTATGCTGTCTTCTGTTTTCTTATACAAATACATTATTTATCATTTTTGTTTATATTTAAAATGAGAATTCCCTTCCCAGTTACACTTCCACAAAGCCCCCCATCACATTGCCCCTCACGCCCCTACTCTTTACCTCTATGAGGGTGCTCCTCCACCCACTCACTCCCTCGTGCCTCACCAGTCTAGCATCCCTTTACACAGAGAATCATGCCTCCTTCCCCTCCCTTGATGTCAGAGAAGGCCATCCTCTTCTCCATATGTATCTGGAATCAGGTCTTTTTTTTTTATTCGATATAATTTTTTATTTACATTTCAAATGCTTTCCCCTTTTCTAGCCCCCCCACTCCCCGAAAGTCCCATAAGCCCCTTTCTCTTCCCCTGTCCTCCCACCCACCCCTTCCCATTTCCCCATTCTGGTTTTACCGAATACTGCTTAACTGAGTCTTTCCAGAACAAGGGGTCACTCCTCCTTTCTTCTTGTACCTCATTTGATGTGTGGGTTATGTTTTGGGTATTCCAGTTGTCTCGGTTAATATCCACTTATTAGTGAGTGCATACCATGATTCACCTTTTGGGTCTGGGTTACCACACTTAGTATGATGTTTTCTAGCTCCATCCATTTGCCTAAGAATTTCATGAATTCATTTTTTCTAATGACTGAATAGTACTCCATTGTGTAGATATATCACATTTTTTGGATCCACTCTTCTGTTGAGGGATACCTGGGTTCTTTCCAGCATCTGGCAATTATAAATTGGGCTGCTATGAACATAGTAGAGCATGTATCCTTATTACATGGTGGGGAATCCTCTGGGTATATGCCCAGGAGTGCCCGGGAATGCAGGGTTGGTTCAATATACGGAAATCCATCAATGCAATCCACTACATAAACAAACTCAAAGAAAAAAAGCACATGGTCATTTCATTGGAATCATGTCTTGTTTCATGTACAATCTTTGGTTGCTTGTTTAGTCCCTGGGAGGCCTGGATGGTCCAGTTACTTGATGTTGCTCTTCATATGGGGTTGCAATCCCCTTCAGCTCCTACAGTTCTTCCCCTTCTCTTCTATTGGGGTTTCTGTGTTCAGTCCATTAGTTGCCTGTTAGTTTCTCCATTAGTATTGATCAGTTGCTGGCATAACCTCTCAGAGAACAGTCATACCAGGCTCCTTCCAGCAAGCCCTTGACATCAACGATATTGTGGGGGTTTGGTTCTACAGGTAGGATGAATTCCTAGTTGGGGTGGCCTCAAGATGGCTTTTCTTTCAGTCTCTCTTCCATTTTTGTCTCTCTCTTTCCTTTGGACAGGAATATTTCTGGGTTTAAAGTTTTGAATTACATGGGTGGCATCATGATTCAACTGGGGGTCATGACGATCTACTGGAGCTTGTCTGTACAGGTTTTGTATCTCTTTCTTGGATATTACTACTAAAGCTATCCCCATTGCATCCTGGGAGCCTCTCACTTTCTTGGAGTCTGGGACTGTCTTCTGGCTATCCCCATTTCCCCATCTCCACTGGTACTTGTTTCTGTTTTATTTTCTGCCTTCTCCCCTGTCTCTTCCATTACCTGCTCATGCCCCTCCTTTTTGCCCTCCTGCTCCTCTATCCCTCTCCGGTTGCTCCTGTTCTCTAACTCTGTTGGTGTGCTTTACAGTTCTTTAATTATGTTTAGGTATGGAATTGAATTCCGGATCTCTCCTATACTTTTAGCATGAGGGGGTGTTTTATTTTGTCAAAAGTTTTTCAGAATCCAATGAGAAGATCATGTGGGTTTTTGTTTGTTTGACATTGTTTATATAATGGATTAAGTTGATGGATTTCCATGTATTGAACCATCTCTGCAACCCTGAAATGAAGCACAATTGATCATGGTGAATAATCATTTTGATGTGTTCTTGGATTCATTTTGCTAGAATTCTATTGAATATTTTTTCAGCAATATTCATTATGGAAATTGTCAACTGTTCTGAAGTTCTCTTTCTTTGTTGGGTCTTTGTGTGGTTTAGCATAAATGAGGCTTTACAAAGCTTAAATGAGGCTTTGTAAAATGTATTGGGTAGTGTTCCTTCTGTTTTTATTTTGTAAAAGAGCTTGAGATTATTGGTATTAGGACGTCTTTAATTCTGATAGAAATCTACCCTCAAATCTTCTGGCCCTGTGCTTTTTATTTATTTATTTTATTTTTTTGGTTGGCAAAGTTTTAATGACTGCATCTCTTTCTTTCTTCCTTTTTTTAATTGAGTATCTTCTTCATTTACATTGCCAATGGTAAAACCTTTCCCAATTTACCCCCTTCCAAAACATCCCCTCTCCAAAGACTCCCTACCCCTCCTCCCACCCTCTGCCTCCATGTATATGGCCCTCTACACGATACACTCCCACTTTCCCCCGCACATTCCCCTTGTTCGTTTCCCTTTGTTGGGGCCTCTATTGAGCCTTTATATGACCAAAGACCACTCCTCTCACTGATGCCTAACAAGGCCTTCCTCTGACACATTTTTGGCTGGAACCATGTGTACCCCTTTGTTGATAGTTCAGTCCTTGGTAGTCTTGGGGTGTCTGGGTGTCCGAAGTCATTGTTCTTCCCATGGGGCTATATACCCCTTCAGTCCTCCGGACCACCGTCCATATCCTCCGTTGGGGACCCCAAGCCCAGTCCAATAGTTGGTTGCTCACTTCTGCCTCTGTATTTGTAAGGCTCTGGCAGGGCCCCTCTGGAGACAGCCATGGCACGCTCCTTTTGGTACATGCTTCTTGTCATAGTATCAGGGTTTGGTGACTGTTTATAGGATGAATCGCCATGTAGGGCAGTCACTGTGTGGCCTTTACTTCAGACTCTGCTCCACACTTTGCCTCCCTTATTGCTCCTGTGAGTGTTATGGATACAGAAACTGTGGTATATATACACAATGGAATACTATTCAACTATTAAAAACAATGAATTCATGAAATTCTTAGGCAAATGGATGGAACTGGAAAGTGTCATCCTGAGTGAGGTAATCTAGTCACAAATGAATGCACATGGTATGCACTCATTAATAAGTGGATGCTAGTCCAAAAGCTCAAAATAAACAATTTACAATTGACCCAGAACAGGAAGCTCAAGAAGAAGGAGGACTTAAGTGAGGCTGCTATGGTTCCTCTGAGAAAGGGACTTCCAGTTTTGTTGAGTATAGCCTACGGTATTAGGACCTGATAATTTCTTTAAATTTCCTCCATCTCTGTTGCTATGTCTCCCTTTTCATTTATGGTATTGTTAATTTGGATACTGTCTCTGTGTTGTCTAGTTAGTTTGGCTAAGGATTTCCACTATCTTGTTGATAAAGACACAGCAACTGCTTTTGCTGATTCTTTATATAGTTCTTTTTGTTTTTACTTGGTTGATTTCTTCCTCGAGTTTGATTATTTCCAGCTGTCTACTCCTCTTTGGTGTATTTGCTTTTTTTCTGTAAGAGAGCTTTCAGGTGTGCTGTTAAACTGCTAGTGTATGGTCTCTTCAGTTACTTTTTGGAGGCACTCAGAGCTATGAGATTTCCTCTTAGCACTGCTTTCACTGTGCCCCATAAGTTTGGGTATGTTGTGTCTTTCATTTTCATTGAATTCTAAGAGTCTTTCATTTCCTTCTTTATTTCTTCCCTGACCAAGTTACCATTGAGGAGATAGATGTTCAACTTCCATGTGTACATGGTCTTCCTGTTTTTGTAGTTATTGAAGATCAGCCTCATTCTGTGGTGGTCTGGTAGAATACGTGGGATTAACTCAAAATTCTTGGATCTGTTGATGTTTATTTTGTGTCCAAATTATATGGTAGATTTTTGAGAAGGTACCATGGTGAGAAGAAGGTTTATTATTTTGCTTTAGAGTTAAATCATCTGTAGTTATCAGTTAAATCCATTTGTTTCATAACTTCTGTTAGTTTCACTGTGCCTCTCTCTTTATTTTCTGTATCCATGATCTGACTATTGATTAGATTGAAGTATTAAAGTGCCCCACTATTATTGTGAGGTACACTGTGTGCTTTGAGCTTTAATAAAATTTCTATTATGAATGTGGGTGCCCTAGCATTTGTAGCACAGATGTTCAGAATTGAGAGCTTTCCTTGGCAGATTTTTCATCTGATGAGTATGAAGTGTCCTTCCTTATCCTTTTTTTTAAACTTTTGGTTGTAAGTAGATTTTATTCAATATTGGAATTGCTACTCCAACTTCTTTCCTGAGACCATTTGCTTTGAAAATTGTTTTCCAGACCTTTACCCTGAGGTAGTTTCTGTTTTTGTCTGTGAGGTACGCTTCCTGTATGCAGCAAAATGCTGTATCCTGTTCACATATCCAGTCTGTTAGTCTATATCTTTTTATTGGGGAATTGAGTCTATTGATATTAAGAGATGTTAGGAAATAGTGATTGTTGTTTCCTGTTATTTTTGTTGTTAGAGATGAAATTATGTTCTTTTCTTTTGGGTATCTTCTTTGGGGTTCCTTGAAAGAAGATTACTTTCTTCTGTTTCTAGGGTGTAGTTTCCCTCCTCCTGTCGGAATTTTCCATCTGTTACCCTTTTTAGGGCTGAATTTGTAGAAAGATAGTAGCCTGGGCTGGCATTTGTCTCCTCTTAGGGTTTGTATGATATCTACTGAGTGTCCTGCTAACAAGACTCCCTCCTTTGATTTCTACTGTAAAGTATCCCTATATCTCCTGGAAGTTTTGCTATTCACTTTCTTCCCAGCTATTGGTAGTCAGATATATCTTACATCCAAAAGGCAAGTAAGGAAGGTTGAATGTTCACAAAATATCAGGCCAGAGATGGTCTGTAGAAATAGCAATACCAAGAACTGACAACTAAGCTAGCGCTTTACTCCCTGAACGATTAGAATTCAGCAATCCAATAATAGTGACAAAACATCACACAATGTGCCCCAACATAGAAACTTGCCACCAGTCTTGATCCTCTTCCTAGTTTTCTTTCTTTCTTTCTTTCTTTTTTTTTCTTTTTGTTTTTTGGATTTGGTTTTTTTTGAGACAGGGTTTCTCTGTTTTGTGAGACAGAGTTCCCTGGCTCTCCTGGAATTCATCCTGTAGACCAGGCTGGCCTCGAACTCAGAAATCTGCCTGCGTCTGCCTCCCAGAGTGCTGGGATTACAGGCGTGTGCCACCACCACCCAGCTCCTAGTTTTCTTAAGGAGATGAGTCTGGGATAGTAGACAAAGACAGAAACCTAGTAAGCTTGAGTATGTCTGAGACCCTGGCACCCTGGTCTCCAGGCACCCACCAGAGATTGTAGGCATCTCCTAACTCCCTACTACATTCCTGAATTGGATATTTGCCATATTTTCCACATAAGGACATAAGACATGTGATCACATACCACAAAACATAGTTTTCCTTGCAAATGAGGTACCTAGTGGCTCTGAGAGTTTACACAATATGATTCCCTTTCTAGCCATTCCATCTTGCAAAAGGTATTTAATCTCTGGCCCACACAGAGAACGTTGCATCCATGTATTTTCCAGGGTAAACCAAAAATGAACAGTGTGTTCAAAAGCCAAATCTTGCCACAGATAGAGTGAATTCACAAAGTGAGCTCTTTCATAATAGTATATCACATGAATCTGGTGATTTCACGAAAAATAAACTATTTTACATAGTTTGGCATACTGGAAGATAAGAAGAGTGGATAATTTGTGAAGAAATATATTTTATTCTACGATGAAATTATGTTATATTTCCACATCTGGAAGTCAGAGAAAGCAAACTCTCTTGGATATATAATTAACAAGTTTTGCTCTTCAGTATATCATTTGAAATGAAGAATTTGTTGAAGGACTGTGTGTTCTAAGCAAACACAAGCTTTCAGAATATAAAAGCTATTGCTCTAAAGTTATAGGTATAATAGTTATGAGTTCCCAATATGAATGCTGTGATACTTCTATGCAGGGTGGATATACGAAACTACCAACTTGTTTTGGCAATGTTATTTGCCATCAATGAAATCAACTTGAACCCTCATGTTTTACCAAACACGTCTCTGGGACTTGAGATATATAATCTCGCAGATGCTGAAAAGAACAATCTGAAGAGTGTATTCTATTGGCTCACAGGTTTGAGCATATTTATCCCTAATTACAATTGTAGAAAAAAGTGGAAATCGGCTGCTACACTTACTGGAATATCATGGAAATCATCTGAAATCATTGGGACATTGTTGGGTCTTTACAAATTTCCTCAGGTGAGTGCACATGATGTGAGTGGTGGGAAGCCAGTTTTCTTTTCTCAGAATTAGCTGTTTGCAAAATGAAAAGGAGAGATTTTGATTAATTGGAATTAAAGAGCAAATACAAAGACAAATATGGACACAGTCTGTTATTTTTTACTTTGATGTAGAGTAAGGAGGGTGAACAGTACACAAGGCAATTTAAAACTTTAATACTTTTCAATAATTGTTCTGGAAACACTCAGGAGATGAGATGCGACATTAAGAACTATTGAGCAGAGTATCAACTTTATAACTTAAATCGGGTTTTTAAGACTAAGACTATTTAAATGGCATTTATTGTTCTCCTTTTTAAAATACTGATTTCCTTTCAGCTTACTGTTGGGCCTTTTGATCTTGCAAAGATTGACACAAATCAGTTTACATCTCTGTACCAGGTAGCCCCCAAAGACACAGCTCTGTTCTGTGGTATTGCCTCTTTGATGCTTCATTTCAGCTGGACCTGGGTGGGACTGCTCATCACAGATGACCACAAAGGTTCTCAGTTTGCATCAGATTTTAGAATGGAGATGGAAAAGAACAATGCCTGCATAGCTTTTGTGGAAAAAGTATTGTTTGTGGGAGAATCAACATATTATTCGCTAACCTATTATCAGATGCGTACTCTAGAGTCATCAGCAGATGTGATTGTAATTTATGGACCCATTAATTTCCTAATAACTGTAATAGTAGATATCTATAGAAAATACACAATGAATAAAATCTGGGTTATGAATAAAAACTGGATTAGCCCAAGTATTCATCCATATACACTGTTACATTTATCCCATGGGGCTCTCACTTTTTCACCCCATCATGGGGAGATTGTTGGTTTCACAAAATTTATGCAGGAAGCCAATCCTGTTAAGTACCCAGAAGATACTTTTCTTCATATCTTGTGGATAGTTTTTTTCAATTGCTCAAAATTGCATTCTGCACGTAAAATTATCAAAAACTGTCTACCCAATGCCTCTTTGGGATTGTTGCCAGGGAGTCTTTTTGAAATGGTCATGACTGAAGAGAGTTACAATGTGTACAATGCTGTATATGCAGTGGCCCACAGTCTCCATGAGAAGAATCTCAATCAAATACAAGTTCAACCACAGGCAAATATTGATAGGACTCTGTTATCCCCCTGGCAGGTAATTTGCCTTTCTTTGTATTCTAGATTCACCAACATGACACAGATGCTTTAAAAGCTCTCAAACTAGTAATGCTATATTATTTTTCTATTCAATAACCTATAAGACATAGTGCATATTTCAGTGCTTAGATATCAATATAGTTCAATGTCTATGTATATGATAAGTGGCCTGTAGAAGATTCTGTTCAACAGACTAATTCTTCTTCTTGTAGAAATAGCAGAGATAGCTGGGCATGGTGGCACATGCCTGCAATCCCAGCACTTGGGAGGCAGAAGTAGGCAGATTTCTGAGTTCGAGGCCAGCCTGGTCTACAGCGTGAGTTCCAGGACAGCTAGGACTACACAGAGAAACCCTGTCTTGAAAAAGAACAAAAAACACCCAAGCAAACAAAAAAGGAAATAGCAGAGATATTTGTCTTGCTAATTTCTCAGTAGAAAAACCAAGATTTTCATTAATGTGCCGATCCCTGAAGAATCTTCATATCTTAGAGTTGGGAATACCCAGGGGATACTCCACCATCTCAGAGAAGTTGATGGGGGTTGGGTGGTGAGATGGATTAGTCTAAGAAGAGGAACTGCAATCAGGATGGAACTGAATAATTACATTGAAAAGCATACAAAAACTATAAAAAAGGAAATGTAGATCCAAATTCTAAAGTAGATTTAGAAGTAGAATGGGAATTGCCAAGAAAAGGTGATTAGAGGGTAAAGGCAATGAAAATGTTGTTTAGAGGATACTCCACTTTAGATAAATAAGAATAATTTGTTGTTTCACAGCATGACATACAGTTAGCTGTGATGGGTCGTCATAGTTGTCAATGTGACTGTATCTGCAATCCAAATCCAAGTGCCAAGCTGCTGGGTCTCCTGGAGTTACCCTGGTTAAGCTGTCTTGAGAGGCATGTGTCAGGTGATTTTGGGCCATTAGGTCATTGGATCTAGGGAAATTTTGTGTGACTTTTTATTCATAGGAACAATAAGCACTCTTTAAGTCAGTGAAGCATACAGGACAACTGTGTACCTCTGTGTTTCAGAGAAGTCAACATACATGTAAATCATAGCTACCAATTCATGTTAGGCTATGCTTTCTAGTTTGAAAACTGCCATAGTATTCTATGTTGCTAAGTTTATAAAACATTTGATTGTTTGAAATGCATGTACTCATTCTTGCAAATAAACCAGAACAAAAAGAAAAAAGAAAAAAGAAAAAAATCCAGGTTTTCAAGTTCATTTTACACAAAATATATACAAAATTCCTGTATGCCATTAGAATAAGTATGTACTCTAAATCAGCCCACTCCTGATTATCCACCAAACTCAAATAACCTCATCTTAAACATTGAGGCTGTGAAAATGTCAGTGAATATAAGGATATACCTAGTTTTTCAAAGATGTTGAGATCTGTTCACTCCATAGTCCTTGAACATTTGGTAGTACTTGGAATAGTAATAAGATAGTTTCTTTAAACCATGGCAAAGTAATAGGGTCTTTTGTAGCATTTTATAGATTCTTGGAATTATATTTTATTGTATTAGATAATAGTGATAGAAATGAAGTAGTTTCAATCTTTGAAAAGGGATAAAAAGTTGTGACTTGTTTGCTGTATTATCTTTGATCATTTGGTTCTTCTTGGCCTGGCATATTCTATGCAAACTGACATTTAAGACAAAAATTATATTTATTTTCTCCTAAGCTTTCTTTTGTTGTGTTCAATCTCATAGATAATTAATTAAAACAGTGTTAACGTCATACATTATTGCCAGGAAATAACTCCTTATTCATAATTAAATTATAAATCCATAATTTCAACTTCATCATAAGATTTCTCATATCTTTTAGTTTCACCCTTTTCTTAAGAATATTCAATTCAAAAACTCTGTTGGTGACCCTATGGTTCTGGACTGGAAAAGGATGGCTGATCCAGAGTATGATATTAACAACATTTGGAACTTTCCATCAGGTCTTTCACTATTGGTGAAAGTAGGAACATTTGTTCCTAGTGCTTCCAAGGGGAAACAGCTGATGATATCTGAATACATGATTAACTGGCCCATAGGATTTACAGAGGTGTGTTTCTAAGTAAATTTTATATGCTTCTTGATGTAGTAAATCTTGGTTGTTAATAATTACCCCATCAATACACTCATAACTATTATTATTAAGAGTTTTACTGATCGCTCATTCTTGTGGAAGTGTTTTAAATATTTTTAAATTATCTAATCATTTTGACCTTTAAAGAAAGGTTATCAATTGCTACTTTCTGACATCATTGTAACAAAAGAGATATCAGGCTGTTTACATTAACTTCTAGAGTCCAATGTAATTTTTTTTCAAAGTAACATAAATTGAACTTCCCTGAGAAGAGGAATCCTAGTATAGATAGTATTTCTGAACTTCTTTCATCAAGAAAAACCTGTCGAGTATTATCATAAAACTTGGTAGTATAAGGGACCATTAATATGGCAGATATTTCCCTAATTCATTAAAAAATGGGATTAGAAAGAAATTAGTGAAAAAACACCCTTACCAATAATAACCACAAATAATGTAAACTATTTTTGCGTAACTCTAACCAAGGAAATCAACGACGTGTATGAAACCAAATTCAAGTCCTTGAAGAAATAAATTGAAGAAGATGTGAGAAGATGGAAACCTCTTTCATCCTCATGGATGAATTTGATTAACCTAGTCAAAATTGGAAGTTTAGAGTGTTACCTAAATTTTACAAATTTAATAAAGGAATCTACAGATACAGTGTAATTCCTATGAAAATTCTCACACAATTATTTACAGACCTTCAACGAGCAATTCTCAACTTCATATGGAAAAACAAAAACCAAGGATAGCTAAATGAACCTGAACAATAAAAGAACTTCTGGTGAAATCACCATCCTTGCCCTCAAAATGTAATACTGAGCAATGGTATAAAACCTTTATGATTTCCTATAAAATGAAAATAGTTGATCAGTGGAATGAAATCAGTTCCCTGTAGTACATTTACGGACACTTGATTTTTGACAGAAGCTGAACCTTACAATGGAAAAAAAGAAAGCATCTTCAACAAATGATGTCTGTCCTACTGAATATATGCTTGTAGAAGAATGCAAATAGAGCAATATTTATCACTCTGAAGACACCCAAGACCAAGTGCATCAAAAACCTTAACATAATACCAAGATACACAGAGTCTAATAGAAGAGAATGTGGGAAATAGCTTTGAACCCATTGGCAGAGAAGACAATTTCCTGGATGGATCATGAAACCATTGATAACTGAACCTGAAATACTTCCATAAGGCAAAGGACATTATCAATAGGACGAAAGTGGCAGCTGATAGACTGAAAAGATCTTCATTAACATTACATTCAGTAGAAGTCTGATATTCTAAATAATAAGTAATTCAAGAAATTAGATTCCTTAATTTGAAAAGCTAATAACAAAATTTTTAAAATGTGGTAAAGAACTAAATAGAGAATTCCCAAAAGAGGAGCCTTGAATGTCTTAGAAGCAGTTAAAGAAATGTTCAACAACCATAGTCATCAGGGAAATGCAAGTGAAAATGACCCTGAGAAATCATCTTACACCAATCAAAATAGCTAAGATAAAAAGAAATGCTCAAGAGATAGCATATGGTAGTAAAGATATAGAGAAAGGGCAGCACTCCACCATTTCTGGAGGGATTGCAATCTTGTACAATCACACAGGAAAACAATCTGTCATTTTCTCAGAAAACTTGAAATAGTACTACGTGAAGAAGTGTATATATACTGCTTCTAGGCATATACCCAAAACTGCTCTACCATATCAGAAAGACACTTGCTCTCCTATCTTTATAGCATCCTTATCCATAATAGCCAGAAACTGAAAACAACCCAGATAAGCCTCAATGGAAAAATAGATTCAGAAAATGTGGTTCATTCACATAGTGGTCTACTCTTCAGCTACTAAAACACTCGGCCATTATAAATTTTCAAGGAAAACGGATGGAACTAGAAAAAATCCTCCTCAATGAGGTAACCCAGACCCAAAAGTCATGCACTGTATTTGCTCCCTCTTGAGAGGACATTAGTCATAAAGTACATGATAGCCCTGATTCAATCCACAGACCCAACAAAGCTAAACAAAGCAAGATACTGAAGCGAGCATACTTGAATCTCACTTAGAAGTGGTTTTTAAATATTCATGATTGGTAGATGGAGGAAAGACCTGCGTGTGAGAGGGAAGGTGGTAGGGAATGGTGGTCTCAGTATCAGGTGTTGGGAGAGTTAGAAGAATGAAAGGCAATCTGTAGCTGCCATCAGTGGAGGATTTGGGGGAATCACAAGGAAGTGTCAGAGTCATGGCTTTAGGAAGGGTACCAGTAGAAAATTCAGGTGACCATAGCTGAGAAAAATAGCAGATGTGTGGAGATGTGTAACATGAAGAGGACAAACAACTCCTATAACCATGCTTGTCCTGCCTTGGGGGGATAAGGACAGCAACACAGACACAAAAATTTTGACCCCAAATCTGTCCTATTTAAAAGAAATGCAAGGATGGAAGAGAGATTGATAGAATGGCCAACCAATAATTGGCCCAATTTGAGATCCATCCTGGGGCAATACTCAGTCCCTGAAATAGTTAATGATATTTTGTTATGCTTGCAGAAAAAGACCTAGCACAAGTGTCCTCCAAGATGCTTCACCCAACAGTAGACAGACACAGATGAAGAGATCCACAGCCTAACACTGGACAGAGCTAAGGGTCTCTTATGGAAGGACTGAGGCCCAGAATAGTTTAGGAAGTGCACAGGAAGACCAAGAGTCTAGTAACCTCAACCCTTGGGGTCTCTGACAAAATAAACCACCAATCAAAGGCCATACATGAGATAGACATAGTATCAACACCCTCAAAATATGAAGTAGATGTGCAGCTCAAACTCCATGTTTGTTCCAAAAAGCTGAAGTGGGGGCTGTCCTTAAGCTATCTGTGGGACTCACTCCACAACTTAGCTGCGTTCCTTGGCCAGAGTGGGAGAGTATGAAGCTAATCCTGTAGAGATATGGTGTGGCAGAGTGGCAGTAAATCCAGAGGGCCCACACCCTCTCAGCAGAGCAGGACAGGGGGAGGAGTGTTAGGGTGTGGAACAGGAGGGGCAGCATTCTATATGGAAATTGAATAAAAAAAATAGTGAAAAAATAATCTCACAATGACACATAAAATGGAGTGGTGACAGGTGGTCCTTAGTTGTTTAAGAATCATGGGTGTGAAATCCATGATTAGCAGGATAGTAAACAGAAATACTGCACGTTCTCCATTTCTATTAATTTTCCAGTTTTCTGCTTTAACTCCTGTCCTTATTTCCATTGATGAGAAACATGTCTGTCCTCAGTTTACTATTGGAATGCTGTTTGATCACAATAGAAACCACAACTAAGACAACTAGAAAGGCAGTCACAGTCAGTTTTCAGGTGGCCTTTGCTTTTAAGCCTTTGGCAGACACACAACAAACTGAGAGGATGTTCTTTTATTTTTAAGTCTCATCTTGGAAAAATGGAGGCAACAAAACCAATGCGAGGAAAGTAGGATTCTCTTCAGAACATCACAGTTGGAGGGTGAAGTTCATCATGGCAGGGAATCAGGACAGCAGTGATTTGAGGAAATTGGGCAGATTCTGTCCACATTCAGGAGGAGGAAAGCGATGACTGTTGCTGGCCAAACTTCATTTCACTTTTCATTCAATAGTCAAGTTGGGTAAAACAGCAAGTTTGTACAATTTTAAATATAAATTTTAATTAATTCACCTTCTATTATAAAATATGTACTTGGGCACTGATTAGGAGCTAAGCATTTTGTATCTTGTATTAAATATTTTTCAGATGCCTCGGTCTGTCTGCAGTGAGAGCTGCAGCCCTGGATTCAGGAAAGTTGTCCTGGAGGGAAGGCCTACCTGTTGCTTTGACTGCAGTCCTTGCCCAGACAATGAGATTTCCAATGAGACAGGTGAAGGACAAGTCTTTCACAGGGTTTTACATCCTCCCTACGGCGCACTGACAAAACTAAGTAATGAAAAAAAATTAGACAAGAGAACTATGTGCCAATTACATTACTTCAGATTCGCAACTAAATCTTTAAGTCTATGCTCTTTCTTTAAAATTTTTTATTGTTTGTTTTGTTTACATTTCAAATATTATCTCCCTTCCTGTTTTGCCCTCAGCAATCGCCCAATCTTATCCCTCCTGCTTCTATGATGATGCCACCCCCACCCACACAACACCTTCCTACTTCAGAGTCCTAGCATTCTCCACCACTGGGTCATCCACCCTCCACAGGACTAAAGGGCTCCCCTTCCACTGATGCCAGATAAGGTAATCTTCTGGTGCATATGCAGCTGTACCCATGGTTCTCTCCATGTGTTCTGGTTGGTTGATACTGTTCTTCCTATGGAGTTGCAACCCCTTCAGCTCCTGCAGACCTTCGTCTAACTCCTCCATTGGGATTCTTGTGCTCAGTCCAGTGGTTGGCTGTGAGCATCCCCGTCTGTATTTCTCAGGCTCTGTCAGTAGACACTTCTATCTGGCTCCTCTGAGCAAGCACTTTTATTAGTTATATTCTTTATTTATATTTCAAATGTCGTCCCCATTCCTGATTTCCCCCGGAAAATCCCCTAACTCATCCCCCCTCCCCCTGCTCACCATTCCACGGACTCTCACTTCCCTGTCTTGGGGTTCCCCTATACTGGGGCATCTAGCTTTCTCAGGACCAAGGGCCTCTCCTCCCTTTGGTGTCCAACAAGGTCATCCTCTGCTTCATATGTATCTGGAGCTATGGTTCCATCCCCGTGTACTCTATAGTTGATGGTTTAGTTCCTGGGAGCTCTGGGGGAGCTGGGTGGTTCATATTGTTGTTCTTCCTATGGCGCTGCAACCCCTTCAACTCCTTGGGTCTCTTCTCTAGCTCGTCCATTGTGCTCAGTTCAATGGTTGGCTGAGAGCATCCACCTCTATATTTGTCAATCACTGGCAGAGCCTCCCAGGTGACAGCTGTATCTGGCTCCTATCAGCAAGCACTTGTTGGCATCCACAATAGTGTCCAGGTTTTGTAACTGTATATGAGATGAATCCCTAGGTGGGGCAGTCTCTGGATTGTCTCTCCCTCAGTCTGTGATCCACACTTTGTCTCTGTATCTTCTCCTGTGGGTATTTAGTTCCCCCTTCTAAGAAGGACCAGAGTATCCATACTTTGTTCTTCCTTCTTCTTGAGCTTCATTTAGTCTGTGAATTGTATCCTGCCCCTCTTTTCCCCTCATCATCTGCCCTGTCCTCCAATTTTCTCCCTCTAGCTCCCATTATTATTTTCTTCTGTCTTCTAAGTAGGACTGAAGGATCCACAATTTGATCTTCTTTCAGCTTGATCTTCATAGTTTGTCCATTGTATGGTGGGTATTACAAGCCTTTTACCTAATAACCACATCACTATGAGAGAGTAGTACATATGTTTCGTGTTCTTTTGCTGCTCAACATCCTCAGTAAGGATGGTATTTTCTACTTCCATCCATTTGAATGCAAAACTCAAAGTTCTCATTTCTAATAGCTAAATAGCACTCCGTTGTGTATTTGATGATAACTATCGTATTCATTCTTTCATTGATGGGCATCTGGGTTGTTTCAAGTTCTGGCTATTATAAAAAAGGCTGATATGATCATATTGGAGCATCTTTTGGATATATGCCCAGGAGGGGTGTAACTGGATCCGCAGGTAGTACTATTTACAATTTTCTGAGAAACTATCAGACTGATTTCAAGAGTGGTTGTACCAGCTTCCATTCCCACCAGCAATAGAAGAGTTTGCCTCTTTCTCCACATCCTTACCAGCATTTGCTGTCACCTGAGAGTTTGATTTTAGTTATTCTAAAGGGTGTGTGGTGGAATCTGAAGGTCATTTTGATTTACATTTCTCTGATGACTAAGAATGTTGAACAATTCACTAGGAGCTTCTAAGCCACTTGAGATTCCTTATTTGGAAAGTCTTTTAATAGCTCTGTATTCCATTTTTAATAGCATTACCTGGTTCTCTGGAGTCTTTATGCTAACGTCTTTGATCCACTTCATTTGAAGTTTGGTTCAGGGTGATAGATATACATCTATTTTCATTTCTCTACATCAGACATCCCAGTAGCTCACCACTATTATTTAGATGCTTTCTTTTTTCCCCGTTTTATGATTTTGGGTTTTTGTCAGAAATTTAAGTGTCTGTAGGCATGTGGCTTTGAGGATTGATTCCATTGATCAATCTGTTTGTTCCTAGAGTAGTATCATGCAGATTTTATTACTATTACTTAAGGTCAAGGATGGGGTTATAATAGAACCTCCAAAAGTTCTATTATAGTTCAGGATTCCCTTAGTGATGCTGGGATTTTGTTTTTCCATATAAAGTTAAGATTACTATTTCAAGGTCTGTAAAGAATTGTAATTTTGATGGGAATTGGATTGAATACGTAGATTACTTTTGGTTTGGTAATCATTTACATAATGTTTATTTTGATTTCAAGGGCATGAGAGATTTTTCAACATTCTGATATCTTTCTCAATGTTTTCATCGGTGATTTCAAGATAATTTCTTATAGGTTTTCAGTTGCATGGCTAAAATTACATGAAGATATTTATATTATTTATAAATATTGTAAAGTAATCTGTTTCCCTAATTTCTTTCTCAGCTCATTTATCATTTGTGTAAAGAAGGAATATGGCATTTTTAATGTTAATTTTGTATTCAGCCACTTTTTTCTGATTTTTAATATTTCTTTAATTATTATTTCTGTTTTCTTTTTTATTAATTTTTAAATTTTATTTGATATAATTTTTATTTACATTTCAAATGATTTCCCCTTTTCTGGTCCCTTACTCCCCGAGTGTTCATCAGTTGTACGTGTTCTCTGGTAGAAATTTTTGGAATTATTTATGTTTATTATCATATCATCTGTCAAAAGCAATACTTTGACTTCTTTCTTTCCAATTTGTAGCCACTTGATCTGTTTTAGTTCTCTGACTGTTCCAGCTACAACTTCAACCTCTGTATTGAATAGATTAGTGAGAGGGGCAACATTGTCTTGTCCATGATCTTAGTGGAATTAGCTAAGTTTCTGTCCATTTAATTTGATATTAGCTACTGGCTTTCTGTATGTTGTTTGTGTAAAATTTAGATCTTTGACATATATCCCTGGTTTTTCAAATACTTTAAAAATGAATTGATGTCACATTTTCTTTCTTTTAATTAATTTTTTACACTCCATATTTTATTCACCCCCATCTACTCACCAACTGTTCAACATCTCATACTTCTTTCACACCCTCTGTCTCCACATGGAGGTCCAGAACTCCACCCTGCCTGACATCTAAACTCCCTGAGGTCTCCAGTCTCTTGATGGTTAGGTGCATCATCTCATAACACTGACCCATCATTCCTCTACTGTATGTGTGCTGGGAGCTGGTATATGCTGCCTGTTTGGTGGTCCAGTGATCGAAGGATCACATAAGTCCAGATTAATTGAGACTGCTGGTGCTCCTACAGGATCGCTCTTCTCCTCAGCTTCTTTCAACCTTCACTAGTTCAACAACAGGGGTCAGCTGCTTCTGTCTATTGGTTGGGTACAAATACCTGCATCTGACTCTTTCTGCTGCTTTTTGGGATTTCCAGTGCTCTGTCAAGCTAGGAGGTTCCTTTTTGTGAATGAATTGGTATCACATTTTCATAATGTTTCTTTCAGCATTTTATGAGATGATCAATATGTTTTTTTCTTCAGTTTTTTTATATGGTGAATCAGGCAGAAGGATTTTCATGTATTTGAACCATCTTTGGATCTCAGGGATGAATCCTACTGAGTTATGGTTTATGACATTTTTGATGTGTTCTTGGAATTGGTTTGTGAGTTTTGATTTTTATAGATTTTTTTTTTAGTATTTCTGCATCAATATGCATAAGTAAAATAGGTCCGAAATTATCTTTGTTTGTTGAGTCTGTGAAATTTTTGTATTAGTTTGACCGTGGACTCATAAAATGAGTTTGGCAGTGCTCCTGCTTCTATTTGGTGGAGTAATCCGTGAAGCATTGGTTTTAGCTCACCTTTAAAAGTCTGGGAGAATTCTGAAATTAAACCACCGGGCCCTCGGTATTTGTTTTTATTTGATATATTTTTTATTTACATTTCAAATGATTTCCCCTTTTCTGTTCCCCCACTACACAAAAGTCCCATAAGCTCTCTTCCCTCCCCCTGTTCTCACATTCACCCCTTCCCACTTCCCTGTTCTGGTTTTGCCCTATACTGCTACAAGGAGTCTTTCCAGAACTAGGGGCCACTTCTACATTCTTCTTGCACATCATTTGATGTGTGGATTATGTTTTGGGTATTCCAATTTTCTAGGGTATTTTTAATCAAGAGACATTTCATGACCGCTTTTCTTTTTTTTTTTTTTTTTTTTAGGGTTTTAGAGATATTTATATAGGATACCTGATCTTGATTTAACTTTAGTAAGTGTGGAATTTGTTTAGAAATTCAGCCAGTTCATTAAGCTTTTCCAGTTTTGTGGAGTATAAGCTTTGAAGTAAGCTAACACTTTTTTTTCTTGTCTGTTTTTTTGCCTCCCGTTTCATTTCTGATTTTATTTATTTATATATATATATTTATGTTTGATTAGATGTTTTCTTTACTTACATTTCAAATGTTATCCCCTTTCCTCATTTCCCCTCTGAAAACGCCCTATTCCATCGCCCCTCCCCCAGCTCACCCACCTACACACTCATGCTTCCTTGTCCTGGCATTCCCCTATACTGAGGCATCGAATCTTCTCAGGACCAAGGGACTCTCCTCCCTTTGATGTCCAACAAGGCCATCCTCTGCTACATACGAAGCGGGAACCATGGGTTCCTCCATGTGTACTCTTTGGTTGGTGGTTTAGTCCCTGGGAGCTCTGGGGGTGTTCTGGTTGGTTCATATTGTTGTTGCTTCTATGGGACTACAAGTTCCTTCAGCTCCTTGGGACCTTTCTCTAGGTCCTCCATTGGGGAACTTATGATCAATTCAGTGGTTTTCTGAGATCATCCACCTCTGCACTTGTCTGCTACTGGCAGAGCCTCTCAAGAGACAGCTATTTCGGGCTACTGTCAGCAAGTGCTTGTTGGCATCCACAATAGTGATTGGGTTTGGTGACTATATATGGGATTGATCTCTCTGTGGGGCATCTCTCTCTGGATGGTCTTTCATTCAGCCTCTGCTCACACTTGGTCTCTTTATCTCCTCCCATGGGCATTTTGTGACCCCTTCTAAGAAGGACCAAAGTATTCATACTTTGGTGTTCCTTCTTCTTGAGCTTTGTTTGGTCTGGGAATTGTATCTTAGGTATTCTGAGCTTCTAGGCTAATATCCACTTATCAGTGAGCACATACCATGTGTGTTCTTTTGTGATTGGGTTATCTCACTTGGGATGATATCTTCTGCTTCCATTCATTTCCCTAAGAATTTCAAAATTAATAAATTCATTGTTTTTAATAGGTGAATAGTGTATTCTATTGTGTAAATGTACCACATTTTCTGTATCCATCCCAGTGTTGAGGAACATGTAGGTTCTTCCCAGCTTCTGGCTGCTATGAACATAGTGTAGCATGTGTCCTTATTACATGTTGGAGAATTATCTGGGTATATGCCCAGCAGTGGTAGAGCTGGGTCATCAAGTAATACTATGTCCAAATTTCTGAGGAAACACCAAACTGACTTCAGAGTGGTTGTACCAGCTTGCAGTCCCACCAGCAGTGGAGGGGAGGGGTGTTCCTCTTTCTCCACATCCTTGCCAGCACCTGCTGTCACTTGAGTTTTTGATCTTAGCCATTCTGACTGGGGTGAGGCAGAAATTCAGGGTTGTTTTGATTTGCATTTCCCTGATGACTAAGGATGTTGAACATTTCTTTAGGTGTTTCTCAGTAAGAGAAAGACATTACAAAAATAACATCCTTCACAGTAATCACCAACAATATAAAGTATCTTGGTGTGACTCTAACCAAACAAGTCAAAGATCTGTATGACAAGCTCTTCAAGTCACTGAAGAAAGAAATTGAAGAAGACCTCAGAAGATGGAAAGATCTCCCATGCTTGTGGATTGGCAGGATTAATATAGTAAAAATGACCATCTTGCCAAAAGCAATATACAGATTAAATGCCGTCCACATCCAAATTCCAACTCAATTTTTCAGAGTTAGAAAGAGCAATTCTCAAATTCATCTGGCATAACAAAAAACCGAGGATAGTAAAAACGATTCTCAAAAATAAAAGAACTTCTGTGGGAATCCAGCATCCTGGACCTCAAACTGTACTACAGAGCAATAGTGTTTAAAAAGTAAATGGTAAACTGGTACAGTGACAGGCTGGTAGACCAATGCAATGGAATTGAAGACCCAGAAATGAAACAACACACCTATGGTCACTTGATGTTTGACAAAGTAGCTAAAACCATCTAGTGAGAAAAAGATAGCCGTTTCACCAAATGGTTATGCTTTAACTTGTGGTCAGCATGCAGAAGAATGCAAATTGATCCATTATTATCTCCTTGTGCAAAGCTCAAGTTCAATTGGATCAAGAACCTCCACATAAAACCAGATCCACTAAAACTAATAGAAGAGTAAGTGGGGAAGAGCCTCGAGCACATGGACACAGGGGAAAATTTCCTGAACAGAGCACCAATGACTTATGCTCTAAGATAAAGAATTGACAAATGGGACCTCACAAAACTACAAAGTTTCTGTAAGACAAAGGACACTGTCAATAGAACAAACACAATGGCAACCAACAAATTGAGAAAAGATCTTTACCAACCGGATATCCGGAAGAGGGCTAATATCCAATATACACAAAGAATTTAAGAAGTTAGATTCCAGAGAACAAAAGAAGCCTATTAACAGTGGGGTACAGAGCTAAACAAAGAATTCTCAAGTGTGGGTTTTATTTATTTTGATACGATTGCTATGTAGTTAATATGGTGAGGTTTTGTCTATCTTATTGATTTTCTCGATGAACTAGTTCGTGTCTTCATTGATTAATTGTATTCCTTTTGCTCTAACTGATTGTTTTCAGCCCTGATTTGATTATTTCCTCTTCTTGCCTCCTTTTCCTGGTGTTTCCTTTTTCTAGAGCTCTCACATTTATGTTTAAATTACTCTTTTGAGAATTTTAAAATTAAATTCTTTATAAAGACACTCAGTGCAATGATCCTTCCTCTTAGCACTATTTTTACTGTTTCCCAAAAATTTGGGTTTGCTGTGCTTTGTTTTTATTGAAATCTAAAAATTTCTTTATTTCTCCCCTAATCCAGAGATCACTGAGTAATGAGTTCTTCAGTTTTCATGAGTGTTTAAGTTTCATGGTATTTCTGTTGTTGAAGTCCAAATTTCCTCCAAGGTTCTCTCATAACAGAAAAGATGATGTTTCAATTTTCTTGTATCCATGAAGGATGCTTTGTGACTGATTATCTGGTAAATATTGGGGGGACGAATCCATTAGGTGCTGAGAAGACTGTATATTCTTTTGTGTTTGTGTGAAATATTCTCTAGATGCCTTTTAAGTTCATTTGATTCATAATGTCTGTTAGTTTTGTTATTTCTCTGTTTAGTTTCTGACTAAATAACATGTCAATTGGTGAAAACAGGGTGTTGAAATTAAGCACTAGTAATGTTCAGAGTTTGACATGTGGTTCAAGCTTTATCAATGTTTCATTTACAAATATTCATGCCTTTGAACTGGAGGCATGCATGTTGAGAATTGAAATATCATCTTAGTAGATTTTTCCTTTGCTGAGTATGAATTATCCATTCCCATCTCCTTTTATTAATTTTAGTTGGAAGTTATTTTAATAAGTATAAGAATGATTATTTCAGCTTACTTCTAGGGCTTTTTGTCCTGGAAATTTTTTTCAGAACTTACTCTAAGGTAATGTCTATTGGTATTGCTGAGATGTTTGTTTTATACAGCAAAATGAAAGCATCTTAGTCAGGGTTTCTATTCCTGCACAAACATCATGACCACGAAGGAAGTTGGGGAGGAAAGGGTTTATTCAGCTTACACATCCACACTGCTGTTCATCACTAAAGGAAGTTAGGACTGGAACTCAAGCAGGTCAGGTAGCGGGAGCTGATGCAGAGGCCATGGAGGGATGTTACTTTTGGGCTAGCATCCCTGGCTTTCTCGGCCTGCTTTCTTATGGAAAGCAAGACTACCAGCCCACGGATGGCAACACTGACAAGGGGCCCTTCCCTGTAATCACTAATTGAGAAAATGCCCCACAGCTGGATCTCATGGAGCCATTTTCTCAAATGAAGAACCTGTCTCTGTGGTAAGTCCAACCTGTTTCAGGTTGACACACAAAACCAGCCAGTACAGATAGTTCCTGTTTTTGTACTTGTTCTGTTAGTCTGTGTCATTTATTGAGAAATTGAATCCATAGATGGTGAGAAATATTAATGGTCAGTGTTTGTTTATACCTATTATTTGATGTTGGTGTTGTGTGTATATGGGTTTGTATATGTTTAAATTGATTTTCCTTGTATGGAATTACCTATTTCTTGTGTTTCCTTCAAATTAACTATCATCTTTCTGTTGGAGTTTTCCTTCTAGCATTTTGTTGTAGGAATGGAGTTTTGGATAGATATTGTTTAAATCCAGACTTGTCTTGAATTATGGTTGTTTACTCCATCTATTGTGATTGACAGTTTTGCTGGCTATAGGACTCTAGGTTGGCATGTGTGATTGTTTCATAGGTTTTAAGATATCTGTCCAGGCCCTTCAGTTTTTAGAGAATCTATTGAAAAGGCACAATTCTAACAGGTCTGCCATGGAATGATACCTGGTCTTTTCCCTCAGTGCTTAGTCTTTCTTAGTTCTCTACATTCTGCATTTTCATTATTTTGTTGAGAGAGGACTTTTCTGGCCCACTCTATTTTGTGTTTCACAAGCATCTTTTATGTTTATAGGTATTTCTCTCTTTACATTGTGATTTTTTCTAATATAATTTTGTTGAAAATACTTTCTCACCCTGGGATCTAGGACTCTTTACCTTCTACTATTCTGATCATTCTAAGGTTACTTGTTTTCTTTGTATTCCAGATTTCTTGGCTGTTTTGTTTCTGGGATATTTTAGCGTTAACATTTTCTTTTACTGATGTGCCAGTTTCTATTTTTGTATGCCTGAGATTCTCTCCTACATCCTTTTATCTTATTGGTGATACTTGCATTTGTTGTTCTGTAAGCTTCTTTAGGGTTTCCATCTGCTGTTTACCCTCAGTTTGGATTTTCATTCTGGCTTCTATTTCCACTTTCATTTCCTGAACAGCTTTACTTACTCCCCTGCTTAACTGTAGTTTCTGCTATTACTTTAAGAGATTTATTTGTTTCCTCTGTAAAGTCCTATATTTGTCTGATTGTGTTTTCCTTTTCTTTTTTAAGCATTTTATTCTTTCATCTTTAACGGCCTCTATCATCTTCATAAGACTGGATTTAAGGGCACCGTGGTTCAGTTGTGTTAAGATTTGCAGGGCTTGCTGTTGTAGAGTAAGTTTGCCCTATTGGTGTCATAATATTTTTGAATTTTGTTGTTTGAGTTCGTTTCATGCCTTTAACTATCTAGATGTTTTTTTTTTTAATAATAAAACAATAAATAAAACAATAAACAATTCGACAACATAAGGAGGTCAAAGCGATACAAATTGGAAAGGAAGAAGTTAAACTATCATTATTTGCAGATGACATGATAGTCTACCTAAGTGACCTAAAAAAACTCCACTAGAGAACTCCTACAGCCATCTAGATGTTTTAGTCACTGCATGTTCCTGTTATGATATATATTGGGATGATGGCTAACCACCGTGATCTTGGTGTGACAGGCCCCTGGTGTATATTTTTGGGCTATATGGTTCTGGAATAGCAGGTCTTAAAAAGATGGCAAGAGACTTGGCAGAAAATTTTATATCTGGCAGGGACGATCTCCTCAGAGCAATGCCTGACAAAGTTCTTTGGGCAGGGACGATTAGAGAAGGAAAGAAATCTAAATGTGTTGGTTCTGGATCAACAGGCTTGATGAAGCTGGGCAGAGAGGAAGTGGGAGAATAGAAATCTGGTGCAGATTTCTGGATAATTATATTTCTTCATCTATTAATTTCTATTATTTGACTGTAAAATATTTTATATAAGGTATTTCTCTGCTACATATAGACTACCTAATTGCCTGTTAATTCGGTTATAGTTCCTGTATGCAGATTGAAGACATATAAATTCCACTTACGAATTTAATGTGGTTGTAGAAGGACCACTTCAACTGTCTCCCCAAAATGCTTCCTTTATTACAGACTGAAGTTCGGACACTTTAGAGATATGTACATTTGGAGGGATAGAATAGAATAAAGGTTTAGACCTACATCACAGTATCAGATTGTATTGATTAAAAATACAGCTACATATATGTTGAACACTCAAAAGTTAAAGAAATTCCTGATCAAAGGAATTTGAATACAGGGAAATATAATAAACATATATTTCAAGACAAACCATAAGCCTTATACAAAATAATTTTTTTCTTATAGATCAGTTGCCATAAATTAATGAATATTGTTTATAAGATACAATATTAAAAGCTAGCATAATACAGCAACAAAAATAATCTAACAACAGAGCAGAACAGATTTATGTAAAAGTGTTACATTAGCATGAATAGTCACATTGAGAAAATGTTAACTATTTGACAGGAGAGTTTAAGAAAGCATAAGAAAGATACACAAATGCAGAACTGAGTGTAAAAAGAAGTAAATGTAGTCTTTGTGTATCTTTTAAGGAAAAGTGAAACTATAATAGTTTTTGAAATGAAGCCTTTACAAAAATACGGAAAGTTATTTGTGACAAGAAATATGTGATTAAATAATATTAGGAGCATTTATTTTTCTCCTCTGAGTTTTATTTACAAAGATTTAGTTCTTAAAATCTATTCTGGAGGAACAAAGAAAACATAAATTTAACTATTAAGTAGTTGTTTTCCTGAAAATCTTTCAAAAAGTTTTTCAAAACAGTAAACTAATAGCCACGAAATTATCTCAATATGAAAAGGAACTTACATCCCCCACTCTACCCTTAATTTCATCACAGAACCCAGTAGTAGTTAAAAGAGAAAAGGCCTACTAACTTTTCTCAAACATCCATATATTCACTATAATACCTGTGAGAACTTCCTTCCATCAAAAATGAAAGGGGCTGGGGAAAGATAAGGAATGCTTTGAAGACATATTTAGTAGTTTCCAACAACCAAGATCACATTAGAAGAAAACATTTTTAAACTGAAAGAAATTTATAAGTAAAAATGAATTTGTGTCATACATCCCAGACTAAAAAATCATTTTACATAAGAAATTCAATGAAAAATGTCTATTTCAAAATTGAATTCGCATCTTCTATTGGAAATTTAGAAATATTTTTGAGAACTGGCATAAAAATTGAATTAGTTATTGTCATGTAATTTGGTATTTTCTAGTTTGAAAATATATGCTTCAACTGTAT
Organism: Apodemus sylvaticus; assembly: GCF_947179515.1. Taxonomy (NCBI): domain Eukaryota; kingdom Metazoa; phylum Chordata; class Mammalia; order Rodentia; family Muridae; genus Apodemus; species Apodemus sylvaticus. The sequence continues at coordinate 56,909,386 of NC_067491.1, read as the reverse complement.
TACAAAATATAAATAAAAGAGAGGTAAATCATGGTATGCAGTCACTAATAAGTGGTTATTGACCTGGAAAACTGGAATACCCAAAACATAATCCACACATCAAATCTGGTACAAGAAGAAAGGAGGAGTGGCCCCTGGTTCTGGAAAGACTCAGTGAAACAGTATTCGGCAAAAACAGAACGGGGAAGTGGGAAGGGGTGGGTGGGAGGACAGGGGAAGAGAAGGGGGCTTACAGGACTTTCAGTGAGTGGAGGGCTAGAAAAGGGGAAATCCTTTGAAATGTAAATAAATTATATAGAATAAAAAATGAATTATTGTCATATATCCCAGAATAAAAAATCATTTTACATAAGAAATTCAATGAAAAATGTCTATTTCAAAATTGAATTCGCATCTTCTATTGGAAATTTAGAAATATTTTTTGAGAACTGGCATAAAAATTGAATTAGTTATTGCAATGTAATTTGGTATTTTCTAGTTTGAAAATATGTGCTTCAACTGTATTACAAAATATAAATAAAAGAGAGGTAAAAAGCAAAAAATAAGAATACTTCAATATACAACTAAAATAAATAGGCTCTAGGTATGAGATTGTATGGGTGTTTTCATTGTCAATTTGACACATTCAAGATTTATGTAATAAAAGAAAAACCACAATTGAAAATCCTTTGAAGGGCTGGACTGTAGCAAAGATTTTTGTACATCCTCATGTTTAGTGGTTGGTGTGGGCTGCGCTGCCTCACTGGGTTGGTGCAGCTCTGAGGAGGTGATCACAAGCTACATAACAAAGCAGGTCAGGGAAAGTAGTAGAGGCAGGGCAGGCAGCACCACACCCCAGTGGAGTCACCTTTAGTTCGTACCTCCTTATTCTACCTTCAGTTCCTGCATGGTTTCCTCAGTGATATATTTATAATGTATAATGTGAAAAATACCCTTTTCTCTAGAAATGGATACTCTTCATGGGGTTTTTGGAAAGAAGTATAAACCTTAACTTGTGTGATTATTCACTTTAGAATACTCATATCTCTATACCAAAAGTGACAAGGGAACATGGATGTAATAACAATCCAATGAGTTTGAAGCATAAAATGTATTAGGAAACTTGACCATGCATTCATGATCAACTTCATTTCCACCAGGTATGGATCAGTGTGTGCACTGTCCAGAAACTCATTATACAAATGCAGAGAAGACACACTGCCTGGAGAAAACTGTCGCCTTTCTGGCCTATGATGATCCCTTGGGGAAGGGACTCACACTCGTGTCCCTTGGATTTTCTACTCTCACAGCTCTTGTTATTGGGGTCTTTGTAAACCACAGAGACAATCCAGTAGTCAAGGCCAATAACAGATCTCTCAGTTACATCCTGCTCATCATTCTGACACTCTGTTTCCTCTGTCCATTGCTCTTCCTTGGTCTTCCACACACAGCCACATGTATCCTGCAACAGAACGTGTTTGGACTTCTGTTCACTGTGACTCTATCCACTGTGTTGGCCAAAACCATCACTGTAGTTATGGCCTTCAAGATTACAGCTCCAGGAAGAAAGATCAGATGGTTGCAGATATCAGAGGTCCTTAAGTGCGTCATTCCAGCTTGCACTCTGATACACTACTTCTCTCTGGCATATGGCTGGGAACATCCCCTCCCTTTATTGACATGGATGCTCACTCTGAACAGGGACACATCATCATTCTTTGCAACAAGGGCTCAGCTGTTGCCTTCCACTGTGCTCTGGCCTACCTGGGAGTCATGGCCTTGGGTAGTTACCTCATGGCTTTCTTGTCCAGGAACCTTCCTGACACATTTAATGAATCCAAGTCCATGGCTTTCAGCATGCTTGTGTTCTGCAGTGTATGGGTCATGTTCCTCCCTGTCTACCACAGCACCACTGGGAAGGTCAGGGCAGCTATGGAAATGTTCTCTATCCTGGCTTCCAGTGCAAGCATTCTAATTGTAATCTTTGTCCCTAAGTGCTACATTGTTTTGTTTAGGCCAGAATTAAACACACTTCCTCATACCAGGGATGAAAGACACCACAGGGGCAAATATTTACTTAAAACATAGTTCACATGATTCTTCATCTAAACTGAATTTCACTGGATCTCTACCGTTCTGACCATCACATATTAGGTCACATGTTTTCCTGTGATGGCTTTGTGAGTATGGCCTCTTCTCACCAGATATTATATTCTGAGCTTAATTCCCTGGAACCCCATGATGAAGTAGTAAATCGATTTTCTGAAGTTGGACTAGTGCATTTCCAGTCGCCAAAATAAGTAAACATTTGTAATATAACTTTAGAAAACCCTTTTGAAAACAATCATAACATTGAGATATGATTGCATGAGCTCTTATTGTTTCCACTGACTTAAATTATTACTTTTTCATATTGAAATCTCTCACATTTTGCAATAAGGACACTCTATTCTCCAAATCATGTGATGGTCCTGGGGCTTTTTCTCTAAATTCTTATTTCTAAATCATATTAATTACTTCAACCAGTGGTGTTTTTTCCTTAAAGGACCTTTTCATTTCTCCCAGTGCTGACTATGCAATGTCTTTCTGGTGGCATTGATTTCTAACAGTTTCACATGTCATGAATTTCACACAGTTTGACTGCCACATAAAACTTCATACCACAACATTCCTCATAAATTTTCACATTTTCAAATCTTTTAGTACTGTTCTTATTTCAACTGAAGTCCTGAAACAGCAATCAGCAGAAACCATGGCATAGCTAAATGTGACCCATCTTGATGTCTGTCCTGCTAAATAAGAATTAGTTCTCTGAGTCTGAGGTCAGCATCATGTGGGCGAATCCTTGACACTGCTTCACATTATGTACAATGTGTAACATGATTATATTGACCAATAAAATTCTTGTTCCTCTAGAACCATAAGTTAATTGTGACATCACTCTAACCATTATTCTCTACCTTCTTATCCAAAATTATGAAAAGTGTCCTTTAAACTCTTCCCACCACATTTTGAAAATTTTGTGTATCTCAAAATCTAAAATTATTTCTTGACACCATATAAGGATAACAGTGGATTAAATCCCGAGTCTTTGCAAACAAACAATGTGCTCTAAAAATTATGCATAATTTTTAGCACATAGAATTCTTTACTTTTAAAATCTATTCAAAATGTGGGCATGTTACCCACATTTTTCATACTACGTTAGCAGACCACTTGCCCCAAACTCACAAAGGTAATGGTTTGCTCCTAACATGAATTAAAATTTGCTTGACCATCTTAAATCTGTGGTTCACATGCTCTATAACTCTGTGAACCTTAATATATTCCCAAATATTCTGGTTACTCCAATCATAAAATTATTTTCATGGATAATTAATCACAATAATTCTGCTACCATTATGAATCATTAAATAATTATCTCCTGATTCAAAAGTATTTGGTGACTCTTGTGAAGAGTCTTGTGAACACAGAGGGGACATGACTCAAAGGTTAAGAATCACTGCTCACTGAATTTATAGTAATTTCAGAACTTCAAAGGCGTCTTTCTTTACTTTCAAAGGAAAATAAACTAACTCCAGTATACTCTCGTTTTCTTCCCTCCTTCTTCCTTCTTTCCTTCCTTCACTCCTTCCTCTCTGCTTCCTCTCCTATGTTTTTCCTTTTCTACTGATAAAATCCTCCTTGAAGCCAAAATTATCTGTCTTCAACTAAAAGCTACTTGTCTAGATGACCATCAGCAGCTTTGGCAGTCTAAATCTTTTAGGGGAATATTTTTTATTCTCTCTGAACCAAAGACTGCTATTAATAGCTATAATGGACTCATTTATTTACTGTACTTTAATTCAGTTTAAACATTTATTACCAACTCACATATTCACCAACCATTGGCAACTTATCCCTTTTGTTAAAAATTGATTCTTTTCTTAAACAAAATATCCTGATTACAGTTTTATCTCACTCTAATCTTCCCAGTTTCTCTCTATTCTCATCCCTTCTGGATCTAGTCCATTTCTTTTTCTCATTAGAAAAGAATAGGATTCCGTAAGATAAAAACAAAACATACTTGCAAATCCTATAAGAAAAAAAGCCCATCTCACAGAACTAGGACAAGGCAAATCAACCTAAGGAAAGGAGACTAAAAGAATTATTTTATATTAATTATTTTAATTGTAAACACAGATATTTACAGTTAAGGGTCTTTATGGACTGTAGAGTTTCATGATATTTAACAGATGTCCTAGAAAGGTTGAGACTCAGTCTCATATCTGTTTTATGATATAATTAGAAATTGTACTTAGCAAGTCTCTTTGTGATTATTTGTTCTAGTGGTAAAGCTACCAATGGTACTTCATATTTTTTATTTATTATCAGTATTATTACTAATCCCCAATTTATTTTTACAGTTCAATCTCTATCCCTTTCCCTCTTTGCCCTCTGACCTTTCCTCACCCCATTCCTCCACCACAGTCTCCAAGGGAATGGCCCAACCTCCAACACCCCACCCCCCACCACACACCACCAGGCCTACACATGTCCTGGGACCTCAAGTCTCTCAAGTGATAGGTGCGTCTACTCTCAGTGAGGACATTTCATTGAGTCTGTGTGTGTGGGGGGGGGTGGGGGGGGCTTGGGCCAGCTAGTGTATGATGCCTGCTTGGCAGTTCATTGTCTGAGAGATCTGGAGGATCCGGGTTTATTGAGACAACTGGTCTTCCTATGGCTCGCACTCCTCTTCAATTATTCCAGCCTTTCCCTAATTCAGCTGCATCTTAGGATCAAGAATAGTGTCAGCCTTGGAGCCTCCCCTTCAGATGGGGTCCAATTTGGACTTGTCACAGGACCTTCTTTCTCTCAATCTCTTCTCCATTCTTGTGCCTGCAGTTCTTTCAGACAGGAACAATCCTGGGTCAGCATTTTTCACTGTGGGACAGCAACCCTATGCCTCCACTTGATCCCTGTATTTCTAACAGAGGTAGAGTCTTTTTTTTTTGGCTTAAATCAATCAAGTGGAAACAAAGAGAACCATACAAAGAATCAACTAGTCCAGGAGCTTGTTCTTTGAGAAAATCAACAAGATAGATAAACCCTTAGCCAGACTGACCAAAGAGCACAGAGAAAGTATCCAAATTAACAAAATTAGAAATGAAAAGAGAGATATTACAACAGAAACTGAGGAAATCCAAAAAATCATCAGATCCTACTACAAAAGCCTATACTCAACACAACTGGATAATTTGGAGGAAATAGACAATTTCCTAGCAGATACCAAAGACCAAAAGTAAATCAGGACCAAATAGATCATCTAAACAGTCCCATAACCCCTAAAATAGAAGGGGTCATAGAAAGTCTTCCAACTAAAAAAAACACAGGACCAGATGGTTTCAGTGCAGAATTCTATCAGACCTTCAAAGAAGTCCTAACACCAATACTCTTCAAACTATTCCACAAAATAGAAACAGAAGGAACCCTACCCAATTCCTTCTACGAAGCCACAATTACGCTGATACCAAAACCACACAAAGATCCAACAAAGAAAGAAAACTTCAGACCAATCTCCCTTATGAACTTCGATGCAAAAATACTCAATAAAATTCTTGCCAACCGAATCCAAGAACACATCAAAACGATCATCCACCATGATCAAGTAGGCTTTATCCCAGGGATGCAGGGTTGGTTCAATATACGGAAATCCATCAATGCAATCCACTACATATACAAACTCAAAGAAAAAAACCACATGGTCATTTCATTGGATGCTGAAAAAGCATTTGACAAAATTCAGCATCCTTTCATGCTTAAAGTCTTGGAAAGAACGTGAATTCAAGGCCCATACCTAAACAGAGTAAAAGCAATATACAGCAAATTGGTAGCCAGCATCAAACTAAATGTAGAGAAACTTGAAGCAATCCCACTAAAATCAGGGACCTGACAGGGCTGCCCCCTTTCTCCTTATCTTTTGAATATTGTACTTTAGGTACTAGCTCGGGCAATTAGACAACATATGGGGGTCAAAGGGATACAAATTGGAAAGGAAGAAGTCAAACTATCATTATTTGCAGATGACATGATAGTCTACCTAAGTGACCGAAAAAACACCACTAGAGAACTCCTACAGCTGATAAACAACTTCAGCAAAGTAGGAGGTTATAAAATCAACTCAAGCAAATCAGTGGCCTTCCTATACTCAAAGGATACGCAGGCTGAGAAAGAAATTAGGGAAATGACCCCCTTAACAATAGCCACAAACAGTATAAAGTATCTTGGGGTGACTCTTACCAAGCATGTGAAAGATCTGTATGACAAGAACTTCAAGACTCTGAAGAAGGAAATGGAAGAAGACCTCAAAAAATGGGAAAACCTCCCATGCTCATGGATCGGCAGGATCAATATAGTTAAAATGGCCATTCTGCCAAAAGCAGTCTACAGATTCAATGCAATACCCATCAAAATCCCAACTCAATTCTTCACAGAGTTAGAAAGAGCAATTCTCAAATTATCTGGAATAACAAAAAACACAGGATAGCTAAAACTATTCTCAGCAAGAAAAGAAATTCTGGAGTCTTTTTTTTTTAAAGATTTACTTATTTATTATATGTAAGTTCACTCTAGCTGTCTTCAGACACACCAGAAGAGGACGTTGGATCTCATTATGGATGGTTGTGAGCCACCATGTGGTTACTGGGATTTGAACTCAGGACTGTCAGAACAGTCAGTGCTCTTAACCACTGAGCCATCTCTCCAGCCCCCCAAGAGGTAGATTCTAAAACTTCCCTCTTCCCACATTTTGGACATTTCATCTAAGGTCCTTTCCTTTGTGTCTTGAGACTCGCTCACCGCTCAGGTCTCTGGTAGGTTCTAGAGGGTCTCCCAACGTCCTAACTCCCGAGATTGCATATTTCCATTCATTATGCTGGCCCTCTGGCTTCACTCCCGATCCTCCCACCCCCACAATATCTGATCACGTTTCCCTTTTCCCTGACCACCCACATCTCTTCCACCCAGTTCACTTTGTCCCTCTGTCCTCTGCTTTCTTCTCCCTCCTGACTGAAAATGAAGCATCTTAAGTCAGGTGGTGGTGGTGCACGCCTGTAATCCCAGCACTTCAGAGGCAAAGGCAGGCAGATTTTTTAGTTCGAGGCCAGCCTGGTCTACAGAGTGAGTTCCAGGACAGCCATGGCTACACAGAGACACCCTGTCTCAAAAAACCAAATAATAATAATAATAATAATAATAATAATAATAATAATAATAGAAAAGAAAAGAAAAGAAAAGAAAAGAAAAGAAAAAAATAAAAAAGAAAGAAAAAAAATAAAAATGAAAATGAAGCATCTTCACTTGGGCCCTTTGGCTTCTTAAACTTGAGTTCTCTGGATTGTATCCTGAGAATTCTGTATATTTTTGGCTAATATCTGCTTATTAGTGAGTACATGCCATTCATGTCTTTTTGGGTATGAGATACCTCACTCAATGTGATATTTCCCTGTTCCATTCATTTGCTTGCAAAACTCATGATGCCCTCATTCTTAATAGCTGAAGAGTATTCCATTGTGTAAATGAACCGTATTTTCTGTTTCTATTCTGTTGGTGTAGGACATCTGTGTGGGTTCCAGCTTCTGGCTATCAGAAATAAGGGCACTATGAACACAGTGACGCCCATGCCCTGTGGCATAGTCAGGTACCTTTAGGGTGTATGCCCAGGAGTAGGATAGCTGTGTCTTCAGGTACATCTATTTCCAATTTTCTGAGGAACCTCGAGATTGATTTCCAGAGTAGTTCTTTCAGTTTGCAAGCCCACCAGCAACCAGGAGTGTTCCTCTCTCCAAATCCTCACCAACAGGTACTGTCCACTGAGTTTTTGTCCTAGCCTTTGTGAATGGTGTAAGGTAGAATTGCAAGGCCATTAAGAATTGCATTTACCTGATCACTAAGGAATTTGAACTTTTGTTTAAGTGTTTATCTGTCATTCAAAATTCCTCTGTTGTAAATTCTCTTTAGTTCTATACCCGATTTTTTTTATTGTGTTGTTTGTTTTTGTTGGAAGTTAGCTTCTTGAGTTCTTTATATATTTTGGATATTAGCCCTCTATCAGATTTGGAGTTAGTGAAGATTGTTTTCCCCAATTTGTAGGTTTCTGATTTTTCCTATTGACTATGTACTTTGACTTGCAGAGGTTTTTCAGTTTCGTTAGGTCCCATTTATCAATTCTTGATCTTAGAATCTGAACCATTGGAGTTCTGTTTAGGAAATTTTGTTCTGTGACTATGTGTTTGAGGATCTTTTCTACTTTCTCTTATATTAGATTCTGTGTATCTAGTTTTATTTTGAGGTCCTTGATCCACTTGTAGTTGAGCTTTGTGCAATGTGACAAATATGTATGTACATTCATCTTTCTACATACCAACTGCCAGTTAGACCAGCACAATTTATTAAAGATGCTTTCCTTTATCCATTGTATATTTTTTACTTCTTTGTCAAAGATGAAGTGTGCATAAGGGTGTAGTTATATTTCTTAGTTTTCCATTCTGTTTCATTGATCAACCTGTCTGTGATGTACCAATACCATGCAGTTTTTATCACTATTGATCTGTAGTATAGTTTTAGATCATGGGTAGTGATTGCCCCACACATTCTTTTATTGTTAAGAATTGTTTTTGCTATCCTGGCAGGTTTGTTTTTCCATATGAAATTTAGAATTGCTATTTCCATGTCTTTGATGAATTTTGTTTGAATTTTGATGTGGATTGAAATGAACCTTTACAATACTTTTGGTAGGATGGCCATTTTTACTATGTTTAAACTATCAATCCATGAGCATGGGGGATGACTCCATTTTCTGAGGTCTTTTTAGATTTCCTTCATGAAAGACTAGAAGTTCTGGACATACAGATCTTTCACTTGTTTGGTTAGAGTTACATGAAGATATTTTATATAATTTGTGACGATTGTGAAGGGCATTATTTTGATTATTTCTTTTTCAGCCCGTTGATCATTTGTCTAAAGGAAGGATACTGATTTTTTGGAGTTAATTTTGTATCTGGACACTTTGCTAACGTTGGTTATAAGTTGTACTAGTTCTCAGGTAGAAGTTTTGTGGATGTTTACATATACTATCATATCATTTGCAAATAGTGATACCTTGAATTCTTGCCAATTTGTATCCCTTTGATTCCCTTTTGTTGTTGTAGTTCTCGGGCTACACCTTCAATTACTATATTAAAGAGATATGGGGAGAGTTGGCATCATTGTCCTTTTCCTGATTATGGTGGAATTTCTTCTAATTTCTCTCCATTAATTTGATATTGGCTGTTGGTTTGCTATATGTCACATTTATTTTGTTTAGGTATGTGCCTTGAATTTTGGTTCTCTCCATTATTTTAACATGAGGTTGTGTTGATTTTGCCAAATGTTTTTTCAACATCTAATGAGATGATCATGTGATTTTTTTTTCATTTAGATTGTTTATATACTTGATTAGGTTAATGTATTTTCACATATTGAATCAACCTTTCATCCCTGTGTTCTTGTATTCAGTTTCCTAGAATTATATTGAGTATTTTTTCATTGACATTCATAAGGGAAATTGGACTGAAGTTGTCTTTCTTTGTTGGGTCTCTGTGAGGTTTAGGTATCAGAGTAATTATGGAATCATAAAATGAACAAGGTTGTGTTTTTTTCTGCGTTTGCCTTAAGAAATAATTTCAGGAGTATTATTTTTATCTCTTCTTTGAAAGTGTGGTAGAATTCTACACTAAAGCCATCTGGGCCCTGAGCGGTGTTTGGTTGGGAAATTTAATTTTTTTTAAGTTTTTTTTTTTATTTGATATATTTTTTATTTACATTTCAAATAATTTCCCCTTTTCTTTTTTTTAATTTTTTTATTCGATATAATTTATTTACATTTCAAGTGATTTCCCCTTTTCTAGCCCCCCACTCCCAAAAGTCCTGCAAGCCCCCTTCTCTCCCCCTGTCCTCCCACCAACCCCTTCCCAATTCCCCGTTCTGGTTTTGCCCAATACTGCTTCACTGAGTCTTTCCAGAACAGGGGGCCACTCTTCCTTTCTTCTTGTACCTCATTTGATGTGTGGATTATGTTTTGGGTATTCCAGTTTTCTAGGTTAATATCCACTTATTAGTGAGTGCATACCATGATTCACCTTTTGAGTCTGGGTTACCTCACTTAGTATGATGTTCTCTAGCTCCATCCATTTGCCTAAGAATTTCATGAATTCATTGTTTCTAATGGCTGAATAGTACTCCATTGTGTAGATATACCATATCTTTTGCATCCACTCTTCTGTTGAGGGATACCTGGGTTCTTTCCAGCATGTGGCAATTATAAATAGGGCTGCTATGAACATAGTAGAGCATGTATCCTTATTAAATGGTGGGGAATCCTCTGGGTATATGCCCAGGAGTGGTATAGCAGGATCTTCTGGAAGTGAGGTGCCCAGTTTTCGGAGGAACCACCAGACTGATTTCCAGAGTGGTTGTACCAATTTGCAACCCCACCAGCAGTGGAGGAGTGTTCCTCTTTCTTCACACCCTCTCCAACACCTGCTGTCTCCTGAATTTTTAACCTTTGCCATTCTGACTGGTGTAAGGTGGAATCTCAGGGTTGTTTTGATTTGTATTTCCCTAATGACTAATGAAGTTGAGCATTTTTTTAAGATGCTTCTCCGCCATCCGAAGTTCTTCAGGTGAGAATTCCCTGTTTAACTCTGTACCCCATTTTTTAATAGGGTTGTTTGGTTTTCTGGAGTCTAACTTCTTGAGTTCTTTATATATATTGGATATTAGCCCTCTATCTAATGTAGGATTGGTGAAGATCTTTTCCCAATTTGTTGGTTGCCAATTTGTCCTCTTGAAGGTGTCCTTTGCCTTACAGGAACTTTGTAATTTTATGAGGTCCCATTTGTCAATTCTTGCTCTTAGAGCATACGCTATTGGTGTTCTGTTCAGAAACTTTCTCCCTGTACCGATGTCCTCAAGGGTCTTCCCCAGTTTCTTTTCTATTAGCTTCAGAGTGTCTGGCTTTATGTGGAGGTCCTTGATCCATTTGGATTTGAGCTTAGTACAAGGAGACTAGGATGGATCAATTCGCATTCTTCTGCATGCTGACCTCCAGTTGAACCAGCACTATTTGTTGAAAAGGCTATCTTTTTTCCATTGGATGTTTTCAGCCTCTTTGTCGAGGATCAAGTGGCCATAGGTGTGTGGGTTCATTTCTGGATCTTCAATCCTGTTCCATTGATCCTCCTGCCTGTCACTGTACCAATACCATGCAGTTTTTAACACTATTGCTCTGTAGTATTGCTTGAGGTCAGGGATACTGATTCCCCCAGAATTTCTTTTGTTGCTGAGAATAGTTTTAGCTATCCTGGTTTTTTTGTTATTCCAGATGAATTTGATAATTGCTCTTTCTAACTCTGTGAAGAATTGAGTTGGGATTTTGATGGGTATTGCATTGAATCTGTATATTGCTTTTGGCAAAATGGCCATTTTAACTATATTGATACTACTGATCCATGAACATGGGAGGTTTTCCCATTTTTTGAGGTCTTCTTCAATTTCCTTCTTCAGAGTCTTGAAGTTCTTGTCATACAGATCTTTCACATGTTTGGTAAGTCACCCCAAGATACTTTATACTGTTTGTGGCTATTGTGAAGGGGGTCATTTCCCTAATTTCTTTCTCAGCCTGCTTATCCTTTGAGTATAGGAAGGCCACTGATTTGCTTGAGTTGAGTTTATAACCTGCCACTTTGCTGAAGTTGTTTTTCAGCTGTAGGAGTTCTCTAGTTGAGTTTTTTGGGTCACTTAGGTAGACTATCATGTCATCTGCAAATAATGATAGTTTGACTTCTTCCTTTCCAATTTGTATCCCTTTGACCTCCTTATGTTGTCAAATTGTCTGAGCTAGAACCTCAAGTACAATATTGAAAAGATAAGGAGAAAGGGGGCAGCCCTGTCTAGTCCCTGATTTTAGTGGGATTGCTTCAAGTTTCTCTATTTACTTTGATGCTGGCTACCGGTTTGCTGTATATTGCTTTTACTCTGTTTAGGTATGGGCCTTGAATTCCTGTTCTTTCCAAGACTTTAAGCATGAAAGGATGCTGAATTTTGTCAAATGCTTTTACAGCATCCAATGAAATGACCATGTGTTTTTTTTTTTCTTTGAGTTTGTTTATGTAGTGGATTGCATTGATGGATTTCCGTATATTGAACCAATCCTGCATTCCCGGGATAAAGCCTACTTGATCATGGTGGATGATCGTTTTGATGTGTTCTTGGATTCGGTTGGCAAGAATTTTATTGACTATTTTTGCATCGATGTTCATAAGGGAGATTGGTCTGAAGTTTTCTTTCTTTGTTGGATCTTTGTGTGGTTTTGGTATCAGCGTAATTGTGGCTTCGTAGAAGGAATTGGGTAGTTTTCCTTCCGTTTCTATTTTGTGGAATAGTTTGAAGAGAATTGGTTTTAAGTCTTCTTTGAAGGTCTAATAGAAATCTACACTGAAACCATCTGGTCCTGTGCTTTTTTTGTTTGGAAGTCTTTCTATGACTCCTTCTATTTCTTTAGGCATTATGGGACTGTTTAGATGATCTATTTGGTCCTGATTTAATTTTGGTATTTGGTATCTGTCAAGGAAATTGTCCATTTCCTCCAGATTCTCCAGTTGTGTTGAGTACAGGCTCTTGTAGTAGGATCTGATGATTTTTTGGATTTCCTCAGTTTCCGTTGTTATATCTCCCTTTTCATTTCTAAGTTTGTTAATTTGGATACTTTCTCTGTGCCCTTTGGTCAGTCTGGCTAAGGGTTTATCTATCTTGTTGATTTTCTCAAAGAACCAGCTCCTGGTTTTGTTGATTCTTTGTATGGTTCTCTTTGTTTCTACTTGATTGATTTCGGCCCTGAGTTTGATGATTTCCTGCCTTCTACTCCTCCTGGGTGAAATAGCTACTTTTTGTTCCTGGGCTCTCAGGTGTGTCATTAAGCTGGTAATGTATGCTCTCTCCATTTTCTTTTTGGAGGCACTCAGGGCTATGAGTTTTCCTCTTAGCACTGCTTTCATTGTGTCCCATAGATTTGGGTATGTTGTGTTTTCATTTTCATTGAGTTCTAAAAAGTCTTTAATTTCTTTCTTTATTTCTTCCTTGACCAAGGTAATATTGAGTAGAATATTGTTCAGTTTCCATGTGTATGTGGGTTTTCTGTTGTTTTTGTTCCTATTGAAGACCACTTTTACTCCATAGTGATCTGATAGGAGGCATGGGATTAGTTCGATCTTCTTATATTTGTTGAGGTCTGTCTTGTGACCAATTATATGGTCAATTTTGGAGAAGGTACCATGAGGTGCTGAGAAAAAGGAATATTCTTTTGCTTTTAGAATAGGATAGAATGTTCTGTTTATATCTGTTAAATCTAGTTGGTCCAAAGCTTCAATTAGTTTCATTGTGTCCCTGTTTAGTTTCTGTTTTCCTGATCGGTCCATTGAGGAAAGTGCAGTGTTGAAGTCGCCCACAATTACTGTGTTAGGTGCAATGTGTGCTTTGAGCTTTAATAAAGTTTCTTTTATGAAAGAGGGTGTCCTTGCATTTGGAGCATAGATGTTCAGGATTGAGAGTTCTTCTTGTTGTATTTTTCCTTTGACCAGCAAGAAGAGTCCCTCAGAGTCTCTTTTGAAGACTTTGGGTTGAAAGTCAATTTTATCTGATATTAAAATGGCTACTCCAGCTTGTTTCCTGAGATCATTTGCTTGTAAAATTGTCTTTCAGCCTTTTACTCTAAGGTAGTGCTTGTCTTTGACCCTTAGGTGTGTTTCCTGTAAGCAGCAAAATGTAGGGTCCTGTTTACGTATCCAGTCAGTTAGTCTATGTCTTTTTATTGGGGGCATTGAGTCCATTGATGTTAAGAGACATTAAGGAATAGTGATTGTTACTTCTTGTCATTTTTGACGTTATTTTTTTAAATTTGATTGATTAACCTCTTTTGGGTTTGATGAAAGGTTACTATCTTGCTTTTTCCAGGGTGAAGTTTCCCTCCTTGTATTGGTGTTTTCCTCCTATTATCCTTTGTAGGTCTGGGTTTGTGCATAGATATTGGGTAAGCTTGGTTTTGTCATGGAATATCTTAGTTTCTCCATCTATGGTGATTGAGAGTTTTGCTGGATATAGTAGTTTTGGCTGGCATTTGTGTTCTCTTAGAGTCTGCTTGAGATCTGCCTAGGATCTTCTAGCCTTCATAGTCTCAGATGAAAAGTCTGCTGTGATTCTGATAGGTCTTCCTTTATATGTTACTTGGCCTTTTTCTCTTACTGCCTTTAATACTCTTTCTTTGTTTAGTACATATGATGTTTTGATTATTATGTGACAGGAAGTATTTCTGTTATGGTCCAGTCTTTTTGGAGTTCTGTAGGCTTCTTGTATATTCATGGGCATCTCTCTCTTTAGGTTAGGGAAGTTTTCTTCCATAATTTTATTGAAGATATTTTCTGGCCCTTTAAGTTGTAAATCTTCACTCTCATCTATGCCTATAATCCTTAGGTTTGTTCTTCTCATTGTGTCCTGGATTTCCTGGATATTTTGGGTTACAAGCTTTTTGCTTTTTGCATTTTCTTTAACAGTTGAGTCCATGGTTTCTATGGTATCTTCAGCATCTGAGATTCTTTCTTCTATCTCTTGTATTCTGTTGTTGATGTTTGCATCTATGTCCACTGATTTCTTCCTAAGGTTTTGTATCTCCAAAGTTGTCTCCCTTTGAGTTTTCTTAGTTGTTTCTACTTCTGATTTTAGATCCTGGATGGTTTTGCTTAGCTCCTTCAGTTGCTTGTTTGTGCTTTCCTGTAATTCCTTAAGAGATTTTTTTGTTTCCTCTTTCATGACCTCAGCCTCTTGACCAAAGTTCTCCTGTATTTCTTTAAGTGTTTTTTGTGTTTCCTCATTATTGGCTTTTGTATTCTCCTGGATTTCTTTCAATGATTTTTGTGTTTCCCTTGCAAGGGCTTCTAACTTTTGATCCATTTACTTCTGAATTTCTTTAAGTATGTTCCTCATGTGTTCCTGTACCAGCATCATGACCAGTGATTTTAAATCCAAATCTTGTTTTACTGGTGTGATGGGGTATCCAGGCCATGCTGGTAAAGGAGAATTGGGTTCAGATGTTGCCATATTGCCTTGATTTCTGTTATTGGCGTTCCTGCGTTTGTCTTTTGCCATCTAGTTCTCACTGGTGTTAGTTGGTCTTGTCAATGCTGGACTCACCAGTGCATGCTGCCCCTTCCCAGGTGGCCTCTGGTGAACAGCTTACCTCCTGCACTGCCTGGAGACAGGGTGCTGATGCCCAGGCTGTTCAGATCCCGAAGCAGACACCTGAAGGCTCCCGCTGGGGCATGCTGGATTCACTGGAGCACACCGACTTCTCCCTGCTGGGGGCCTGGAAGCCCCTCTTGCCTCTTACAGGACCTGGAGATGAGGTGTTGCCGCCCAGGCTGATCTGGATCTGTAAGCGGAGAGATCTGAGGGCTACTGCCAGAGGCCTCCAGACTCGGGAAGTTTAATTTTTCAATTTCCTTAGATGATATGTCATTTGATGGTGTACCTGATCCCAATTTTATTTTGGTACATGGTATCTGTCTAGGAAATCATCCATTTCATTTAGATTTTCCAGTTTTGTTGAGTATAGGCTTTTGTACAAAGATATGAATTTGTTTTTAATTTTTCGGCTTCTGTCGTTATGTCCCCTTTTTAATTTCTGATTTTGTTCATTTATATTCTGTCTCTGGGCCCTTTAGTTAGTTTGGCTAGGGGGTTTATCTATAATGTTGATTTTTTTAAAGGAACAGCTTTTGGTTTCTTTATTTGTATTATTCTCTTTGTTTCTACTTTTTTGATTTTGGTTCTGAGCTTGACAATTTCTTACCCTCTCCTCCTCTTGGGTGTGTTTGTTTCTTTATGTTGTGGGGCTTTCAGGTGTGCTGTTAGTGTGTTAGTGTGTTAGTGTAAGATCTCTCCAGTTTCTTTACTAGGGCCCTAAGTGCTATGAATTTTCCTCTTTTCCCTGCTTTCACTGTCTCATAAGTTTTGGTTGTTGTGCCTTCATTTTCATTGAATTCTAAAATGTTATTCATTTCTTTCTTTAATTCTTCCCTGATGAAGTTATCATTAATAGAGAGTTGTTCAATTTCCATACGTACATGGGTTTTCTGGGAGTTTTGTGTTGTTTTTGAAATCTAGCCTTAATCTGTGATAATCTCATAAAATGCACAGGATTATTTCAATCTTCTTGTACCTGTTGAAGCTTGTTATGTAACCGATTATATGGCTAATTTTAGAAAAGGTAATATAAGCTATGGAGAAGAAGGTATATTCTTTTGTTTTAGTGTAAAATGTTCTCTATATATTTGTTAGATGCATTTGAGTCATAACCTCTATTAGTGTCACTGTGTCTCTGTTTAGTTTCTGTTTCAATGACCTGTTCTTTGGTGAGAGTGGGGTGTTGAGGTCTTCCACTATTACTGTGTATGATTCAAGGTGTGTTTTCAGCTTCATTAAAGTCACCTCTTATGAATGTGGATACCCTTACATTTGTGGCACAGATGTTCAGAATTTAGACTTTCTCTTGGTTGATTTTTCCTTTGATTAATATGAAGTGTCGTTTGCCATCTCCCTTGAAAATTTTTGGTTGAAAGTCTATTAGCTATTAGAATGACAACTCCTGCTAGTTTTTTGGGACTGTTTGCTTGGAAGACTTGCTTCAAGCCTTTAACTCTGAGGTAATGTTTACCTTTGTCATTGGGGGTGTGTTTCTGATATGCAGCAAAATGCTAGATCCTTTTTGCATGTCCAGTCTGTTAGCATATGTCTGTTTATTGGGGAATTGAGCCTGTTGATATTGAGAAATACTAATGATGGAATATTTTAGTTCCTGTTATGTTTGTTGTTGTAGATGGCATTATATGCACGTGATTCTCTCCTTTTGATTATTTTGTTCTGAGATAACTCTTATCTTCTTTTCTTATTGGTGAAGGTACCTTCCTTGTGTTGGAGTTTTCCTTATAGAATCCAAGTAAACATCAAAGCAGTCATCCACCATGATCAAGTAGGCTTCGTCACAGGGATACAGGGATGGTTCAATATACAGAAATCTATCAATGTAATCCACTATATGAAGGAACTCAAAGGAAAAAAACACATTATCACTTCATTAGATACTGAGAAAGTATTTGACAAAATCCATCACCCCTTCATGATACACATAATCCACTATATAAAAAAAAGTCAAAGAAAAAAAATCACATGACCATTTCATTAGATGCAGAGAAAGTATTTGACAAAATTCAATACCCTTTATGATAAAAGTCTTGCAAAGATCATAAATTCAAGGACCATACCTGATAATAGAAAAGCAATACACAGCAAAGCAGTAGCCAACATCAAACTAAATGGAGAGAAACTTGAAGCAACCCCTCTAAGATCAAGAACTAGACAAGGCTGTCCAGTCTCTCCCTACCTGTTCAATATAGTACTCAAAGACCTAGCAAAAGCAATTAGACAACAAAAGAAGGTAAAAGGCAAACAAATTGGAATGGAAGATATCAAAATATCACTATTTGTAGATGATATTTGCCTAAAGGAGTACTACTCAGTTATTAAAAACAACAAATTCATGGAATTCTTAGGCAAATGGGTGGAACTATAAAATATCATCCTGAGTGAGGTAACCCAGTCACAAAAGAACACACATGGCATGCACTCACTAAAAAGTGGATATTAGCCCAGAAGCTTGGAACACCCAAGATAGAATTCATAGACCAAATGAAGCTCAAGAAGAAGGAAGACTTCAGTACTTCTTAGAAGGGGGAACTAAATACCCACAGGAGGAGATACAGAGACAAAATGTGGAGCAGAGACTGAAGGGAAGGCCATCCAGAGACTGCCCCACCTGGGGATCCATCCCTCATACAGTCACCAAACCCAGACACTATTGTGGATGTCAGCAAGTGCTTCCTGAAAGGAAGATGATATGGCTGTCTCCTGAGAGGCCCTGTCTGTGCCTGACAAATACAGAAGTGGATACTCACAGCCAACTAATGAACGAAGCACAGGGTCCCCCAAGGAGGAACTAGAGAAAGGACCCAGGGAGCTGAAGGATCTTGCAGCCTCGTAGGAGGAACAAAAATATGAACCAACCAGCACCCCCAGAACCCCCAGGGACTAAACCACCAACAAAAGAGAACACATGGGGGAACCCATGGCTCCAGCCACATATGTTGAAGGGGATGGCCCTGTCAGACCTCAATGAGAGGAGAGGCCCTGGGTCCTGTGAAGGCTCCATGCCCCAGTGACGGGGAACGCCAGGATAGGGAAGTGGGTGTGGGTGGTGTAGTAAGCAGGTGGAGGAGGGATGGGATAGGGGTTTTTGGAGGGGGAATGAGGAGAGGGGATAACATTTGAAATGTGAATAAAGAAAATATCTAATAAAAACTGAGTGAAATAAAAAGTAACAAACACATTGAAAGTAAGAGCATTGTTACATCAGAGCAGGAGGAGGGAGCAAGCTTAGAAGAAGAATACAGAGTTTAATATCTTAAATATAAGGCAACTTTATAAAATAAGAGCAATATGCACAATGCAGAGAAAAAGAGGCAAAAACAAGAAACTACAGAGAGAGTGGAAGGAGCAGGTAGGACCCTCCTTACCACAGGACAGAACATGTCTTTTCTTAAAAGCAAGGCAAGCTTAGTTGTACTAAAGAGGACAAAGCGTTCTGCTATGGACTTGGGTTAAATTCATTTAGCAACAAACTTGAAGAAGCTTTTTTTTCTCTATGCAATAAATATTGGAGCTCATTTTTCATCCAGAAAGAATGATTTCATTCTGTGCTGGTGCTTGATGTTTTGTTCCAAATGCATTTGTAAGTATAGATGTGTGTGTGTGTGTGTGTGTGTAATTATGAGATAAGGATGTAGTTTGGCCCAACTGGTTTTAATGGAGATATATGAATGTGTAAGCATGAATCCATATGTAATTTTATGTGAGTTTATCCATGTTTACTTATGTAAAAACATTCTTCTGCAAATTTGACTCTTCTTCTGGTTCAATAGAAGTTTATTGCTCCAAATCTCTCCCTAGCCAAACAAGCAAGAGGCATCTGGACATGAGGGGAAGGGTTCTAGCAAGCAATCCCTTACTTAATCCACCACTGTTTTTTTTTTTTGTTTTTTTTTTTTGTTTTTTTTTTTTTAGTTTTTTTTTTATTATTCGATATAATTTATTTACATTTCAAATGATTTCCCCTTTTCTAGCCCCCCCACTTCCCGAAAGTCCCGCAAGCCCCCTTCTCTTCCCCTGTCCTCCCACCCACCCCTTCCCACTTCCCCGTTCTTGTTTTGCTGAATACTGTTTCACTGAGTCTTTCCAGAACCAGGGTCCACTCCTCCTTTCTTCTTGTACCTCATTTGATGTGTGGATTATGTTTTGGGTATTCCAGTTTTCTAGGTTAATATCCACTTATTAGTGAGTGCATACCATGATTCACCTTTTGAGTCTGGGTTACCTCACTTAGTATGATATTCTCTAGCTCCATCCATTTGCCTAAGAATTTCATGAATTCATTGTTTCTAATGGCTGAATAGTACTCCATTGTGTAGATATACCACATTTTTTGCATCCACTCTTCTGTTGAGGCATACCTGGGTTCTTTCCAGCATGTGGCAATTACAAATAGGGCTGCTATGAACATAGTAGAACATGTATCCTTATTACATGGTGGGGAGTCTTCTGGGTATATGCCCAGGAGTGGTATAGCAGGATCTTCTGGAAGTGAGGTGCCCAGTTTTCGGAGGAACCGCCAGACTGATTTCCAGAGTGGTTGTACCAATTTGCAACCCCACCAGCAGTGGAGGAGTGTTCCTCTTTCTCCACACCCTCTCCAACACCTGCTGTCTCCTGAATTTTTATTCTTAGCCATTCTGACTGGTGTAAGTTGAAATCTTAGGGTTGTTTTGATTTGCATTTCCCTAATGACTAATGAAGTTGAGCATTTTTTAAGATGCTTCTCCGCCATCCGAAGTTCTTCAGGTGAGAATTCTTTGTTTAACTCTGTACCCCATTTTTTAATAGGGTTGTTTGGTTTTCTGGAGTCTAACTTCTTGAGTTCTTTATATATATTGGATATTAGCCCTCTATCTGATGTAGGATTGGTGAAGATCTTTTCCCAATTTGTTGGTTGCCGATTTGTCCTCTTGATGGTGTCCTTTGCCTTACATAAACTTTGTAATTTTATGAGGTCCCATTTGTCAATTCTTGCTCTTAGAGCATACGCTATTGGTGTTCTGTTCAGAAACTTTCTCCCTGTACCGATGTCCTCAAGGGTCTTCCCCAGTTTCGTTTCTATTAGCTTCAGAGTGTCTGGCTTTATGTGGAGGTCCTTGATCCATTTGGATTTGAGCTTAGTACAAGGAGACAAGGATGGATCAATTCGCATTCTTCTGCATGCTGACCTCCAGTTGAACCAGCACCATTTGTTGAAAAGGCTATCTTTTTTCCATTGGATGTTTTCAGCCTCTTTGTCGAGGATCAAGTGGCCATAGGTGTGTGGGTTCATTTCTGGATCTTCAATCCTGTTCCATTGATCCTCCTGCCTGTCACTGTACCAATACCATGCAGTTTTTAACACTATTGCTCTGTAGTATTGCTTGAGGTCAGGGATACTGATTCCCCCAGATTTCCTTTTGTTGCTGAGAATAGTTTTAGCTATCCTGGGTTTTTTGTTGTTCCAGATGAATTTGATAATTGCTCTTTCTAACTCTGTGAAGAATTGAGTTGGGATTTTGATGGGTATTGCATTGAATCTGTATATTGCTTTTGGCAAAATGGCCATTTTAACTATATTGATTCTACTGATCCATGAGCATGGGAGGTTTTCCCATTTTTTGAGGTCTGCTTCCATTTCCTTCTTCAGAGTCTTGAAGTTCTTGTCATACAGATCTTTCACATGTTTGGTAAGAGTCACCTCATGATACTTTATACTGTTTGTGGCTATTGTGAAGGGGGTCATTTCCCTAACTTCTTTCTCAGCCTGCTTATCCTTTGAGTATAGGAAGGCCACTGATTTGCTTGAGTTGATTTTATAACCTGCCAATTTGCTGAAGTTGTTTATCAGCTGTAGGAGCTCTCTAGTGGAGTTCTTTGGGTCAATTAGGTAGACGATCATGTCGTCTGCAAATAATGATAGTTTGACTTCTTCCTTTCCAATTTGTATCCCTTTGACCTCCTTATGTTGTCAAATTGCCCGTGCTAGTACCTCAAGTACAATATTGAAAAGATAAGGAGAAAGGGGGCAGCCTTGTCTGGTCCCTTATTTCAGTGGGATTGCTTCAAGTTTCTCTCCATTTAGTTTGATGCTGGCTACCGGTTTGCTGTATATTGCTTTTACTATGTTTAGGTATGGGCCTTGAATTCCTGTTCTCTCCAAGACTTTAAGCATGAAGGGATGCTGAATTTTGTCAAATGCTTTTTCAGCATCCAATGAAATGACCATGTGGTTTTGTTCTTTGAGTTTGTTTATGTAGTGGATTGTATTGATGGATTTCCGTATATTGAACCAACCCTGCATTCCCGGGATAAAGCCTACTTGATCATGGTGGATGATTGTTTTGATGTGTTCTTGGATTCGGTTGGCAAGAATTTTATTGAGTATTTTTGCATCGATGTTCATAAGGGAAATTGGTCTGAAGTTCTCTTTCTTTGTTGGATCTTTGTGTGGCTTTGGTATCAGCGTAATTGTAATCCACCGCTGTTTTAAAATAAGGTGCTAAGTGCCCGTCTGATTTGAAGATGCTATAATTTTGGTTGTATGGTTTTGGCTTCTTTATCAAAAGACAAGTGTCCACAGGTGTGTGGGTTTAATTCTGGGTCTTTGATTCTATTCGGTTGATTAACCTGACTGTCCATGTCCACTATCACGCAATTTATATCACTATTGCTCTGTAGTACAGCTTGAGGTCAGGGATGGTGATTCTTTCAGAAGTCTTTACTTGTTCAGAATTGTTTCGTTCATGTGAAACTAAGAATTGCTCTTTCCATGTCAGTAAATTATTGTGTTGCTATTTTTATGGGGATTGTATTGAATAAGTAGATTTCTTTTAGTAAGATGCCCATTTTTACTGTATTAAACCTATCAATCCATGAGAATGGGAGACCTTTCCATCCTCTGATTCCCCAGTATGGCAATTCTAAACCTTCCTTCTTTCAGTGATCTACTGTCTGGGAAATCTAAAGTCCCACCTCTGTCTCCCTGTCAAGTCATTTGCTACCAGGAAATTTATTTAGCATTTAGCACAATCTGGGAGGAAGGACAGTGCCTCACACTTAGACATGCAAATTCTCCTATAATTTGGGAACCCCATTAAGATAATATTAGCAATAAACCAAATCTATAACTGTATATTCTTACATGTAAGTGGATATTAGACAAAGAGTAAAGAAGAAGGTTGAGGCTTGACTCGGCTGGCATCAGGGGTGAGCCTGGGCAGGGCCATGCTGCACCACTTCTGATGGGGTGGAACCAACCCTTCAGGTTCCAGGATGCAGTGACTCATCAGGCGTCCTAGGATCCTGCTGGACGGAGGACACCGGGCTCAGGAGGCCAAACTCAACTGCTCCGTTCACAGCATGTGGGGCGGAGGCCCTGGAGTCTGAGCTGAAGGCACGACCGAGGAGTGGAGTGGCTTGTGTGAGGCGCTGCTGTGGCTGCTGCTGGTCGCTGCCATGGGAGCGCTGAGCTGTGGCTTCCTCCTCAGGCTCCTGGACATGAGTGGCAATGAGCTTGCAGCTCTGGGACCTGAGCTGCTGACACTGAGTGGCCCGCGCATGCTGCTGGTCAGGAACAACCGGCTGGGTGGCCCAGGCTTGCTGCCCAAGGGCCTGCCTAGCCCAGTTGCTGCTCTGCTGCACCTTGCAGGTCCTCAAATTCAGTGGCAACAGCTTCCAGGAGCTGCCTGCCTCGCTGTTGGAACTGCATGTGCTTCAGACCTTCAGCCTGGGCTGGGCAGCAATTAGCTGCAGAGCATCCTGGCAGAGATGGAGAACTTGCAGAGTTTAGAATGTTTATACCTTGGAGTAAATGTCATTGAAGAAATCCCACCAGAAGAATTAGCAAATCTGCCTTCTCTGAGTTACTCGGTGCTGCATGACAAGATCCAAAGTGTGCTTACTCAGCAATCACAGTTGCCTTCGCTTCGATCCTCAGTTTTCATAACTTGGTGACATACCTGCCTCGAGAGATCCGCAATCTTATTCCCTGGAAAAGTTGAGTTTACGAGGAAACCCGTTGGTTGGTTGTTTTGTTAGAGATTTTACATGACCATACAGCTCTTCTGGAATTAGCCTTAAGGACCATTAAGATCCGAAGTATTTCATACACACACTATGGACTTCCTGGGAATCTTCATAGATCCTTGGGTTCAGCCAACAATTGTCCAAAACCCAAAGTGTGGTGGAGTCTATTTTGACTGTGGTGTCAGACAAATTAAGGTTGTGGGTTTCTGTGGGAAGTACCGTCTTCCCTCATGCACTGCGTGCTCCAGAATGCTCCTCCCACTGCACTCTGCCTCACACAACTCCACATCCCAGAGTGAGTCTGACTCAGAAGATGCAGCCAGTGCACACAGAATGCAGAAAGTTCTTCATGGTTGGGGAGCAGTGGGTATTGATAAAACACAGAGCAGAAGTGACTTAAAAAGAAACCGGGTCTTGAAGTTGATTGGAGACCTGAGCGTTTTTCGTCTTGAATGTCCATGTAAGACTTTGCCATGGTGTGAAAGAAAGGTTTTGCATTTTATCTTCACATTTGGCAGGAGTGAGTCTGGTCCCGAGTTTAGATTCTTTGAGTGTAATTTATTATCAATGGCAGTTCAAAATTAAGCTGATTGACCACAATTTTCATGTAAGTCTTTGAAGAAACACTAACAGCATGGTTCATTCTGAAGAACAGTCATGTTTGCAATCAGTCAGAACAACCTCGGACAGCTGAGTTGATTAACGAAGTCATCACAGTCCTCTTACCATGGCTGGTTTATGCTGAACACTATACACAAATAAAATGAACCTTCTCCTTGTGTTACCCCTGGACTGTTGAAAGCCTTTCTAAACAACTAACTTGACAGTAAGGCCTATAACTTTTAATATATTTAAACCAGCTCTTGGCTTGTGTGATTGTTACTAACTTTATATAAACTAGCAATTCCTTAATCCTAGCAAGATTATGGAAGCTTAATATAGAAATTATTTCAGGGCAACCTATAACCTGACACTGTGCAAAACACTTGGAAATATACTTTAACTAGCTGAATAATTGTATACATAATACCTGAGTTCTGAGGGCCTGGAACTCTGTAGAATGGACTGGCCTGGAACTAAGAGATCTCCCTGGAAGAACTCCCAGAGGGGACATCTTCCAGATGGCAATTCTAGGGGTCCTCTGCCTCCCTAGTTGCTGATATTATAGGTGTACACCAACATCTGCTTCCATGGCCATCTTAACTTTATTTGTGTTAACTGCAATGATCTCTTCTAAGTAAATGTCTTTTACACTTAATGAGAGGATAAAGTCTTGATCTGTGTATTCACCAAGAGGCAGAATAATAGTTTTGGACCTCCCAAAAATCTAGATGACAAGTAGTCTAAGAACTGCTAAGTAGTCTAAGAACCTGCTTTACAACATCAGACTAAATGAGGAAAAGTCGGGCATAGTTGTGCACACCTTCAGACCTGCACTTGGGAGGTAGAGGCAGAAGAACAGGACTTCAGAGTTAACCTACGCTCCATAGTACATTTGAGGCCAGCCTGGGCTACACACATGAAAACTTGTCTCAAGGTGGAAGGGGGCGGATTTTAACCACCACGCGTGTCTCCTTTGTTCCTCTTGTTTACTAAGCCAAGACTTCCTCTACATTTAAAAGAAAAACTACAACTACATAAGTATAGTGAAGCAGAGCCTATTGTGTTCAGTAGAGGAGTTCACAGAGCCAGCAACCACTGAACACGGAAGAAAGCATTGAGAGAACATTAAATACATTGTATCACTAAGGTGGGGAAGAAAAATAGTAACAGAAAGTGTTGTCATCGGAAATTAATAAATTTTACTAACTAGTTGATTAGGAATAAAATACTAAAAATATAAGCTAACATTAAAAAGCATGTAACTGTCACTGCTGATCATTATCCAACCTGTAACAGGAAGTCTAGTTGGTAAGTGCCAAAAGTAGTTTAAGATTGCAGTGGGGCATCAGGTGATCTCTTGAAGAGTGCTTTATTAGAAGCCAACTGTATACAGAATCCTTGCATATTACATTTCTTTTTTATTTTTATTTTTTATTTTTATTTTATTCGATATATTTTTAAATTTCAAATGATTTCCTCTTTTCTGGTCCCCCACTCCCCGAAAGTCACATAAGCCCCCTTCCCTCCCCTGTACTCGACCCACCCCTTCCTACTTCCCTGTTCTGGTTTTGCCTTATACTGCTACACTGAGTCTTTCCAGAACCAGGGGCCACTCCTTTCTTCTTGTACCTCATTTGATGTGTGGATTATGTTTTGGGTATTCCAGTTTTCCAGGCTAATATCTGCTTATTAGTGAGTGCATACCAGGACTGATCTTTTGAGACTGGGTTACCTCACTTAGTATGATATTCTCCAGCTCCATCTATTTGCCTAAGAATTTCATGAATTCATTGTTTCTAATGGCTGAATGTATATATACCACATTTTTTTGGATCCATTCTTCTGTTGAGGGATACCTGGGTTCTTTCCAGCTTCTGGCTGTTATAAATAGGGCTGCTATGAACATAGTGGAGCATATATATCCTTATTACATGCTGGGGAATCCTCTGGGTATATGCCCAGGAGTGGTATAGCAGAATCTTTCGGAAGTGAGGTGCCCAGTTTTCTGAGGAACCTCCAGACTGATTTCCAGAGTGGTTGTACCAATTTGCAACCCCACCAGCAGTGGAGGAGTGTTCCTCTTTCTCCACATCCTTGCCAACACCTGCTGTCTCCTGAGTTTTTAATCTTAGCCATTCTGACTGGTGTAAGGTGAAATCTCAGGGTTATTTTGATTTGCACTTCCCTGATGACTAATAAGTTGAGCATTTTTAAAGATGTTTCTCTGCCATCCAAAGTTCTTCAGGTGAGAATTCTTTAACTGTGTACCCCATTTTTAAATAGAGTTATTTGGTTTTCTGGGGTCTAACTTCTTGAGTTCTTTGTATATATTGGATATTAGCCCTCTATCTGATGTAGGGTTGGTGAAGATCTTTTCCCATTTTGTTGGTTGCCAATTTGTCCTTTTGATGGCGTCCTTTGCTTTACAGAAACTTTGTAATTTTTTTTAAATTTTTTTTAAATTTTTTTATTCGATATAATTTATTTTCATTTCAAATGATTTCACCTTTTCTAGCCCCCCACTCCCCGGAAGTCCCGTAAGCCCCCTTCTCTTCCCCTGTCCTCCCACACACCCCTTCCTACTTCCCCTTTCTGGTTTTGCCGAATACTACTTCACTGAGTCTTTCCAAAACAAGGGGCCACTCCTCCTTTCTTCTTGTACCTCAATTGATGTGTGGATTATGTTTTGGGTATTCCAGTTTTCTAGGTTAATATCCACTTATTAGTGAGTGCATTCCATGATTCACCTTTTGAGTCTGGGTTACCTCACTTAGTATGATGTTCTCTAGCTCCATCCATTTGCCTAAGAATTTCATGAATTCATTGTTTCTAATGGCTGAATAGTACTCCATTGTGTAGATATACCACATTTTTTGCATCCACTCTTCTGTTGAGGGATACCTGGGTTCTTTCCAGCATCTGGCAATTATAAATAGGGCTGCTATGAACATAGTAGAGCATGTATCCTTATTACATGGTGGGGAATCCTCTGAGTATATGCCCAGGAGTGGTATAGCAGGATCTTCTGGAAGTGAGGTGCCCAGTTTTCAGAGGAACCTTCAGACTGATTTCCAGAGTGGTTGTACCAATTCGCAACCCCACCAGCAGCGGAGGAGTGTTCCTCTTTCTCCACACCCTCTCCAACACGTGCTGTCTCCTGAATTTTTAATCTTAGCCATTCTGACTGGTATAAGGTGAAATCTCAGGGTTGTTTTGATTTGCATTTCCCTAATGACTAATGAAGTTGAGCATTTTCTAAGATGCTTCTCTGCCATCCGAAGTTCTTCAGGTGAGAATTCCCTGTTTAACTCTGTACCCCATTTTTAAATATGGTTGTTTGGTTTTCTGGAGTCTAACTTCTTGAGTTCTTTATATATATTGGATATTAGCCCTCTATCTGATGTAGGATTGGTGAAGATCTTTTCCCAATTTGTTGGTTGCCGATTTGTCTTCTTGATGGTGTCCTTTGCCTTACAGAAACTTTGTAATTTTATGAGGTCCCATTTGTCAATTCTTGCTCTTAGAGCATATGCTATTGGTGTTCTGTTCATAAACTTTCTCCCTGTACCGATGTCCTCATGGGTCTTCCCCAGTTTCTTTTCTATTAGCTTTAGAGTGTCTGGCTTTATGTGGAGGTCCTTGATCGATTTGGATTTGAGCATAGTAAAGGAGACAAGGATGGATCAATTCGCATTCTTCTGCATGCTGACCTCCAGTTGAACCAGCACCATTTGTTGAAAAGGCTATCTTTTTTCCATTAGATGTTATCAGCCTCTTTGTCGAGGATCAAGTGGCCATAGGTGTGTGGGTTCATTTCTGGATCTTGAATCCTATTCCATTGATCCTCCTACCTGTCACTGTACCAATACCATGCAGTTTTTAACACTATTGCTCTGTAGCATTGCTTGAGGTCAGGGATACTGATTCCCCCAGAATTTCTTTTGTTGCTGAGAATAGTTTAACTATCCTGGGTTTTTTGTTATTCCAGATGAATTTGATAATTGCTCTTTCTAACTCTGTGAAGAATTGAGTTGGGATTTTGATGGGTATTGCATTGAATCTGTATATTGCTTTTGGCAAAATGGCCATTTTAACTATATTGATTCTACCAATCCATGAGCATGGGAGGTTTTCCCATTTTTTGAGGTCTTCTTCCATTTCCTTCTTCAGAGTTTTGAAGTTCTTGTCATACAGATCTTTCACATGTTTGGTAAGAGTCACCCCAAGATACTTTATACTGTTTGTGGCT
Source organism: Apodemus sylvaticus (assembly GCF_947179515.1). Lineage (NCBI taxonomy): Eukaryota > Metazoa > Chordata > Mammalia > Rodentia > Muridae > Apodemus > Apodemus sylvaticus. Next base: position 56,881,215 of record NC_067491.1, on the reverse strand, counting down.
ATTGTGAAGGAGGTCATTTCCCTAATTTCTTTCTCAGCCTGCTTATCCTTTGTGTATAAGAAGGCCACTGATTTGCTTGAGTTGATTTTATAACCTGCCACTTTGCTGAAGTTGTTTATCAGCTGTAGGAGCTCTTTAGTGGAGTTTTTTGGGTCACCGATGTAGACTATAATGTCGTCTGCGAATAATGATAGTTTGACTTCTTCCTTTCCAATTTGTATCCCTTTGACCTCCTTATGTTGTCGAATTGCCCGAGCTAGTACCTCAAGTATAATATTGAAAAGATAAGGAGAAATGGGGCAGCCTTATCTGGTCCCTGATTTCAGTGGGATTGCTTCAAGTTTCTCTCCATTTAGTTTGATGCTGGCTACCGGTTTGCTGTATATTGCTTTTACTATGTTTAGGTATGGGCCTGAATTCCTGTTCTCTCCAAGACTTTAAGCATGAAAGGATGCTGAATTTTGTCAAATGCTTTTTCAGCATCCAATTAAATGACCATGTGAGTTTGTTTATATAGTGGATTGCATTGATGGATTTCCGTATATTGAACCAACCCCGCATTCCCGGGATAAAGCCTACTTGATCATGGTGGATGATCGTTTTGATGTGTTCTTGGATTCGGTTGGCAAGAATTGCGATGGTTATGGTTCCTCTTCACAGCAATCAAACACTAAGATGGAAACTGGTGCCATGGCCTGTGGTGTTGCCAAGATCAGACAAATCATGCTTTCATCTGGAGGAATACAGAAGACTTTCAGACTTTGAACTAAAGTGCAGATGGACAATTCAAGCAAGGTTTATTGGGTTATAGTAGTAGTATCATGGAAGACAGTGATGCTTGGGGTTATTTAAACTGTGAGGGCTCAGGTAGAAAGATTCAGGGGAGAATATTATTAGTATGGTGCCTAGAAAAATATTCTTGTGATATTTTGTCTAAGAGCATTGCTGCTTTCTACAATTATGTTAAGATCAATCTGAGGCTAGATTGAACATAATATGCATTAAAAGTTTTGACAGAGGACACTTAAAGCAGCCTAGCATTGCCTGTGTCATGTGGTTCTTTTTGGTCTGACTTATGAAGTTTTATAATGAAAAGGAACAATCTGAACTAGGAAAAATACAAAATGTACAGTCTGAAAAAGAGAGCACCAGGACATTTAAAGCAACTAAATCCTGTACTCAAGGACATTTAAAAAAATTAAAGAAGTGCCTGATGCTAGATGAAATACAAGGAATGGTTGGCATCAAGGTAAGACAAGACCCAGCCAAACTTCCAACTCATGAAAAGGCCTGAGACATACCTTAATACTAGCACTAGGTAGGCAGAGACAAGTAGACTTCAGAGTTCAAGGCCACCATGTTTCTTCAGAGCAATTTCTAAGCCGTTCAACCTCAGGCACTGAAGAAAACCATTGAAAACAGAAAGCTGGTGAAAAATGTATTTGAAAAATAAGAATGTTTTAATAAGGAGGATATTTTCAGCACAACAAGCAACAGAACTTGGCAGTCTTGGCCTTGTGGTCATGTCAGAGTCAAGGTTACAAGACAGGTTGTGAAATCTCCCTCCATGTTGAAGGGAATTCTCAGAGGTCAGACATGTTAGGGGTGACTCTGCATAGAGGTCAAGAGAGGCCATTGCATGAATCTGTGAAGGTGAAGCCTGGATTGCCTTGGAGACCCCAAGATGTTAGAGATGCCAGGGCCCTGGGATATCTGCTGAGGAAAGCTGCTAACACAGGGCCGAATCACCCCAAGAATAAAAGTGTATTGCACTCTACATGTATGAAAGGAGTTGGAGATCTGAAGAGCGTTTTGACATCATACATGAAGATGCAGAGTTTGGAGTCTGTTCAGCTGGTTTTTAGTCTCCCTTTGCCCAGTATTTCCTCATTACATCCTCTTTATACCCTTTGGAAATGGTAATGTATATATCCCCTGCCATTATGTTTTGAAAGTATGTGACTTGCTTCTTCATTGTGATTTTACAGGGGATTACAGTGAGATTGCATGAGACTCAGACAAGACTTTGCTTTCAAACAAAGCTGTTCCTGTGATAGACAATGGGGATATTCTAAGTAAGACTAAATTATTTTTGCATGATGATGATGGACTATTGATGCAATGGAGTAGAATGTAGTAGCTTGAGTGAAAATGGCCCTAAAGTTGCACAGGGAGTGACACTTTTAGGAGGTGTGGCCTTGTTGGAGTAAGTGTGGCCCTGTTGGAGGAATTGTGTCACTGGGAATGGGCCTTGATGTTCCAAATGCTCAAGCCAGGTCCAATGTCTCTTTCTCAGGAGCTTGCCAACTCAGTTGTAGAACTCTTAGCTATCTCTTCAACATTATGTCTACCTGTATTCCACCATGCTTCCCAATATGATGATAATAGACTACAACACTGAACTATAAGCAAGCCCCAATTAAATGTTTTTCTTCAGAAGACTTGTTGAGTTCTGGCTGCCTTCCCAGAGGCCATTTAAGTGTCCAGGACCCTATGTAGGACCACACCTAATGCCCACAATTTCCCTTTTTTTTTTACTTTTATTTTTTTAATTTTTTTATTTGATATAATTTATTTACATTTCAAATGATTTCCCCTTTTCTAGCCCCCCCCACCCCCCGAAAGTCCTGTAAGCCCCCTTCTCTTCCCCTGTTCTCCCATCCTCCCCTTCCCACTTCCCAGTTCTGGTTTTGCTGAATACTGTTTCACTGAGTCTTTCCAGAACCAGGGGCCACTCCTCCTTTCTTCTTGTACCTCATTTGATGTGTGGATTATGTTTTGGGTATTCCAGTTTTCTAGGTTAATAACCACTTATTATTGAGTGCATACCATGATTCACCTTTTGAGTCCGGGTTACCTAACTTAGTATGATGTTCTCCAGCTCCATCCATTTGCCTAAGAATTCCATGAATTCATTGTTTCTAATGGCTGAATAGTTCTCTATTGTGTAGATATACCACATTTTTTGCATCCACTCTTCTCTTGAGGGATACCTGGGTTCTTTCCAACATCTGGCAATTATAAATAGGGCTGCTGTGAACATAGTAGAGCATGTATCCTTATTACATGGTGGGGAATCCTCTGGATATATGCCCAGGAGTGGTATAGCAGGATCTTCTGGAAGTGAGGTGCCCAGTTTTCGGAGGAACCGCCAGACTGCTTTCGAGAGTGGTTGTACCAATTTGCAACCCCACCAGCAGTGGAGGAGTGTTCCTTTTTCTCCACACCCTCTCAAACACCTGCTGTCTCCTGAATTTTTAATCTTAGCCATTCTGACTGGTGTAAGATGAAATCTTAGGGTTGTTTTTATTTCCATTTCCCTAATGACTAATGAAGTTGAGCATTTTTTAAGATGTTTCTCCGCCATCCGAAGTTCTTCTGGTGAGAATTCTTTGTTTAACTCTGTACCCCATTTTTTAATAGGGTTGTTCGGTTTTCTGGAGTCTAACTTCTTGAGTTGTTTATATATATTAGATATTAGCCCTCTATCTGATGTAGGATTAGTGAAGATCTTTTCCCAATTTGTTGGTTGCCGATCTGTCTTCTTGATGGTGTCCTTTGCCTTACAGAAACTCTGTAACCTTATGAGGTCCCATTTGTCAATTCTTGCTCTTAGAGCATACGCTATTGGTGTTCTGTTCAGAAACTTTCTCCCTGTACCGATGTCCTCAAGGGTCTTCCCCAGTTTCTTTTCTATTAGCTTCAGAGTGTCTGGCTTTATGTGGAGGTCCTTGATCCATTTGGATTTGAGCTTAGTACAAGGAGACAAGGATGGATCAATTCGCATTCTTCTGCATGCTGACCTCCAGTTGAACCAGCACCATTTGTTGAAAAGGCTATCTTTTTTCCATTGGATGTTTTCAGCCTCTTTGTCGAGGATCAAGTGGCCATAGGTGTGTGGGTTCATTTCTGGATCTTCAATCCTCTTCCATTGATCCTCCTACCTGTCACTGTACCAATACCATGCAGTTTTTAACACTATTGCTCTGTAATATTGCTTGAGGGCAGGGATACTGATTCCACCAGATTTTCTTTTGTTGCTGAGAATAGTTTTAGCTATCCTGGGTTTTTTTTGTTCCAGATGAATTTGATAATTGCTCTTTCTAACTCTGTGAAGAATTGAGTTGGGATTTTGATGGGTATTGCATTGAATCTGTATATTGCTTTTGGCAAAATGGCCATTTTAACTATATTGATTCTACTGATCCGTGAGCCTGGGAGGTTTTCCCATTTTTTGAGGTCTTCTTCCAATTCCTTCTTCAGAGTCTTGGAGTTCTTGTCATACAGATCTTTCACATGTTTGGTAAGAGTCACCCCAAGATACTTTGTACTGTTTGTGGCTATTGTGAAGGGGGTCATTTCCCTAATTTCTTCCTCAGCCTGCTTATCCTTTGAGTATAGGAAGGCCACTGATTTGCTTGAGTTGATTTTATAACCTGCCACTTTGCTGAAGTTGTTTATCAGCTGTAGGAGCTCTCTAGTAGAGTTTTTGGGTCACTTAGATAGAATATCATGTCGTCTGCAAATAATGATAGTTTGACTTCTTCCTTTCCAATTTGTATACCTTTGAACTCCTTATGTTGTCGAATTGCCCGAGCTAGTACCTCAAGTACAATGTTGAAAAGATAAGGAGAAAGTGGGCAGCCTTGTCTGGTCCTTGATTTCAGTGGGATTGCTTCAAGTTTCTCTCCATTTAGTTTGATGCTGGCTACCGGTTTGCTATATATTTCTTTTACTATGTTTAGGTATTGGCCTTGAATTCCTGTTTTCTCCAAGACTTTAAGCATGAAAGGATGCTACATTTTGTCAAATGCTTTTTCAGCATCCAATGAAATGACCATGTGGTTTTGTTCTTTGAGTTTGTTTATGTAGTGGATTGTATTGATGGATTTCCCTATATTGAACCAACCCTGCATTCCCGGGATAAAGCCTACTTGATCATGGTGGATGATCGTTTTGATGTGTTCTTGGATTCGGTTGGCAAGAATTTTATTGAATATTTTTGCATCAATGTTCATAAGGGAAATTGGTCTGAAGTTCTCTTTCTTTGTTGGATCTTTGTGTTGCTTTGGTATCAGCGTAATTGTGGCTTTGTAGAAGCAATTGGGTAGTTTTCCTTCTGTTTCTATTTTGTGGAATAGTTTGAAGAGTATTGGTGTTAACTCTTCTTTGACGGTCTGGTAGAATTCTGCACTGAATCGATCTGAACCTGTGCTTTTTTTGGTTGGAAGACTTTCTATGACTCCTTCTATTTCTTTAGGCATTATGGGACTGTTTAGATGGTCTAGTTGGTCCTGATTTACTTGGTATTTGGTACCTGTCAAGGAAATTGTCCATTATCTTCAGATTCTTCAGTTGTGTTGAGTACAGGCTCTTGTAGTAGGATCTGATGATTTTTTGGATTTCCTCAGTTTCCGTTGTTATATCTCCTTTTTAATTCTAAGTTTGTTAATTTGGATACTTTCTCTGTGCCCTTTGGTCAGTCTGGCTGGGTTTATCTATCTTGTTGATTTTCTCAAAGAACCAGCTCCTGGTTTTGTTGATTTTTTGTATGGTTCTCTTTGTTTCTACTTGATTGATTTCAGCCCTGAGTTTGATGATTTCCTGCCTTCTACTCCTCCTGGGTGAAATAGCTTCTTTTTGTTCTAGGGCTTTCAGGTGTGTCATTAAGCTGGTAATGTATGCTCTCTCCATTTTCTTTTTGGAGGCACTCAGGGCTATGAGTTTTCCTCTTAGCACTGCTTTCATTGTGTCCCATAGATTTGGGTATGTTGTGTTTTCATTTTCATTGTGTTCTAAAGAGTCTTTAATTTCTTTCTTTATTTCTTCCTTGACCAAGGTTTCATTGAGTAGAGTATTATTCAGTTTCCATGTGTATGTGGGTTTTCTGTTGTTTCTGTTGCTACTGAAGACCACTTTTACTCCATAGTGAGCAGATAGGAGGCATGGGATTATTTCGATCTTCTGATATTTGTTGAGGTCTGTCTTGTGACCAATTATATGGTCGATTTTGGAGAAGGTACCATGAGGTGCTGAGAAAAAGGTATATTCTTTTATTTTAGGATACAATGTTCTATATATATATCAGTTAAATCTAATTGGTCCAAAGCTTCAATTAGTTTCATTGTGTCCCTGTTTAGTTTCTGTTTTCCTGATCGGTCCATTGAGGAAAGAGCAGTGTTGAAGTCACCCACAATTATTGTGTTAGGTGCAATGTGTGCTTTGAGTTTTAATAAAGTTTCTTTTATGAAAGAGGGTGCCCTTGCATTTGGAGCAAAGATGTTCAGGATTGAGAGTTCTTCTTGTTGTATTTTTCCTTTGACCAGCAAGAAGTGTCCCTCAGAGTCTCTTTTGATGACTTTGGGTTGAAAGTCCATTTTATCTGATATTAAAATGGCTACTCCAGCTTGTTTCCTGGGACCATTTGCTTGTAAAATTGTCTTCCAGCCTTTTACTCTAAGGTAGTGTTTTTCATTGACCCTGAGGTGTGTTTCCTGTAAGCAGCAAAATGTAGGGTCCTGTTAACGTATCCAGTCAGTTAGTCTGTGTCTTTTTATTGGGGCATTAAGTCCATTGATGTTAAGAGATATTAAGGAATAGTGATTGTTACTTCCTATCATTTTTGACGTTATTTTTTAAATTTGATTGCTTAACTTCTTTTGGGTTTGATGAAAGGTTACTATCTTGCTTTTTCCAGGGTGAAGTTTCCCTCCTTGTATTGGTGTTGTCCTCCTATTATCCTTTTTAGGGCTGGGTTTGTGGATAGATATTGGGTAAACTTGGTTTTGCCATGAAATATCTTAGTTTCTCCATCTATGGTGATTGAGAGTTTTGCTGGATATAGTAGTTTTGGCTGGCATTTGTATTCTCTTAGAATCTGCATCAGATCTGCCCAGGACCTTCTAGCCTTCATATTCTCAGGTGAAAAGTCTGCTGTGATTCTGATAGGTCTTCCTTTATATGTTACTTGGCCTTTTTCTCTTACTGCCTTTAATATTCTTTCTTTGTTTAGAACATTTGGTGTTTTGATTATTATCTGATGAGGGGGGATTTCTGTTCTGGTCCAGTCTGTTTGGAGTTTTGTAGGCTTCTTGTATATTCATGGGCATCTCTCTCTTTAGGTTAGGGAAGTTTTCTTCCATAATTTTATTGAAGATATTTGCTGGCCCTTTAAGTTGTAAATCTTCACTCTCATCTATGCCTATAATCCTTAGGTTTGTTCTTCTCATTGTGTCCTGGATTTCCTAGATATTTTGGGTTACAAGCTTTTTGCATTTTGCATTTTCTTTAACTGTTGAGTCCATGGTTTCTATGGAATCTTCAGCATCTGAGATTCTTCTATCTCTTGTATTCTGTTGTTGATATTTGCATCTATGTCCACTGATTTCTTCCCAAGGCTTTCTATCTCCAAAGTTGTCTCCCTTTGAGTTTTCTTAGTTGTTTCTACTTCTGATTTTAGATCCTGGATGGTTTTGCTTAGCTCCTTCACTTGCTTGTTTGTGCTTTCCTTTAATTCTTTAAGAGATTTTTGTGTTTCCTCTTTGATGACCTCAGCCTGTTGACCAAAGTTCTCCTGTATTGCTTTAAGTGTTTTTTGTGTTTCCCCCTTGTTGGCTGTTGTATTCTCTTGGATTTCTTTCAATGATTTTTGTGTTTCCCTTGCAAGGGCTTCTAACTTTTGATCCATTTTCTCCTGAATTTCTTTAAGTATGTCCTTCATGTGTTCCTGTACCAGCATCATGACCAGTGATTTTAAATCCAAATCTTGTTCTACTGGTGTGATGGGGTATCCAGGACATGCTGGTAGAGGAGAATTGGGTTCAGATGTTGCCATATTGCCTTGATTTCTGTTAGTGACGTTCCTGCGTTTACCTTTTGCCATCTAGTTCTCACTGGTGTTACTTGGTCTTGTCAGTGCTGGACTCACCAGTGCAAGCTGCCCCTTCCCCATTGGCCTCTGGTGCACAGCTTACACCCTGCACTGCCTATAGACAGGGTGCTACTGCCCTGGCTGTTCAGATCCCGAAGCAGGCACCCGAGGCTCCCACTGGGCCCCGCAGGATTTACCTTACCGGAGCACACCAACTTCTCCCAGTTGGCAGGCCGGAAGCCCCGCTAGCCTCTTGCAGGACCTAGAGATGTGGTGTGGCCGCCCAGGCTGATCTGGATCTGGAAGCGGAGAGAGTTGAGCTGAGGGCTTCTACCTGAGGCCTTGCCCCAGATTGTGTCTGTGGACCAGATGGAGCCCGTGTGTACCCCCAGGGAGCGCTGACGGTGTATGCTGCTGTGACCTCCCCTGTGTTCCGCTCACTCCGCTGGGCAGCTGATTCCCCAACCGGGCTGGCGCTCAAAAGGTTAGCCTGGCCGCCCAGGCCCTGAGTTCAGGCAAAAGCCTGGGAGGCCAAGGTCCGAGCAAAGGTCCCCTAGGGCTATGACTGTTAGTTGGGTCCACCAGGTGACCTGGATGGCGGGCGTGCGCGCCCGCGCTCCCCGAAAGCGCCGGGAGAGTCTGCTGTGCTAACAACCTCCTGGGCGGGTTGACTCACAGATGGCCCACAAAGCCGCCCAGTTCTTGGGGTCAGTCCTGTGCCTTTTGGGGCCTAGACCCCCGCTTTGTTAGCCTGTTACGTGTCTGCCCGCCAGAGCTCTCTGGTGTCCTGCAGGCAAAATGGCGGCGTGTGCGCAGGCCCAGGCAAAAAATCTCCTGGCTGGATTGGCACCCCGATGGCCCCCCGAACAGCCCAGGGCCTGGGTGCAGGCCAATGCCCGTTGGGCTCAGCCCCCCCGCGGTGTTGGCCTCGGATTATGTTTGTGTACCTCAGTCTGTCCGATCTCTGGAGTCCGAAACCAAGATGGAGATGAGCCTCTCCTGACTGGCGGGAGGCCAAGTTCTGAAGTGGCTTCTGTGCAGTGAAAGGCCCTGCACAACTTCAGCTACTTGCAGCCTGGCTGGTCAGCGAAGGTCAGTGTTCGTGGGCACAGGGCCTAACTGGACCCTGTGTCGCCTTGGTTCCACTGCTGATGGCCCTTCACCTGGACCAGCCACTGCTGCACTGACACCTGCTCTGCTGCCGCCCCACAATTTCCCTTTAAAGTAGGCCTAACATCACCTAAAGGCACCCAATGCTCTGGGTTCTATATTCTGGTCCATGACTCTGGAAGCTTTCCCAGAGGCCATGTGGGCACTAGGGACCCAAGGTAAGACATGGTCCCCTGCATATGAGCTCCCCTTAAAGTGTACCCAAAAGCCATAAACTACACCCCATCTCCTGGGCAACCATATTAGACACTACAATGTTGCTAGATCTTTACATTCCCAGAGGTCATGCCAGTTCTAGAGATCAAGAGGTGATGGTATTTCCCCAAATCCAAATCCAAGAGGTTGTCCAGGCCAAAAAGTCTTAGAAAAGAGACCGCACTGGACCTGAAGTCTGACTGATCACCAGAACTGCAGGCAACCCAGGACAGAAGATCAGAACAGAAACAAAATTCAAGGAAAACAATACTCCTGTGGTAGAATTAGGGCTGAGGAGGAGGGCAACTCTGTAGGAGGATCAGCAGTCTCAATTAACTTGGACCCCTGAACTCTCTCAAACACTGGAACATCAAACAGGCAGCATACATCAGTTGATATGAGGCTCCCAACATATGTACAGCAGAGGACTGCTGGATCTGTGTTCATTCAGAGATGATGCACTTAACCCTCAAGAGACTGGAGGCCCAAGGAAGTTTAGAGGTCAGGTGGGGTGGGGTGGGAGTTTGGAAAATCCTGTGGAGAGAGGGGGTAGGGAGGAGGTGGGATGTGTAATAGTCAGGAGGGCAGATGGGTGGGAATAAAATATGGAATGTAAAATTTTTTAAAAAAATTAAAAAGAAAGAAAAGACCAAACCTCAGAATAATAGCTATAGAAAAAATATTCCCAGGTCAAAGGATCAGGAAATAACTTTATTTCCAGATAAATAATTTTATTTTCAATAAAATTATAGAGGAAAATTTCCCCAAACTAAAGAGATATCCTTAAATGTACATGTAGCTTACAAAATACCACATAGATTGAGCCAGAAAAGATCTTCCACCAAAAGATAATCAAATATATATGTATATGTATTTATGTATATATTATTAAAAAACTATATATAGGAAAAATATTTAAAGCAGAAAGGGAAAGACGGAAAGTAACATTTGAAGGCAAATGTGTTTAAATTTCACCAGAATTCTCAACAGATACTCTAAAACCCAGAAAGACCTAGAAAGCTGACTTACAGACTTTAAGACACCAGATATGTCATTCCAGACTATGATATCCAGCAAACCTCTCAATCAACAGAGATGGAGAAAATAAGATATTCTGTGGGAAAAGACACTAAATAACATCTACAAATCCAGCCCAAAGAAGATACTAGAAGGAAAAATCCATTCTGAGCAGGTTAACACCAAAGAAAACACAGCAAATAAAAAGTTGCACAGGAAAAAAACCAAAGGAAAGTACACACACACACACACACACACACACACACACAGACATACACACACACACAACATGTCTCCAGTACCTAAAAGGTCATCTTGCATACAGCTCCACAAGTGAGCCCAGTTCTCTGCTAAGTGGAAGCAAGGCCCAGATCTGAGTGCCCCATCATCATGCTGGTCTTGAGACGGACTCAAGACCCAGATTTACTGTACGCTTGTACTAGGGCAAACCTAGTATTTAGGCCACGAAAGGCCACTCTAGGACAGACCCAAAACCTAGGATGCAAGTAAATGCTACACACACTCAGATGCTTGGTATCTTAAACACTGAATGCGTACTGGACCTAAGGGCAACTCAAGTTCCTTTGGTCAGTCAAATCTCATGGTGTAGAGGCCATATATTTATTGCACAAAGACTGGTCAAGTAGCCTCTAGCATCAAATAGTGACTGCTTTGTAATATTAGTAACCAGGAGGACATGCAATGACCTCTTAAGGATCCAGTGTCCAGAGGACCCAGCCCATTTTTATTACAAGGCAGGGCTAGTGCGCAAGCAGTCACATACTGTTCCTCAAGGCAAAAGCAGTGACCAGGGATGGGACTTCAGAGTGACAACGTAACAGGAGAACAACTAGGGGAGGCAAAGAAAGGGCATGTTCCAGGAAGGCGCAATAGCCAGGGACCACCATATTGTACTTCCATGTCGGATAAAATATCCACAGCCTATCCCCTAAGTGACCTCATAGAAGACCCAATTCTATGGAGCTGGGTCTTAGGCTGTGTACAAAGCAGATCAGTATCTATGGGGCACTATCATACTTTTTACTATTTTAAGCATTTGTACCTAGCAGATGCACACACTGATCGACCCCAAGACGGGTCTAGTATCCTAGGTGCCAAGTATATAATGAACAGGTGTCAGGCTTCTATCAAGATTGTCACCAATGAATCAATGATATCACATGACATTAGTAGTATTCCGGGAGCTCAAACTTCTTCCCTTTAGGGAAGGTTCAATACCACTGGTCCATTGTCATGTGTAGCAGGAACAGAGGTTCTCTAGAGCTTATTTTGGGAACAGGACACCCACTTCTATCAGCAGCCCCTTCCATGACCCTATTGGGGACTATTTGTTCAAATAAAGTTTCAGCTTATTGTTGTACCACATATTCCCCTACGACAGGGGCCCACAATCCTCTGCCAGCAGCTTTTGAATTTTCTGCCTAGACCTATGGCTAGGACATACAATTACTAGTCCATCCCATGGACATACTCCCTAGATGAACATACTATATCCATTGAAGAACCTTTTAACAGTCATGTCATGAATGAACTTTCCATCCTACCATGCCCAGGTTGCACACCCTTACCTGAAGTACATAGAGGGGCCTCTGAATAAAAGTGCCTTGCTTCTTGAGATCACTCTGGAGGATGTTCTTGTCAGGGCCCCCGCCTATTGTTCCAGAGGAAGAAACATATACTGGCTGTGCGACAGACACTGCCAGAAAGTTCCTCCACATCAACGATGGCTTCTGAGAACATCTTCAAGCCATCAACTCTTTAAGGGAATGAAGTCAACAGGCAATGTAAAAACAAGTACAGAAAAATTCTAGTCACAGTAAATGTTTGTGAAGGTCTCAATACCTGGGGTTATGATAAGGGCTTGAACCCATGAAATGCTTCCTCAAGACACAAGTCAAGGAAGAAGAATGCCTAAAAATGCAAGAGATACAAACCTGTCACCACAGCACAAAGGACCTAGAAAAAAAATGTGAGTTGATTAGCCTGCGCTTCACATTAGCAACCTGCTTCAGAGAAAGAAAGGGCCAAGAAATCCTGACATTTATATCAAGATAGGTAAAATGAGAGTGTAATATTCTGAGAAAAGGAAGCTACAAAAGGAGTAAAATATTGGATAGAGGGACCAAACACCTGATGCTAAAATGATGCTGGCCTAAGAATGGGAATGAGCCAGTGTGTAGCAGGAAGAATTCAGAGATGTACTTCAAACCATGAATGTGGTAGATTATCATCAATTACCCAGGTTCTGTTCACCAAGCCCAGTAGAATGGTGACTGGTGGCATTGGGCAGCTGAACTTTCTTTTGAAAAGAAAATAATCATCATTCTTTTGCAGATACAGAGGTTTATTCAAGGTTGCCATGTGTGTGTGTGGGGGGGGGGGCGGCTCTTCTTGGTAACACTTCTGTTGCTGGCACAGCATGGTACCAAGCTCTCTGTCCGAATCCTGGGTCTTCACCCAGACACACAATACCTAAAATCAAAAACCATACAGATTCCACACTCTGGGTCCTTTGAAAATTGATCAGTTCTGCACACATGTGTTGATGTCACTACTGTGGGTAGTGCCAACCCAAAGAGCACCCAGTTATCTCTCTTTGCCCCCATGCACACAAGAATGGAGGTGATGGAAGGACGGAATTTGAGAAGTGCCTTGCCCAGGTCACTTGGCTCTTGCCAGAACAGAAAGGAACTCTTCCCAGTGAGGAAATTCTTCAAGATGACTCAGATAGTGTTCCCTTACAACCGTGGTAAGGCTAAGGTGCCAGATGTTCCTGGAATCAGAACACATCTTTCTTTTCTTGTTCTTAGCCCACCCATTTGTGGGACAGGCTTTGCCCTACCTCTGTATCAATGAACAGGTGCCTCTTCTATCAAGAAGACCTGAATAAAAAAGGATTTGCTAAGAATTACAAAAAGTCCAATTGTGCATCCCTTGTAAATAACTACCCACTCCCAATGGCCTGAGCCAGGAAAATGCCATGTGCCCCTCTTCCCCCCAGGTTGTCTGTGATGAAAAAGGCGACAATTCCCAGGTCCCTACAGGTGAGGCTGGCTGCAAACCTTGTTCTGTGTTGAGTGATGTCACTGGTGTTTTCTGCAGTTTCCAGAGCATCAGGCTTTGGAATGCTCACTGATTGGGTCCAGAAGCATCTGGCCTTTCCCTGCCTGCAATGGACATGAGAATGAAGCAGCAGCACACACAGCAGAAGCAGGAGCAGCAGGAGCAGCAGGAGCAGCAGGAGCAGGAGCAGCAGCAGGAGCAGTAGCAGCAGCAGTATGGCAGAAGTAGCAAGGACATGATCATGCCAGGAGACAGCTCTAAGGGAAACTGATCAATATACACCAAATAGTTTGTAATACAGAGTGGTGTCAGGGGACAGAGGGGTTGAGTTCCTCTTTAACACATTTGAAGTTCTCTTTGTCTTTATACTTGGTGGGAATGGGGCAAGTCACCATGGGCCACCCAAAGGAAAACTTACATTGTCCTGTCAGGGGGACTCATCTGTTTTACCATCAACATCGCCCCCCCACCCCAACCCCCACCCCCACCCCACTGCAATGCTTTTTACCAGCACCTTCTCTGGAGTCAAATGTCAAGCACTTCAGATCTCACCTTGGATCTCCTCAAAAGATGGTGCATAGGTAAGCCTCACCTTGCACATGGCTGTGTACCCTGGGCCAAAGTGGGGAGCAATGCCCATGCTCACTTCCCATGACTCCCAGAAAGGATGAGAATAGGGAGTTACTTTGTCCGAAGGGAGTGGAGACAAGAGAAAATTGATTTGGGGAAAGGTTATAGAAGGCAGAGTCACTCAAACTATGAAATTACCTTGTTTGTAACGTGGGCTCTCTCCACTTCAAGGAAACAGCATTAGTACTGACTGTGCCTCTTTGTGTTTCTCTGTGTGTGTGTATTGTGTGGGTGTGTTGTGTTTCCAACCAGATGTAAAGAATACTCATCAAATGGTTCAAATTTGAGTGCAACATACACAATCAGAGACTAGAGCTGGTAGTTTTGTGAGGGCTTCAGGGTCTCTCTCAGTGTGACTATGCAGTAATCAGGATGCTCTGCTCTGCATCAGAGCTGTGGGTCTGAACCATCTCCACCCACTCTGTATTTACTTCTGGACTCGAATGGATACTCATGGCTTCGCAGTTCTGTTACCACATCTTATAATATCAGACATATCTGTTGGATACATGCAACAGGTCAGGTCTTCTGGGTTCCTTCATCTGCCTCCAGGACCACTCTCTCCTCAGCTCACAAGTACAACTGGAGACAGGCTGCTGAGCTGACATTCTCACTGTGCATGAAGGTTCTCTGAAGTCTGGTGTTTCTTCTCAGTATCCTTGGTAACCACTAGCACTCCATGGATGTTTCTTCCAGGGGCTTCTGAGTGCTGTGAATATTAACTCACTGGGCCACAGCTATCCTGGGACTGCTGCCCAGTGTGGAACTCCCTACAGGGGATGGGAGGAAAATCATTCAGAACTTCTCAGAATCTTCCTTCAGACTTCAGGGGAAAATAACATTTTGCCTCTGATTTAAGCCTGAACTATAGAAAGATCTTCTCTCTGCCATACAGCCACCTGAAAATCCTGTCTGGCTCTGTCCTCCCTGCTCCTGTCTGCATCCTCAGCAGACTCCTCTCTACTCTCTGGTATCATCCTCCAGGGACCACAGGGCCTCTGATAGCCCTTGAAACAGACAGAAGAAATCTTAGAAATCTGCAGGACTTATGCATGGCTGTGCTGGCCCTGTGATGGCATGGTACCTCAGGCTGATTCCGCCCAAGTGCTCCATTGATCCCTTCACACATTTCCAGCATCCTTGCCTAGCATTAGGCCACTATCCTCTGCTGTCTACATGTTGCTCAAGTTTTGAGGAAAGGTGTAGTCTTAGGAGGAGGAAGAACAGGATGGGACTTTTCTCTCTGGCATGATAGACCCAATGTCACCAACACCCTTAGTGTGCATGCTGGAATATGTTAAGGGAAGGAGAAACTAGAGAGTGCATCCTTTCCAATCACACCCCACCTACTTGTTTCAGCCTGTGTCTCTGAAGCACTCTTCATTGGATGCCATGACCTTGTTATTTTTCACTGGGAGGCAGCAACACAAGTTCCTTAAGGCTTTGGAAATCCTCTTCTTCAGGCTCCTCCAGGCCCGATTTCTCAGGGGGACTCTGTGAATACCCTGGGACCTCCTTCGGAGCTGCTCCTGATGGACTGTTTCCCTTGAGGATGAGCTAGTGTCTTGTAAGGATTCGATGCCTATATTCTCTTCCTGGTTCTCCTCACTGGGGGAAGGGCTGCTGGTTCTGGACTCCCAGGAGGACATGCTGCTACTTGTGTCTGTAGCACTAGAGCTCTCTTGGGCCATATCTTGCGTGTTTTCAAAGGTTGAGGATTGTGTGGATATGAAAAGTGACCATGGGGCTCCTGATGATGAGGTTAGCGTTGTTGTTGTTGCCTTTCTTTTTCTTGATGATGATTTTGTGGAATTGATGCTTCTCTCCTTCTCTCTGCATGTACTCTTTCCAACATGAGGCATAAGCCCTTGGAGTGGGTAGGTGTTCTCCAGAAAGCTACTCTCAAGGGAAGAAAGGCTGGGAGGTACACTATGCCTCCTCCTACAGCCTTTCCTTCCACATCCGGGCAGCTCAGAGAGAGTGGGCAAAGTGAAGGTGGAAAGAGTACGGGCACTGGTTCCCTTCCTTACAGGCCAGGGAGGGTTGGGGGCTTTTGTAGGGTCCAGAGTACTGCCCTGCCCTCCATCGTGATAAAATTGGGGCTGCCTTTTATGCTTCTTTTTTATAATCAAATAAGTCGCCATATCATGATTGTACTTCCGTTCCCTCAAAGCCTCCCTGAGCTCTTTAATGTTGTACCCCATAAGAAACATGTCAAAAGCGAGGTTGGATTCTGGTTCTCTTGGGATTTCCTCTGAAGATCTCAATGGGTCTTGATCATGGCACAGCCACGGGTGTACCAATATTTCTTTAATGGATGGCCTCATTATGGGGTCTATAGTCATTAATCTCTTTAATAGGTCTCGAAGCTCTGGAGACAGGTGATACGGGATCCAACAGCTCCGGGCTAGGATCAGATGCTTTATCTTGGAGTGCACTGTCTCTCGGAAGGGAAGGTGGCCAATAACTAAATAGTATAATACTACACCGAGACTCCAGATGTCAGTTGGGAGGCCATCATATTGTTTGTGATCAAACACTTCAGGAGCACAATATTGTGGTGTGCCACAAAATCCTTTGAACTTTTCCCCAGAGGCCAGTCTTTTGCCTAAGCCAAAGTCAGTCAGTTTCACATGCCCCTCCCAATCCAATAGGATGTTCTCGGCCTTGATGTCTCGGTGGACAATATTCTGACTGTGGATATAGTTGACGGCCAAAGAGAGTTCTGTAAATATCCTACGTGCCTCTTCCTCGTCCAGATGCCCACACTTGTTGATGTGTTTCAGCAGGGATCCCCGGGCTGCATATTCCATCACCAGGTACGTTTTGTGCCTTGTCTCAAATATCTGGAACAACTGTATTATGTGACTATGGTTCAGGGATTTCACAAGATCTATCTCAGAGATGACCAGGAAGTCTATATTTGTGCCCCTTTTCAATATCTTGATGGCTACCATGGTCCGGGTCTTAAGGTGGAGAGTCACTTTGACTTCTGCAAAAGAACCTTTATCTAGGGTGCGCAGGATATAGTAATGCTGTGCCAGGGGGTTCCCTTCATGACAACTGGCCTCGAGGTCCCCCGACATCACACTTCCATTCTCTTGGTCACCAGGAGCTACAGCAAGCAAAGATGGCAGGGAAAACAGATCAGAATTCCTTCTACGATAGGTTACTACTAGAGATTCTGAGATTAAGAGACACAGACACTTCCATAGACGAGTCTGGCTCTGCCTAAGGACACAGGGAAACCAGAACAAAGCAAAGACAAACACAGAGGATGGAAAGAAGGAAGAAGGCTCAGAGCAGAAAGAGAGCAAGGGTGATGGAAGATAAAATTTTAGCCAGGAGAACAAGGATCCCCATTTCAAAGGAGCAGAACATTGACAAGCTTACCCATGACGTCCATCATGAAGGACTGAGCTAAAGGCCACACTTGAACATCAAGATAGCTTTACCCAGAAATGTGTGGGATGCAATTTGCCCCAGTAGATACAGTATCTACACGGGATGGGGGCAAAAGTCACACAGCACCTATGAATAAGAATGAAAATTTGTCAGTATTTTTCTGGAATGGATGTTGAGATCACTCTGATATACAGAACATCTTAGTCCAACAGAGATATATACCACAATTTTTTCCTTATATGCAGGATACTGGTGGTTTTAGGTTGAATTAAAAAGAAGGGGAACTCTGAGGGGACTGGAGGATAAGAGGCAGGATGAGCTAGAGAGTAACAGACAGTGACAAAGTCAAAAGAGAAGTTAGGAAAACAAATATGGAAGTTGGCCAGGGAGGGACGCTGCTCAGGTTTCTTCCCACATTTCATCCCAGCACTCCAGAGGCAGGCAAATCTTTGAGTTTGAAGCTACCCTGGTCTACACAGAAAGTTACAGGTTGGCCAAGGCCATACAAAGAAATCCAGTCTCCCAGGAACAATAAAACAAACTGAAGAAGGAAAGAGAAAGGAAGAAAGGAAGGAGAAAGGAGTGGGAAGGAAGGAAAACACATGGATGTTAATCCAGAAAGCAAAATGAAAATAATTAAACAAACAAGCAAACAACAAGAAGGCAAAGCTGTAAACAAAGCTCCCAAATGAATGAAATCACATACACAGAAACCCAAACCTCTGAGTTTACGGAAACAGCAGGAAAGAACTCAGTCTGTGGACATGTAGCTGATGTTCAATGTCGAAATCCAAACAATCACCGATGTCCAAATCTGATCCAACTACGGAGTCCTGTAGTTCACTACCAAACAGCTCTCTGCACAGAAGGACACAAAACAGCCCGGACAGTGCACTATATGATCAGCTCTTGGTCATTCCTCACAATGGCTCTCTCTGACATCAGAGCATTAGTGACCAATCAGAGCTGGCACAACCCACAGTGATTTTTCTCACTCCTTACAAGGTGCTCTGTCTGTTACTGTTCATTTCATTGAGAGCAAGCACTGGACAAGAGACACCTTAAGGGAGGGAGAGCTTTATTTAGATTCATGGCATGAGGGGTTTGGAGGGTATGTTGGGGTTCCCCCACTAGGGTTTTAGTCTCATGTCAAAAGGAATGTTTTAGATGGGTTGGGGACAAGAGAATCTCTCCCCCCCTCTCTCTCTCTCTCTCTCTCTCTCTCTCTCTCTCGTGTGTGTGTGTGTGTGTGTGTGTGTGTGTGTGTGTATGTGCACACATTTGAGTGTGTGTTTCCAACCAGATGTATAAAAGTACAACAAACTTCATTTTGGAGATTTGGGGGTGAGGAAGCATCCAGGAGAGGGGCTCTCTGCTCCAAGACCAAGCAATCAAAGCTTGTCCTGGATTCTTAGCAGGCACAGATTTCTAAGGGTAGATATTTCCCTTAGAAATAGGTGAAGATTGCTGGAATGTCATGTCCTGATCTTCTGGAGCTCAGAGTTTGGTGGTTTTTTTTTTTTTCCCCCTCAGGAACTAGTGGGTTTTTTGCTTAGTGATTACTCAGTTTTGTTTTTTGGTGTTTGTATTTACTTGTTTCACCCTGTTTCTTCCACATATGCTCCATTGGCCAGGCTGGGAAGTCCTTTCAGGCCACAGGTTGCTTTTGCTTAGGTTCTAGGGCTCAGTCATGGAGCTCTTCAGGACAGGTGGAAAGGACACTGCCCCATGGCAGCCCCTGTTGTGGCACCTCATGTTGATGGCAGGAAGAGGGTGGAGAGTAAGCACACCGCAGTGGTGGCTCCTGCTGAGGTACCTCATGGTGGTCACAGGCTGAGGCACCTCGCGGATGTCACAGGCTGATGTACCTCACGGTTGTCACAGGCTGAGGCAGAAAAGGACATGCAGTGGCCTTGGCGGCTTCTCAGCTGTAACCTCACAGGAATGGGGACAGGGAACGTTAACAACTCAGGCACTACAATCTGAGCAGAATGTAATAAAGCTTACAACTAACAACAAATAAATCCCCAAGAAATTTACAAACTCCTGGAAATAAAAGAAAGCATTACTGAATAATTATGTTAATGAAGAAAAAGATTTTCAAAATGTGAAAGCATAAAATTCCAACATTACATAATCAGTGTCACATACTTAAAGTAGTCCTATGAGGTAAATAGATACCTATAAGTGCTAACATTAATAAAAGAAATCAGTAAAACAAATATGTTAATTTAATGAAACCTGAAAATTTGGAGAAAAAAAATTCAAACTTAGTTGTTCTGTAAGTCTCTGGTGAGCCTTAGCTTACCAGGATCTCCTGAATGAAAAACTCAGAGTCAGGAATCGATGTAAAAAACAAGAGGAATTTGTCATTCTAACATGATGGCTCACGCTGCACATAGAGAGAGAACGACCAAGTGCAACCCACGTAGCAGGCCTTTATACAGTCCTCAGGGCCGCCGCCATTAGGCACAATGTGATTGGAGGAGGGGGGAAGAGGAAGAAGAGGAGGAGGAAGAGGAGGAGGAGGAAGGGGAGGAGGAGGAAGGGGAGGAGGAAGGGAAGGAGGAAAGGGAGGAGGGAGGGGAGGAGGAAAGGGAGGAGGAAGGGGAGGAGGAAGGGGAGGAGGAAGGGGAGGAGGAAGGGGAGGAGGAGGAAGAGGAGGAGGAAGAGGAAGGGGGAGGAGGAGGAGGAAAGAAAAAAATGAAAAGGAGGAAATTAAGAAAGAAGATACAATACTAAAAAATATTCCACAACACACTTGCAAACAGTGCAGCAGCAGCAGCGGGGGAAGATGGCTGAGGCTGTTCCGCAGCATGCATGGACCGTGGAGCAGGGAGCAGCTGCCCAAGAAGGAAGGACATCATCAAGTTTCTGCAGTGTCCCGGTTCAGATTCGTTTCTCACAGAGCATAAATTACAGGGAAACATAAAAAAATGTAACTAAGACTGCTAATGAGGACCATTTGGTTAGTGCCTATAACCATCTTTTTGAAAGTGTCTCAAAATTGCTGAAACTGGAAATAAAGCGTCTGAACAGGTGAGAAACGTGAAACTTGGTGACGATAAACCCAAAGAATCCAAGTCTGAGGAGACTCTCGAGGGTCCACCAAAATATACAAAATCTTTTCTAAAAAAAATGGAGATAAAAACCAACATTCCTAAAAAGCGAGATGTTGTTCACTGCTGGTAAATGGGGACACTCCCAGATGGAACTGTTTTTGATCCTAATATTCAAACAAGGTCAAAGAAGAAAAATGCCAAGCCTTTTAAGATTTAAGGTTGGAGTAGGCAAGGTTAACAGAAGATAGGATGGAGCAGTCTTGACTATGAATAAAGAAGAAAAGGCTCGACTGGAGATTGAACCAGAATGGGCCTACGGAAAGAAAGGACAGCCCGATGCCAGAATTCCACCAAACTCCAAGCTCACTTTTGAAGTGGAACTAGTAGATATTGACTGAAACCGGTACTTCAGATCGGACGTCAGCAAGGATAAAAACCTAATGTGGCCAATTGGAGCTTGTTACTATCGTGAGGGAAGAGCCAACAGGAAAATTTAAAGAGTTAAAGTTTGTTTACTTGATCTCAACTTTTGAGAAATTTAATTCCCAGTAACTCCCCTTAAATCTCAGACATATTCCTACAGTCATGTAAAGTATTCAAGAGAGCTGCTTTTCCTTTTACCTCATAAACTAAACGGCTCAATAGAAATGCCATGGATTGTTAAAAAAAAACACCATACTTGCAAACAGAATACAAACATGCATCACAAAGATGGCCCACCATGTTGACTTGAACCACCTGAATATAAGGATAGTTAAATATATGCAAGTCTGTAATGTAATAAGCCACATTAGTGAATTTAATTATCCAATCTAGATCATCTAGATGCAGAAAATTTATTTGATAAATACATTATGCCCTCATGATAAAATTCTTAGGAGAATGTAGAACCACAGGGACAATACTTCAGCCTAGTGAAAAGATATATGTGAGTAACCCTCTGCCAACATTATCTGATATGGATTAAAGATTAAATCAATCAACCCCTCTGAATTCAGTAATGGGACAGAGACACCTGGGGCTCCAAACATTGTCAATAGCACTTGCTATCTTCACTATTCTCAAAGTGCAGCTGAGGTAATAAGCAAGGGAAGGAAATTAGAGGCACACAATTAGGAAGGAAGATATCCAACTATCCCAGTGTACAGTGGACAAGATGCTAGATATTAGAGATCCCAGGAATCTTAACAAAAACCTTCTAGAAATGACAAATTCAGCAATGTAGCTGCATAGAGATTCAATATGCATAAATCAATAGCTTTTATATATCTAAAACATTAAAAAATGAGAAAGATCATGAGCATACTCCACTCCACCAGACTCAAAGAAAATAAAGTGCCTGGAAATGAACAACAAGGAGGTGATGGGAATCTACAATGGAAGTTTTCAACCTCTGAAGAAAGACATAAAGACAATGTATTATTCCTGGATTGGTAAAGTGAATATTACATCAAATGAATGAGTATTATACCAAAACTTTTTTTTCCTTTTTTTAAATTCGATATATGTTTTATTTACATTTCAAAGATTTCCCCTTTTCTAGCCCCCCCACTCCCCGAAAGTCCCGTAAGCCCCCTTCTCTTCCCCTGTCCTCCCACCCACCCCTTCCCACTTCCCCGTTCTCGTTTTGCCCAATACTGCTTCACTGAGTCTTTCCAGAACCAGGGGCCACTCCTCCTTTCTTCTTGTACCTCATTTGATGTATGGATTATGTTTGGGGTATTCCAGTTTTCTAGGTTAATATCCACTTATTAGTGAGTGCATACCAGGATTCACCTTTTGAGTCTGGGTTACCACACTTAGTATGATGTTCTCAAGCTCCATCCATTTGCCTAAGAATTTCATGAATTCATTGTTTCTAATGGCTGAATAGTACTCCATTGTGTAGATATACCACATTTTTTGCATCCACTCTTCTGTTGAGGGATACCTGGGCTCTTTCCAGCATCTGGCAATTATATATAGGGCTGCTATGAACATAGTAGAGCATGTATCCTTATTACATGGTGGGGAATCCTCTGGGTATATGCCCAGGAATGGTATAGCAGGATCTTCTGGAAGTGAGGTCCCCAGTTTTCGGAGGAACCGCCAGACTGATTTCCAGAGTGGTTGTACCAATTTGCAACCACACCAGCAGTGGAGGAGTGTTCCTCTTTTTCCACACCCTCTCCAACACCTGCTGTCTGAACAGAACACCAATAGCGTATGCTCTAAGATCAAGAATTGACAAATTGGACCTCATATAATTACAAATTTTCTGTAAGGCAAAGGACACCATCAAGAGGACAAATCAGCAACCAACCAATTTGTAAATATCTTCACCAATCCTACATCAGATGTAGGGCTAATATCCAATATATATAAAGAACTCAAGAAGTTAGACTCCAGAAAACCAAATAACCCTATTAAAAAATGGGGTACAGAGTTAAACAAAGAATTCTCACCTGAAGAGCTTCGGATGGCGGAGAAGCATCTTAAAAAATGTTCAACTTCATTAGTCATTAGGGAAATGCAAATCAAAACAACCCTGAGATTTCACCTTACACCAGTCAGAATGGCTAAGATACCAAAACTTTTTATATGTTTGATTCAACCCCCCTGAAAATCCTCATCTCATCCTTCGTTTCAATAGAAAAAAGTGAACCTTACCTTCATATGGAACCACAAAAGTCCCCGGGGTGCCAATAGCATCAGAAGCAAAGAGGAAAATATTGTGGGGAATACCATTCCATATCTTAAGATGTATTACAGAGCCATAATATTAGGGTCAATTTGGTCCTGACCCATAAAAGATCAAATAAACAAAATCAAGGATGCACACGACTTCATGTTGTGAGGTAATTGCACCAGCAAACAAAAATGTTTTTTAATATTTTTTATTTAATATTTCTTTTTACTTATTCACTTTACATACCATTTACTGCTCTTTTCCTGGCCACTCCCTCATATCACCCAACCCTCTTTCCTTTCTGAGCCAGTGGGTGCCACCTCTGGTTACACATCCACCCTGGAACATCAAGTCTTTGTTATGCTAAGTGCATCCTCTACTACTGAGGCCAGAAAAGGCAGCCCAGAGAGAACATATCCCATATCTAGGCAACAGCTCTTAGGATAGATAGTTCCTGCTCTAGTTGTTTGAGACCTGCATGAAGAGCATGCTGCGTATTTGTTATATATGTATGGGGAGCACTAGGTCTACCCCTGTGTGTTCTTTAGTTGGTGGTTCAGTTCCTGAGAATCCCAAGGATACAGGTCAGTAGATCTGTCTGTCTTCCTGTGGAGTTCCCATTCCCTTAGGGCCCACAATCCTTCCTATTCTTCCATAAGAGTCGCCAAGCTCCATCCAGTTTGTCTGTGGCTGTCTGGATCTGTCTGAGTCATCTGCTGGGTGGAGCCTCTCAGAGGACAGAAGACAGTCATGCTAGACTCCCTTCTGCAAGCATAGCAGAGTATAGTGTCAGGGATTGGTGCTTGCCCTGGGATGAGTTTCAAGTGGGGGCAGGTATTAGGTGGCTCTTCCCTCAGTCTCTGCTCCATTCCTCATGGCTGCATTTTTTTGTAGACAGGATAAATTTTTGGTTGGAATTTTAAGGTGGGTTGGTGTACTGGCTGGTTTTGAGTGTCAACTTGACACAGGTTGGAGTTATCACAGAGAAAGGAGCTTCAGTTGGGGAAGTGCCTCCATGAGATCCAACTGTGAGGCATTTTCTCAATTAGTGATCATGGAGGGAGGGCCCCTTGTGGGTGGTACCATCTCTGGGCTGTATTCTTGGGTTTTATAAGAGAGCAGGCTGAGCAAGCCAGGGGAAGCAAGCCAGTAAGAAACATTCCTCCATGGCCTCTGCACCAGTTCCAGTCCTGACTCTTTTAGTGATGAACTGCAACGTGGAAGTGTAAGCTCATTAAAACCTTTCCTCCCCAACTTGCTTCTTGGTCATGAAGTTTGTGCAGGAATAGAAACCCTGACTAAGACAGTTGGTGTCCCTATGACTCCCCTGGTCTTCCTGCTTCCTTGTTTCAGGAGGTGGCCTCTTCAGTTTCTGTATCCCCCAATCCTTGGAGTCACAGCTAAAGACATCTCCATTGATTCTTGAGGGTCTTCCTTATCCCAGGTCTCTGGCTTCTCTTGAAGATGTCACCTATACACCCTCCTATGAGAAGCAGAATTCCATTTATTCTAATGGTCATCTAGACATCCCTTCTGTCCCTCCCCACACCTGATCCTTCCCCATTCCCCTTTCTATCTCTTCTCCCACCCAGTTCCCAGTTTCCTCCCTCCATCTGCCTCTTATCACTATTTTATTCCTCCGTCTACGTGAAGTTCAAGCATCCTTGCTTGTAACATCTTTCATGTGTAGCTTCTTTAGGTTTGTGGAATGTAGCAGGAGTATCCTGTTGCTTATGTCTAATCTCCAGTTACAAGTGAGTACATAACATGCAAACATATAAACCATTTTCTTTATCCATTCTTTACTGGACAGACATCTAGGTCGTTTCCAATTTCTGGCTTCTACATGTACAACTGCTATGAAGAGGATTATCAAGTGTCTCGTGGGATGGGGAGCATCTCTTGTGTATATGCCCAGGAGTGGCATAGCTGGGTCTTGAGGTAGAACTATTCTCAGTTTTCAGAAAAACTGCCAACTTGATTTCCACAGTGCTTGTACAAATCTGCAATCCCAGCAGTAATGGAGGAGAGTTCCCCTTGCTCCACATCCTCACCAGCATGTGCTGCCACTTGAGATTTTTTATCTTAGCCATCCTTACCTATGTAAGATGGAATCTCAGTTATGCTGAGATTTCCCTGGTGAGTAAGGACTTTGAACATTTCCTTATGAGCTGCTCAGCCATTTGAGATTACTATGTTGAGAAATCTCTGTTTAGCTTTGTGCCCCATATTAACTGGGTTAATATGGGTTGTTGCTATTTAACTTCTTGAGCACGACATCTCTGTCAGATACAAGGTTGGTGAAGGTCCTTTCCCAATCTGTAGGCTACTGTTTTGTCTTGCTGACAGTGTCCTTTGCCTTACAAAAGCTTTGCAGTTTCATGAAGTTCCCTTAATCAATCATTGATCTCAGAACCTGAGCCATTGGTGTTCTGCTTAGGAAGTTTTCTTCTGTCAGAATGAGTCTGTAGCTGTTTTCCAGCCTTTTACTCGGAGGTAGTGTTTGCCTTTGACACTGAGTCTGTTAGGCTATGTCTTTTTTCTTGGGGAATTGAGTCCATTGATGTTAAGAGATATTAAGGAATAGTGAATGTTGCTTCCGGCTATTTTTGATGTAATTTTTATATTTGTATGATTATCCTCTTTTGGGTTTGTTGAAGGAAGATTAATTTCTTGCTTTTTCTAGTGTGTATTTTCCCTCATTTTGTTGGTGTTTTCCATTCATTATCCTTTGAAAAGCTGGATTTGTGGAAAGATATTGTGTAATTTTTTTTTGTCATGAAATACCTTGGTTTCTCCCTCTATGGTAATTGAGATATTTGCTGTATATAGCAGTCTGGGTTTGCATTTGTGTTCCCTGAGGGTCTCTATGACACCTGCCCAGGCTCTTCTGACTTTCATAGTCTCTGGTGAGAAATTCAATGTAATTATGATAGGGCAACCTTTATATGTTACTTGACCTTTTTCCCTTACTGCTTTCAATATCCTTTCTTTGTTTAGTACATTTGGTATTTTAATTATTATGTGAGGGGAGTAATTTCTTTTCTGGTAAAAATCTATTTAGAGTTCTGTAGGCTTCTTGTATGTTCATGGGCATCTCTTTCTTTATGTTAGGGACATTTTCTTCTATAATTTTATTGAAGACATTTACTGGCTCTTTAATTTGGAAATCTTCACTCTTTTCTATACCTATAATCCTTAGGTTTGGTCTTGTCATTTTGTTCTGGATTTCTTGGATGTTTTGGGTCAGGAGCTTTTTGCATTTTGCATTTTCATTGACTGTTGTGTCAATGCTTTCTATGGTATCTTCTGCATCTGAGATTCTCTCTTCTCTCTCTTGTATTCTGATGTTGATGCTTGGATCCGTGACTCCTGACTTCTTTCCTAGGTGTTCTATGTCCTGAGTTGTTTACTTTGTGATTTCTTTATTGTTTCTTCCTTCATTTTTAGATCCTGTATGGCTTTGTTCAATTCCTTCACCTGTTTTGTTGTGTTTTCCCTTAGTTCTTCAAGGGTTTCTCCCGGTTTACTTGTGTTCTTCTGTGTTTCTTTTAGGGGGTTATTTCTGTCCTTCTTGAAGTTCTCCATATTGCCTGATTTCTGTTAATAACATTCTTTCGTTTGACTTTTGACCTCTGGTTATCTCTGGTGTTAGTTGGTCCTGCTGTCACTGGCTGGTGCTTGTACCTCCTGTGTGCCTGCAAGCCTATCATAGCACCCCTGGGTGACCGGCTTTCCCCTGGCACAGATTGCTGTGGGGCTTCCCAGATCCTGGGTGCAAGTTAGGTCCTGGCAGACCAAGTCCCAATGATCTTACACTGGGGTGTTCTCTGTGTTCCTGGCTGCAACAGCCTGCTCAGTCACAGGAGAGAAGATGTTGGCCTTACCTTTAATTTCGGGACTCAATGCAGAGCAGATGTCCCCTAGCAGATTAGGTACACAGATGGCTGTGGTGGCACTGCCCAGCTCCTGTGTGCATGTAGGATCCTGGGTGGGGCGTGTCCCAAGTCCTCTTCTACTCAGTTGATCTCTACGTACTTGTCTGCACCTCTACAGCGTCACAGGAGCAAAAATAGTTGCGCCTCATCTGTAATGGCGGGACTCCCTCTAACTGCCTCCCTGAAGGGTAGATGACCCCTGGCAAGGTAGGTGCCCAGTTGTCTGTGGTGCTGCCAAGCTCCTGGATGTAGGTGGAGCCCTGGTGGGGTGTGTCCCAAGCACTCTTCTACTCGGGTGATCCCCGTGTACCTGTCTACACCTCTACACAGTCACAGAAGCAAAGATGTAAAAACAGTTCTTAACAATAACAGAATGGCTGGGAAATCACCATCCCTGACTTCAAGCTCTACTACAGAGCAATAGTGACAAAAGCTGCATGGTGTTGGTACAGAGACAGACATGCTGATCAATGGAATAGAATTGAAGACCTAGAAATAAAACCACACACTTATGGACACTTGATCTTTGACAAAGAAGCTGAAAATATACAATGGAAAAAAGAAAGCATCTTCAATAAACAGTGCTGGCCTAATTGGCTGTCTGTATGTAGAAAAATGAAAATAGATCCATATTTGTTACCTTGTGCAAAGCTCAAGTCCAAGTGCATCAAAGACCTCAACATAAAACCAGATACACTAAATATAATAGACAAGAAAGTGGGAAAGAGCCTTGTACCCACTGACATGGGGAAAACTTCCTAAACAGAAGTTCAAAGGCTCATTCTCTACCATCAAGAATTGATAAATGGTATCTCGTGAAACTGGAAAGCTTCTGTAAGGCAAAGGACATAATCTATATGACAAATTGGCAACCTACAGATTGGGGAAAAAATCCTCACTAACACCACATCCAATAGAGGGCTAATATCCAAATTTATTAAGAACTCAAGAAGATAACACACACACACACACACACACACAAACAAACACAAACCAAAAATGTATAGAACTAAACCAAGATTTCACAACTGAGGAATCAAATGGCTGTGAAGCACCTAAAAAAATGTTCAAAGTCCTTCCTGATCAGGGAAATGCAAATCAAAATGTCCCTGAGATTCCACCTTACACCAACCAGAATGGCTAAGATCCAAACCTCAGGTGAAAACACTTGTTGGAGGGGATGTGGAAAAAGAGGAATACTCCTCCATTGCTGGGGGAATTGCAAATTGGTACAACCACTCTGGAAATCAATTTGGAGTTTCTTCAGAAAATTGGAAATAGATATTTCTGAAGACCCAGTTATACCACACTTGGAAATATATTCAAAAGATGCCCTACCATGCCACAGGGGTACGTGTTCCACTGTGTTCATAGCAGCCTTATTTGTGATATCCAGAAGCTGGAAACAACCTAGATATCCCACGACAGAAGAATGGATTCAGGAAATGTGGTTCATTTACACAATGGAATACTACTCAGCTGTTAATAACAAGGACATCCTGAGCTTTGCAGGCAAATGGATAGATTTAGAAAATATCATCCTGAGTGAAGTAGCTCAGACAAGACCCCAAAGGAAATGTATGGTATATACTCAGTAATAAGTAGATATTAGCAAAAAAAAAAAAAACCAACCAAACAAACAAACAAAAGACAGAATACCTGAGATACAGTCCCTAGAACTCAAAAAGGTCAACAAGCTGAAGTGCCAAGTGAGGACGCCCCAGTTTCACTTGCAAGAGAGAAGACAGCAATCACAAGTGAGGAGGGATGGAGGGAGGGACCTGGGAAGGAGAGTAGACATGGCAGGGAAGAAGAGGGAGAGGGGAGAGAGGGAACCTGATCTGACATTTGTAGAGGGAAAAGGATTGAAGCCCTGAGAGCCAGAAAAAAGAATGAGAATAGGCAACCTTAGAAGACAGGTTGGGGGGACCCTCCAGAATGCACCAGAGACCTGGGAGTTGAGATACTCACAGGACTAAAAGGAAGGGACCCTAGACAAAATGCCTGACAGTAGAGAGAGGGAACTTATAGAGCCTACCTCCAGCAGGAAGACAGGACTTCAAATGAGTGAGAGGGGACCCATCCCACAGTCATAACTCTGACCCATAATTGTTCCTGTCTGAAAGAATATGGGAATGGAAATTGAGAGGAGCCTGAGGAAAAGAAGGCCCAGCGACAGATTCAAAGTGGGATCCAGTGCAAGGGAAGGTCCCAAGGCCTGGCACTATTACTGATGCTATAGAGCGCTCACAAAAAGGGACCTAGCATGACAACACTCTGGGAGACCCAACAAGCATCTGAAAGAGTCAGATGCAGATAATTGCACCCAACCAATGAACAGAAACAGCTGACCCCTGCTGTTTAATTAGGGAAGCTGAATGAAGCTGAGGGCAACCTTGTAGGAGGTCCAGCAGTCTCAATTAATCTGGACCCCCGGAATCTCTCAAACACTGGATCACCAAACAGACAGCATATGCCAGCTGATATGAGGCCCCTAGTACACATAAAATAAAGGACTGTCAGGTCTGTGTTCAGTCAGAAGTGATACACCTAACTCTCAAGAGACTGGAGGCCCCAGGAAGTTTAGAGGTCAGGTGGGGTGGGTTTTAGTGATATCCACGTGGAGACAGGGGGAGGGGAAGTGGTATGGCATGTGGAACAGTTGGAGGGTAGACAGGAGTTGGCAGGGTGGAGAATAAAATATGGAGTGTATAAAAATAATTAATTTTAAAAATTATATTAAAAAATAATAGGAAAAGAAGAGGGTAAAGATTCCCAACTCCAAGGACCAGAAAAATGTCTTAAGCAAAATCATAGAAGAAAATTTCCCCAACTTAAAGCGAGAGATAACCATAAATGTACAATAAGCCAAATAGATTGGACCAGAAAAGAAAAATCCTCTCATCACATAATAATCAACATACTAAATGCATACAACAAAGAAAATATTAAAAGTTGTAAGAGAAAAAGGGCAAGTAACATAAAATTGCAGACCTATTAGAATTACACCAGGCTTCTCAAAATGTATGAAAGCCAAAAGAGCCTGGATAGAGATCATGCAGACATTAAGAGAACAAAAACCGTCAACTCAGGCTTCAGTCGACTTCAAAACTCTCAATCATCATAGATGAAGAAACCAAAACATTCCATGACAAAAGCAAATTTAAGCAATATCTACCTACCAATCATCCATGATCAAAGCAATCATCCATCATGATCAAGTAGGCTTCATCACAGGGATACAGGGATGGTTCAATATACAGAAATCTATCAATGTAATCCACTATATGAAGGAACTCAAAGGAAAAAAAAACACATTATAACTTCATTAGATGCTGAGAAAGTATTTGACAAAATCCATCACCCCTTAATGATACAAGTAATTCACTATATTAAAAAAAAAACTCAAAGAAAAAAATCACATGACCATTACATTAGATGCAGAGAAAGTATTTGACAAAATCCAATACCCTTTATGATAAAAGTCTTGGAAAGATCATAAATTCAAGGACCATACCTGATAATATAAAAGCAATACACAGCAAAGCAGTAGCCAACATCAAACTAAATGGAGAGAAACTTGAAGCAATCCCTCTAAAATTAAGAACTAGACAAGGCTGTCCATTCTCTCCCTACCTGTTCAATATAGTACTCAAAGACCTAGCAAAAGCAATTAGACAACAAAAGAAGGTAAAATGCAAATAAATTGGAATGGAAGAAATCAAAATATCACTATTTGTAGATGATATTTGCCTATGGGAGTACTACTCAGTTATTAAAAACAACAAATTCATGAAATTCTTATGCAAATGGGTGGAACTAGAAAATATCATCCTGAGTGAGGTAACCCGTCACAAAAGAACACGCATGGCATGCACTCACTAAAAAGTGGATATTAGCCCAGAAGCTTGGATCACCCAAGATCGAATTCATAGACCAAATGAAACTCAAGAAGAAGGAAGACTTCAGTACTTCTTAGAAGGGGGAACTAAATACCCACAGGAGGAGATACAGAGACAAAATGTGGAGCAGAGACTGAAGGGAAGGCCATCCAGATACTGCCCCACTTGGGGAACCATCCCTCATACAGTCACCAAACCCAGAAACCATTGTGGATGTTAGCAAGTGCATCCTGAAAGGAAGATGATATGGCTATCTCCTGAGAGGCTCTGTAGGTGCCTGACAAATACAGAAGTGCATACTCACAGCCAACTAGTGAACTAAGCACAGGATCCCCAATGGAGGAGCTAGAGAAAGGACCCAGGGAGATGAAGGATCTTGCAGCCTCGTAGGAGGAGCAAAAATATGAACTAACCAGCACCCCCAGAACTCCCAGGGACTAAACCACCAAACAAAGAGTACACATGGAGGAACCCATGGCTCCAGCCACATATGTTGAAGGGGATGGCCCTGTCAGACCTCAATGACAGGAGAGACCCTGGGTCCTGTGAAGGCTCCACGCCCCAGTATAGGTGAACGCCAGGATAGGGAAGCGGGTGTGGGTGGGGTAGTAAGCAGGTGGAGGAGGGAGGGGATAGGGGCTTGGAGGGGAAATGAGGAAAGGTGATAACATTTGAAATGTGAATAAAGAAAATATCTAATAAAAAAGTGAGCGAAATAAAAAGTAACAAACACATTGAAAGTAAGAGCATTGTTATATCAGAGCAGGAGGGGGGAGCAAGATTAGAAGGAGAATGCAGAGTTTAATATCTTAAATATAAGGCAACTTTATAAAATAACAGCAATATGCACAATGCAGACAGAAAGAGGCAAAACGAAGGAACTACAGAGAGAGTGGAAGGAGCAGGTAGGACCCTCCTTACCACAGGACTGAACAGGTATTTTCTTAATAGCAAAGCAAGCTTAGTCTTCCTAAAGAGCACAAACCTTTCTGCTATGGACTTGGGTTAAATTCATTTAGCCACAAACTTGAAGAAGCTTTTCTTTCTCTATGCAATAAAGATTGGAGCTCATTTTTCATCCAGAATGAATGAGTTCATTCTGCACTGGTGCTTGATCTTTTGCTCCAAATGCATTTGTAAGTATAGATGTGTGTGTGTGTGTGTGTGTGTGTGTAATTATGAGATAAGGATGTAGTTTGGTCCAACTGGTTTTAATGGAGATATATGAATGTGTAAGCACGAATCCATATATAATTTTATGTGAGTTTATTCATGTTTACTTATGTAAAAACATACTTCTGCAAATTTGACTCTCTTCTTCTGGTTCAATAGACGTTTATTGCTCCAAATCTCGCCCTAGCCAAACAAGCAAGAGGCATCTGGACATGAGGGGAAGGGTTCTAGCAAGCAATCCCTCACTTAATCCACCGCTGTTTAAAAATGAGGTGCTAAGTGCCAGTCTGATTTGAAGATGCTACAATTTTGTATAGTTTTGGCTTCTTTATCAAAAGACGTGTCCACAGGTGTGTGGGTTTAATTCTGGGTCTTTGACTCTATTCGGTTGATTAACCTGACTGTCCGAGTCCGCTATAATGCAATTTATTTCACTATTGCTCTGTAGTACAGCTTGAGGTCAGGGATGGTGATTCTTTCAGAAGTCTTTACTTGTTCAGAATTGTTTCATTCATCCTGTTTTTTTGTTTTTCCATGTGAAACTGAGCATTGCTCTTTCCATGTCAGTAAATTATTGTGTTGCTATTTTGATGGGGATTGCATTGAATAAGTAGATTTCTTGTAGTAAGATGCCCATTTTTACTGTATTAAACCTATCAATCCATGAGAATGAGAGATCTTTCCATCCTCTGCTTCCCCAGCATTGCAATATTTTTTTCTTCAATTTATTTTTTAAAAAAATCTCTTTGCAGCCTGACTGCAGTTCCCCACCTCCTCTTCTAGTTATGATCTTACAAATCCCTCTCCCCCCATATTCCCCTCTACCCTGTGCACAGAGAAGAGGAAGACCCTCTTGGGTACCAACGTAGTCTGGGACATCTAGTCCCAGGGAAAGGTGACAGCATGGCAATTCTAAAACTTCCTTCTTTCAGTGATCTACTGTCTGAGAAATCTAAAGTCCCACCTCTGTCTTCCTGCCGAGTCATTTGCTACCAGGAAATTTATTTAGCATTTAACACAATCTGGAAGGAAGGACAGTGCCTCACACTTAGACATGCAAATTCTCATATAATTTGGGAACCCCATTAAGATAATATTAGCAGTAAACCATATCTACAACTGTATATACTAACTTGTAAGTGGATATTAGCCAAAGAGTAAAGAAGAAGGTTGAGGCTTCCATCAGGCGTGAGTGCCTGGGCAGGGCCATGCTGCACCACTTCTGATGGGGTGGAACCCTTCAGGTTCAGGGATGCACTGCCTCATCAGGCTTCCTAGGATCCCGCTGGATGGAGGAGACTGGGCTCAGGGAGGCCAAACTCAACTGGTCTGTCCACAGCATGTGGGGCATTGCTCGCAGGAGGCGCTGCTGTGACTGCTGCTGGTCACTTCCACGGGCACGCTGGGCGGTGGATTCCTCCTCCTGCTCCTGGACATGAGTGGCAATGACCTCGCAGTGCTAGGACCCGACCTGCTGACACTGAGCGTCCGGCGCATTCTGCTGGCCAGGAACAACCAGCTGGGCGGCCCAGGATCGCTGCCCAAGGGTCTGCCTGGCCCAATCGCTGCTCTGCTACAGCCTCCAGGTGCTCAACCTCAGCTGCAACAGCTTCCAGGAGCTGCCCGCCTCCCTGCTGGAGCTGCCAGAGTCTATGGGGGTCAGAAGAGGGCACCAGATCCCCTTGAACTGGAGTTAGAAGCTGCTGCTGTGAGCTGCTGTGTGGGTGCTGGGATCTGAACCCTCATCCTCTGCAAGTGCACTGAGCGCTCCCAACCCCAGAGTCCACTCTCCAGTCCCTCATCACCTTAAAGGTTGAGGCAAGGACTCTCACTCAACCTGGAGCTGTGCAGTCCTGTTGGACTGGCCAGCAAGCTGCAGTCCTGGGATAAGGAATGCACTGCCTCCTTTGACATGATTATTAGGGTGGCTCAGGTCCTCTGGCTTGCACAGGGGGCACCGTCCTGGCTGACCGTCTCCCCAGCTCCTTAGGCAGCTTCTAGTTATTAGCTGTGTTATGTATGTGCTTGCCTTGGATATTTTTTGTTGCTGCAAAACTGTGACTCTTGTCTGTGTCTGTTTGGGACTGTACTTAAGATCAAACCCACAGCTTTGACGGGACACCGAGTCACAGGGACAGTGGATACTGAGGTCATTGTCTATTTCATGGCTCACATGAGGGAACTGAGGGTGGCCCTGTTAGAATGAGGTCTGTGGTCTGCATAGAGGTCAACAGTATTGGACATACATTTCACTTTTGTTTTCTGGGTGCTGGGGTGGGGCTGGGGACTCTGCCTTAGCCTTATTGTATCTGCTAAGCTTGGAGAGCAGCTCTGGGAGTGCCCGGGTTGGGGAATGACTCCTCAGAGTCTCCAAAGCATAGGTCTTGGCTGCCGCTCGAGCAGTGACAAATATCTTTGTAAGATGAGGTGATGACCAGCAACCCAGACCGCCAGCTGTCACAGCAGTGGCTGCGACTGTAGTATTGGGAACCTGACCTTGTGCTCCTGCTGGCCATGGCTGCTCCAGGAGCAGGCAGGGGTTGGAGTTGGTGAGCTGAGGGTCAGGAGGGGAGACGGTTGCTCCAGGGCCTCCTGAGGGAGTGTCCCGTGTGCAAGCCTTCCTTCATGTTAAATTTTGTTTCTCAATTTTAGTTTTATTTTATGTGTATGGGTGGTTCGCCTGCCTATTTCCCTTTACCACATGCATGGACGGTAATCGTGGAGGACAGAATTGAGAACAGGTGTTACACATGGTTCTGAGGCACAGTGTGGGTGCTGGAAATTGAACTGAGGTCCTTTGGAAGAGCTGCCAGTGCTCTTAACAGTTACACCATCTCTCCAGTTCCCCTCAGGTTAAATTTTTATTTTTATTCCAGGGGATCTGTATTAGATTCTGAAAACCCACAAGTTAGTCCACACACAACAGTTTGCAACTTCAGTTCCAGGGGATCTGACGCCTCCTTCTGGCTTCTGCAGGCATTGCATGCATGTGGTACACAGAGATGTGTCAAAACACCCATACACACACAATAAAAATAAGTCCAAAAGACAATTTATTTTTATTACTTTTAAGTGTGTGTGTGTGTGTGTGTGTGTGTGTGTGTGTGTCTGAACTTGGCAGTGTCGGCACACGCCTTTAATCCCAGCGCTTGGGGGGCAGAGGCAGATGGATTTCTGAGTTTGAAGCCAGGCTGGTCTACAGAGTGAGTTCCAGGACAGCCAGGGCTACACAGAGAAACCCTGTCTTGAAAAAAAACAAAAAAAAAACAAAAAACAAAAAACAAAAAATGTGTGTGTGTGTGTGTGTGTGTGTGTGTGTGTGTGTGTGTGTGTGTGCATGACTACAGGTACCCTCAGAGGCCAAAGGTCTCAGATTTCCTGGAGTCAGAGTTATAGGGAGTTGTGAAGAGTAGGATGTGGGCGCCAGGAACTGAACTTGGGTCCTCTGCAGAAGCAGTCAGGGCTCTTAACTGCTGAACCAACTCTCTGGCCCTGTTTGCCTGAGTTTCGAGTTGCACTCCTCCGTGGCTGCCAGCTCCCCAAGGAGCTTGTGGCTCTGCCTCTGTGTCTCCATGACCTGAGTGGCTGTCCTTTCTCTCAGGCTGTCCCTCTACTCTGGCCACTCCTCCTTTGGCATGTACTGCATGTTGTTCCTGGTGGTGAGTACCCATCTCCTTCCCGGGAGACCTTATGGGGCCACGCCTTCCCTGGGCCTTGGTCTTCCCTTCTGCACAATGGGGTGTGTGGAGGAGGCACTAAGAGTGGGAGGCCTTGCGACTCTCGCCCCAGGCTGGGCAGGCTGTGGACACTCGTGGGCCCAGCTGACAGCAGGCTGATGTCCCGATAGCTGTACGTGCAGGCCCGGCTCTGCTGGAAGTGGGCCCGACTGCTGAGACCCACCGTTCAGTTCTTCTTGGTGGCTTTTGCCATCAATGTGGGCTATACCCGAGTGTCTGACCACAAGCACCACTGGAGTGATGTCCTCGTCGGCCTCCTGCAGGGAGCCCTGGTGGCCTGCCTCACGGTGAGTACTGCTTGCCTGACCTATAGGATCTGCTCCCTGCCTCCGATGCCCAGCGACTTCTGCCTGCTGTTCTGTCTCCCAGAACTCGCCGCTTGTTGCTACTTTCGTTTCCAACCCAATTCCCCAGTAAAAGAAATGTCAATCGCTTAACAAAACAAGCTACAAGCCTAGATTGGGCAGATCTCCCGCTACACTACTCTATTCCCATCTATATTAGTCCATGTAACTTGCAGTTTCTCCAGGCCAGGAGCTTCTCTACAGCCTAGCTGGTGATCCCTGTAGCCCCTCCCCTCCTATTTATCCCCCGTGGCTCCTCCCCTCGATTCTCAGCTCCTCCCCCTTCCTCCTGACCAATCATTGGCTCAAGCCTTTATTTGAAAAGTTAAGGTGAACTGGGCAAAGAAAATGCCCACACTTCAACTACAGGCAAATGTTGTCCAGAAAGGACAAAGGGACCTAGAAAAGCCAACTGTCAAGCTCTGCCAAGACCGAGTAAGCCAAGTCCTTCATAATTCCTGCTTCACATAAGTGTGTCAGATTCACTGGGCCAAAGTCTGAAGATAGATGTTCCAAAGTTATAGAGACATTACTGGGGAGTGTCCAGGAATCCGGCTGTCTCTGTCATTTCTATAATTTTGGGGAAGCTATGTCCCTGTCCTTCCTGTACACTCAGGTAAAATTTTATTCCTTCTCAGGTCTCTGATGGGGTTGAAAACTACAGAGTCTCACATTTAAGCTTGAGATATTTAGGATTTAAGAAGATGTTGTAGGTCTACAGGGATGTTTTAGGTTGGTAATGCAAATTAGGATAAAATTTGAGTTAGGCACGAAATTTTGAATACACCAAAATTGGACATATAATAGAAAATTTTTCCTTAATTGCCAAATACTATGGATTGAACATTATGAATGTAAATCCTACCAAACAGTTTCTATAAATGGCTCATAATTGTTATAATTGTATTCAGTTTATATTTTAAAGGAAAAGATCCTCTTATTGGACTAAAAGGGGGAATTGTAGAGAGAATATCTTGTGTATTGTATGGATGTATCACCTGACAATTAAAAAGCTTATGGTCTATGGCTTAGGCATAAAATAGGAAGCTGGACATCGAGGAGGCAGAAGGAATTCTGGGATAGAGACAGATGATAAGATTGGCCTGGGAAGATGCGAGGAGATGGATGCATGGTACCTGAGCACAGGTAACCAGCCATGTGGCAGAATGTACATTAAAAAATTGGGTTATCTAAATTATGATCTAGTCAGAGTTGACCCTAGCTATACGGCCAAGGTATTTTCAGTCTGAGTCTTATTTCTGGGAGCATAGGGGCTGGGAAGATCCCAGATAAAACATCTACACTCTTTCCCAAAGAAAGAGTGACCCTGGCGGCGGCGGCGGCGGCGGCAGCGGCAGCAGTGGCTGCTCCAGCTGAAGGGCCATCAGCAGTGGAACCAAGGCGTCACAGGGACCAGTTAGGCCCTGCGCCCACGACCACTGACCTTCGCTGACCAGCCGGGCAGCAAGCAGCTGCAGTTGTGCGGCGCCTTTCCTGCACGGAGGCCACTTCAGAACTCGGCCTCCCACCAGTCAGGAGAGGAGCATCCATCTTGGTTCCGTACTCCAGGAATCGGACAGACTGAGGTACACAAACATAATCCGAGGCCAACACCGCGGTGGTCTGAGCCCGACGGGCGTTGGCCTGCACCCAGGCCCTGGGCGGGTCGGGGGGGCCATCGGGGTGCCAACCCAACCAGGAGGTTTTTTGCCCAGGCCTGCGAGCGCGCCGCCGCCATTTTGCCTGCAGGACGACAGAGAGCTCAGGCGGGCAGACCTGTAACAGGCATAGCCTAAGGCTAACAAAGCGGGGGTCCAGGCCCCAAAAGGCACAGGACTGACCCCAAGAACTGGGCGGCTTGGTGGGCCATCTGTGAGTCAACCCGCCCAGGTGATTGTTAGCAAAGCAGACTCTCCCGGCGCTTTCTGGGAGCGTGGGCGCGCACGCCCGCCATCCTAGTCACCTGGCAGACCCAATTAACAGTCATAGCCCTAGGGGAACTTTGCTCGGACCTTGGCCTCCCAGGCTTTTGCCTGGACTCAGGGACTGGGCGGCCAGGCTAACCTTGTGTGCGACAGCCCGGTTGGCAGATCGGCTGCCCAGCGGAGTGAGCAGAACACAGGGGAGGTCACAGTAGCATACACCGTCGGCACTCCTTGGGAGTGCACACGGGCTCCATCTGCTCCACGGACACAATCTGGGGCAAGGCCTCAGGCAGAAGCCCTTAGCTCTACTCTCTCCGCTTCCGGATCCAGATCAGTCTGGGCAGCAGCATTACATCTCCAAGTCCTGCAAGTGGCTAGCTGGGCTTCCGGGCGGCCAGCTGGGAGAAGTCAGTGTGCTCCAGTGAATCCAGCAGGCCCCAGCGGGAGCCTTCGGGTGCCTGCTTTGGGATCAGAACAGCCTGGGCAGCAGCACACTGTCTACAAGCAGTGCAGGAGGTAAGCTGTGCACCAGAGGCCAACTGGGAAGGGGCAGCTTGCACTGGTGAGTCCAGCACTGACAAGATAAACTAACACCAGTGAGAACTAGATGGCAAAAGGCAAACGCAGGAACGTCACTAACAGAAATCAAGGCAATATGGCAACATCTGAACCCAATTCTCCTCTACCAACATGTCCTGGATACCCCATCACACCAGTAAAACAAGATTTGGATTTAAAATCACTGGTCATGATGCTGGTACAGGAACACATGAAGGTCATACATAAAGAAATTCAGGAGAAAATGGATCAAAAGTTAGAAGCCCTTGCAAGGGAAACACAAAAATCATTGAAAGAAATCCAGGAGAATACAAAAGCCAACAAGGAGGAAATGCAAAAAACACTTAAAGAAATACAGGAGAACTTTGGTCAACAGGCTGAGGTCATGAAAGACGAAACACAAAAATCTCTTAAAGAAATACAGGAGAACTTTGGTCAACAGGCTGAGCTCATGAAAGAGGAAACACAAAAATCTCTTAAAGAATTACAGGAAAACACAAACATGCAAGTGAAGGAGGTAAGCAAAACCATCCAGGATCTAAAATCAGAAGTAGAAACAACTAAGAAAACTCAAAGGGAGACAACTTTGGAGATAGAAAGCCTTGGGAAGAAATCAGGGGACAGAGATACAAATATCAACAACAGAATACAAGAGATAGAAGAAAGAATCTCAGATGCTGAAGATTCCATAGAAACCATGGACTCAACAGTTAAAGAAAATGCAAAATGCAAAAAGCTTGTAACCCAAAATATCCAGGAAATCCAGGACACAATGAGAAGACCAAACCTAAGGATTATAGGCATAGATGAGAGTGAAGATTTACAACTTAAAGGGCCAGCAAATATCTTCAATAAAATTATGGAAGAAAACTTCCCTAACCTAAAGAGAGAGATGCCCATGAATATACAAGAAGCCTACAGAACTCCAAACAGACTGGACAAGAACAGAAATACTTCCCGTCACATAATAATCAAAACACCAAATGTTCTAAACAAAGAAAGAATACTAAAGGCAGTAAGAGAAAAAGGCCAAGTAACATATAAAGGAAGACCTATCAGAATCACAGCAGACTTTTCACCTGAGACTATGAAGGCTAGAAGGTCCTGGGCAGATCTCATGCAGACTCTAAGAGAACACAAATGCCAACCAAAACTACTATATCCAGCAAAACTCTCAATCACCATAGATGGAGAAACTAAGATATTTCATGACAAAACCAAGTTTACCCAATATCTATCCACAAACCCGGCCCTAAAAAGGATAATAGGAGGACAACACCAATACAAGGAGGAAAACTTCACCCTGGAAAAAGCAAGATAGTAACCTTTCATCAAACCGAAAAGAAGTTAAGCATTCAAATTTAAAAAATAACGTCAAAAATGATAGGAAGTAACAATCACTATTCCTTAATATCTCTTAACATCAATGGACTTAATGCCCCAATAAAAAGACACAGACTAACTGAATGGATACGTAAACAGGACACTACATTTTGCTGCTTACAGGAAACACACCTCAGGGTCAAAGACAAACACTACTTTAGAGTAAAAGGCTGGAAGACAATTTTACAAGCAAATGGTCTCAGGAAACAAGCTGGAGTAGCCATTTTAATATCAGATAAAATTGACTTTCAACCCAAAGTCATCAAAAGAGACCCTGAGGGACACTTCTTGCTGGTCAAAGGAAAAATACAAAAAGAAGAACTGTCAATCCTGAACATCTATGCCCCAAATGCAAGGGCACCCTCTTTCGTAAAAGAAACTTTATTAAAACTAAAAACACACATTGCACCTAACACAATAATTGTGGGTGACTTCAACACTGCACTTTCCTCAATGGACCGATCAGGAAAACAGAAACTAAACAGGGACACAATGAAACTAATTGAAGCTTTGGACCAATTAGATTTAACAGATATATATAGAACATTCTATCCTAAAACAAAAGAATATACCTTTTTCTCAGCACCTCATGGTACCTTCTCCAAAATCGACCATATAATTGGTCACAAGACAGACCTCAACAAATATAAGAAGATCGAACTAATCCCATGCCTCCTATCAGATCACTATGGAGTAAAAGTGGTCTTCAATAGCAACAGAAACAACAGAAAACCCACATACACGTGGAAACTGAACAATACTCTACTCAATGATACCTTGGTCAAGGAAGAAATAAAGAAAGAAATTAAAGACTTTTTAGAACACAATGAAAATGAAAACACAACATACCCAAATCTATGGGACACAATGAAAGCAGTGCTAAGAGGAAAACTCATAGCCCTGAGTGCCTCCAAAAAGAAAATGGAGAGAGCATACATTACCAGCTTAATGACACACCTGAAAGCCCTGGAACAAAAAGAAGCTATTTCGCCCAGGAGGAGTAGAAGGCAGGAAATCATCAAACTCAGGGCCGAAATCAATCAAGTAGAAACAAAGAGAACCATACAAAAAATCAACAATACCAGGAGCTGGTTCTTTGAGAAAATCAACAAGATAGATAAACCCTAAGCCAGAATGACCAAAGGGCACAGAGAAAGTATCCAAATTAACAAACTTAGAAATGAAAAGGGAGATATAACAATGGAAACTGAGGAAATCCAAAAAATCATCAGATCCTACTACAAGAGCCTATACTCAACACAACTGGAGAATCTGGAGGAAATGGACAATTTCCTTGACAGATACCAAATACCAAAATTAAATCAGGACCAACTAGACCATCTAAACAGTCCCATAATGCCTAAAGAAATAGAAGGAGTCATAGAAAGTCTTCCAACCAAAAAAAGCACAGGACCAGATGGCTTCAGTGCAGAATTCTACCAGACCTTCAAAGAAGAGTTAACACCAATACTCTTCAAACTATTCCACAAAATAGAAACAGAAGGAACACTACCCAATTCCTTCTACGAAGCCACAATTACGCTGATACCAAAGCCACACAAAGATCCAACAAAGAAAGAGAACTTCAAACCAATTTCCCTTATGAACATCGATGCAAAAATACTCAATAAAATTCTTGCCAACCGAATCCAAGAACACATCAAAACGATCATCCACCATGATCAAGTAGGCTTTATCCCGGGAATGCAGGGTTGGTTCAATATACGGAAATCCATCAATACAATCCACTACATAAACAAACTCAAAGAACAAAACCACATGGTCATTTCATTGGATGCTGAAAAAGCATTTGACAAAATTCAGCATCCCTTCATGCTTAAAGTCTTGGAGAGAACTGGAATTCAAGGCCCATACCTAAACATAGTAAAAGCAATATACAGCAAACCGGTAGCCAGCATCAAACTAAATGGAGAGAAACTTGAAGCAATCCCACTGAAAGCAGGGACCAGACAAGTTTGCCCCCTTTTCTCCTTATCTTTTCAATATTGTACTTGAGGTACTAGCTCGGGCAATTCGACAACATAAGGAGGTCAAAGGGATACAAATTGGAAAGGAAGAAGTCAAACTATCATTATTTGCAGACGACATGATCGTCTACCTAAGTGACCCAAAGAACTCCACTAGAGAGCTCCTACAGCTGATAAACAACTTCAGCAAAGTGGCAGGTTATAAAGTCAACTCAAGCAAATCAGTGGCCTTCCTATACTCAAAGGATAAGCAGGCTGAGAAAGAAATTAGGGAAATGACCCCCTTCACAATAGCCACAAACAGTATAAAGTATCTTGCGGTGACTCTTACCAAACATGTGAAAGATCTGTATGACAAGAACTTCAAGACTCTGAAGAAGGAAATGGAAGAAGACCTCAAAAAATGGGAAAACCTCCCATGCTCATGGATCGGCAGAATCAATATAGTTAAAATGGCCATTTTGCCTAAAGCACTATACAGATTCAATGCAATACCCATCAAAATCCCAACTCAATTCTTCACAGAGTTAGAAAGAGCAATTATCAAATTCATCTGGAACAACAAAAAACCCAGGATAGCTAAAACTATTCTCAGCAACAAAAGGAAATCTGGGGGAATCAGTATCCCTGACCTCAAGCAATACTACAGAGCAATAGTGTTAAAAACTGCATGGTATTGGTACAGTGACAGGCAGGAGGATCAATGGAACAGGATTGAAGATCCAGAAATGAACCCACACACCTATGGCCACTTGATCCTCGACAAAGAGGCTGAAAACATCCAATGGAAAAAAGATAGCCTTTTCAACAAATGGTGCTGGTTCAACTGGAGGTCAGCATGCAGAAGAATGCGAATTGATCCATCCTTGTCTCCTTGTACTAAGCTCAAATCCAAATGGATCAAGGACCTCCACATAAAGCCAGACACTCTGAAGCTAATAGAAAAGAAACTGGGGAAGACCCTTGAGGACATCGGTACAGGGAGAAAGTTTCTGAACAGAACACCAAT
The DNA here is from genome assembly GCF_947179515.1 of Apodemus sylvaticus. NCBI lineage: Eukaryota > Metazoa > Chordata > Mammalia > Rodentia > Muridae > Apodemus > Apodemus sylvaticus. The sequence continues at coordinate 56,838,157 of NC_067491.1, read as the reverse complement.
AGGGTATGCTCTAAGAGCAAGAATTGACAAATGGGACCTCATAAGGTTACAGAGTTTCTGTAAGGCAAAGGACACCATCAAGAGGACAGATCGGCAACCAACAAATTGGGAAAAGATCTTCACCAATCCTACATCAGATAGAGGGCTAATATCCAATATATATAAAGAACTCAAGAAGTTAGACTCCAGAAAACCAAACAACCCTATTAAAAAATGGGGTACAGAGTTAAACAAAGAATTCTCACCTGAAGAACTTCGGATGGTGGAGAAGCATCTTAAAAAATGCTCAACTTCATTAGTCATTAGGGAAATGCAAATCAAAACAACCCTACGATTTCTTCTTACACCAGTCAGAATGGCTAAGATTAAAAATTCAGGAGACAGCAGGTGTTGGAGAGGGTGTGGAGAAAGAGGAACACTCCTCCGCTGCTGGTGGGGTTGCAAATTGGTACAACCACTCTGGAAATCAGTCTGGCGGTTCCTCCGAAAACTTGGCACCTTACTTCCAGAAGATCCTGCTATACCACTCCTGGGCATATACCCAGAAGACTCCCCACCATGTAATAAGGATACATGTTCTACTATGTTCATAGCAGCCCTATTTGTAATTGCCAGATGCTGGAAAGAACCCAGGTATCCCTCAACAGAAGAGTGGATGCAAAAAATGTGGTATATCTACACAATGGAGTACTATTCAGCCATTAGAAACAATGAATTCATGATATTCTTAGGCAAATGGATGGAGCTAGAGAATATCATAGTAAGTGAGGTAACCCAGACTCAAAAGGTGAATCATGGTATGCACTCACTAATAAGTGGATATTAACCTAGAAAACTGGAATACCCAAAACATAATCCACACATCATATGAGGAACAAGAAGAAAGGAGGAGTGGCCCCTGGTTCTGGAAAGACTCAGTGAAACAGTATTCAGCAAAACCAGAACGGGGAAGTGGGAAGGGGTGGGTGGGAGGACAGGGGAAGAGAAGGGGGCTTGCGGGACTTTCGGGGAGTGGAGGGGCTAGAAAAGGGGAAATCATTTGAAATGTAAATAAATTATATCGAATAAAAAAAAAAGATAAAAAAAAAAAAGAAAAGAAAAAAGAAAGAGTGACCCTTAACAGAGGCCCTAACAAAGGGAAATCGAGGGGGGCGGGGGGGAGAGAGTGTGTTGGGTAGAGAGGCATATACGTGGAGGCAGGGGGAAGGAGGATGGAGACGGTTTGGGGTTCTTAGGGGAGGGGGAATATCAGTAAAGGTTTTACCATTGGCAATGTAAATAAAGATGATACTCAATTAAAAAAAGGTAAAAAAAAAAAAAGAAAGAAAAGTTAAGGTGGGGAGAAGCTTCACAAGGCAACTTCTCATCTGCAGCCCCTCTGAGGAGTAGAATTGGCATCAAACAGACCCTCAATGCTGGCCCCACCCATCCACATGACTACCCCCACTCAGCTTCTCCCTCAGGGCCCCCAGAAGACGTTCTTTGTCTTCCAGTCCTACTCACTTCCTTTCCCCCTCCCCAGGTCCGCTATGTTTCAGATTTCTTCATTCGCGGCCGCCCCAGCCCTGCCAGGAGGGTGAAGAGCCAGAGCGCAAGCCCAGTCTGTCGCTGACACTGACCCTTGGTGACCGACCCTAGCTGCTATGGAAGCTGGAAAGTCACCTGTGGGCCAGTCATGTGTTGGCCCCATGCCCCTGATCAGGCACTCCTGGCTTTGGAGCTGTCCCGGGGTCCTGGCTGGTGACTGTGGACCAGGGTCTTGGGTGCCTGTCTGGCCCTGAGTGTGGGCAGGGCCCATCCTCAGCATTCCTTGACTATCGCATGGCCTCAAAAGATGCGGTCCTGCTCGGAGGGCTTCTCTTGTCACCAACAGGTTGTCGAGGAGGGCCATCCCAGCATGGCCCCGGGAATGGTTGGCCCGAGATTGTTCACAACGTCAGCACCCTCCTTGATGGCCCCGAAGGTGATGAACACCTTGTTTGCCTGCGTGGGCAGGTGGCCTTGGCCTTGGGAAGATGGCTGCCAACCCTTGGACTGCCTGGAAGGTCACACGTTGCTTTTGGTCTGAATCCTTTCCTCAAGCCTGTGGAAGATTACTGCTCAGGGCCTCCAAGCCCCTCTCTCAGGCTTGATGTGCTGTCCTGTCCCCACTCTGACTATGTGGACCAAATGTGTAGCCAGGCATTGGAAGTAGGTCCTCCTAGATCTGCCCTTCCTGATTGTTTCAAAACACTTTAAGTTACTGTCTCATGGGAGGGTGTGTTATAAATTTTGTACCAAATGTCTCTGCTGTGCATGTTGCTTTTCAAGCTCTCCTGGTGAGGCAGAAGGTCCTCCTGTGCTTACCTAACCTCTCAGTGCATCATTGTGCAGGACCTGCCAGTCTTAGGAGAGACTTGGGGAACAGAGACCTGTCCTGGGTGTCTTGTATATAGGCCAAGACAGAGGCCTCATAGCCACTGTGGCCTTCCTCTGTGCGTGGTGGATACTTATCCTAGGTCCAGCTTAGAAAACCGAGACCCTTCATGGTCAGTGCTGGTGAGGTGCCTGATCGTGCTCCCAGGGTGCCTGGCCCGTCTCCCAGGGGCAGCAGGAGGGGTGCAGGTCTTGCTGTATGCCAGGACAAGGTGTGTGTTTCTCTGGGAATGGGCGGGCTCCTTATGCCCTTCAAGTCTTTGTGTCTGGGAGCATGGGGGGACAGTCAAAAGTACCGACTCCCCCCTCCATTTCCTTCCTCTCCTTAGAGCCTGGGTCAGGATCCTCTGTATGCCACTGGCAGACACTAAAATCCAGGAGGCCCAAGGAATTCAGCTCAACTCAGAGAGCATGCCAGATGCCTCTGCCCTTGGTAGCTGGTGTTCAGCCTTTGACAGCCTGCATTTTCACGGGGATCCTCCCTGTTAAGTGACTGCGTGCCAGCATCCTGCAGCCAATGCTCTGTACTGTAGGGTCCTACAGGTCCCAGCTGTTCTGTTAGAGGCAGAAGTTCCCAGTGAAAAGGCAGGCTCACATCCTGAGCACAGCAGGGCTCTGCTTGTACAGATCCTCTGTTTGGCCTGACTGCAGCTGAGCTGAGCCTCTCCCAGGCACCCATGCCTGCCTCTCTGCCTCACTGCCCGGTGCTGGCTCTGTTTAGCAGGCACAGAGACTGTGGGTGTGGGACGGGTGCCTGTGACACTGGCACTGGGCGGTTGAGGTAGTAGAATGGGGAGTGTGAGACCAGCTTGTGCGACAGTGATTCTCCTGTGTGCCTGCGCATGTTCGGTGTGTGTGTGTGTGTGTGTGTGTGTGTGTGTGTGTGTGTATTTGCATGTGGAAGTCAGAGGGCAACCTCAAGTGTCCATTCTTAGATGTTTTCTTTCTTTCTTTCTTTCTTTCTTTCTTTCTTTCTTTCTTTCTTTCTTTCTTTCTTTCTTTCTTTCTTTCTTTCTTTTCTTTCTCTCTCTCTCTCTCTTTCTTCTTCTTCTTCTTCTTCTTCTTCTTCTTCTTCTTCTTCTTCTTCTTCTTCTTCTTCTTCTTCTTCTTCTTCTAAATAAAAAACAAGGTCTCTCATTGGCCTGGAACCTCACCAAGTAGGTGACCTTACATTGTGGATTTCACACTTCAGTCAAGTCCCTGAAACAGTGGTTCTCAACATGGGGGCTTCACAACCCCCACAGGGGTCATGTACCAGACATCCTGCAAATCAGATATTTACATGATGATTCATAATGGTATCAAAATTACAGTCAAGCTGTAGCAATGGAATAATTTTGTGGTTGGAATAATTTTGTGGTTGGAGAGATGGCCCAGTGGCTAGTGTGCATGGTAACTCATGACTGCCTGTTAGCTTCATCATCAGTGGTACCTGATACCTTCTTCTGACCACTGTAAACTGGGCACTGTACATATGTGCCCATACACCCCCTCCCAAATCCCATCCACTTAAAATAGAAGAAAAACATTTGTATTTATTTATTTATTTATTTATTTATTTATTCACTCTAATTTATTCATGCATTCACCTGGTTGATGCCCTCCCTCTTGGTCTTCCCCTCACTCAGTCCCTCCCCCCTGTCACCCATCTCCTTCTCCTCTTAGAGGACCTCCCTCGGCTATCCCCTACCCTTGTGCATCAAGTCTTTGCAGGATTACACATATCCTCTTTCACTGAGAAAAGACAAGGTAACCAAGTTAGGGAAAAATATTTCACAGCTTTAGGGATACACGCCACTCTACCTGTTGGAAGACCCACATGAAGACCTAATTACACATTTGCTACATGTGTGTGGGGAGGCCTAGGTCCAGCCCATTCAAACATCTTTGGTTGGTGATTCAGTCTCTGAGAGCCCACAGGGGTCCAGGTTAGTTGACCCTGTTGGTTTTCCTGTGAGTTCCTATCCCCTTCCAGGCCCTCAATCCTTCCCCCAAATCTTCCATAAGATTCTTGTAATGGCTATTCCTGGTTGTCAGTTTGACTACGTGTGGAATGAACTACAATTCAGAATTGAGGGGCATACTTGTGATCCCGACCTTGATGCTGGAAGATACAAGTTTCTGATTTGGATCTTGGCATGGAGATCTTGAGGCATAGTGGCCATGAAAAGCTTAGGCCCACGCAAGGTGGTACATGCCTTTTATCCCAGGGAACTGAGGCAAGGAGATCTCCAAGTTCCAGGTCAGCCTAGGACAAAGCAAGTTCCAGATCCAGGTGTGGTGGCATAATCCTTTAATCTGGGCCACACCTTCTGCTGGAGATCTAAATAAGGACATTGAAGGAGGAATATTTGCTCTTCTTTGCCCACTTGCACTTACTTGCCAGCATGTCTGTTGGAACCTACTTCTACAGAAGATCAGCTGACACAACCAGCCTCGTGGAGACTGAGCAACTACTAGATCCTTGGACTTCCCATCCACAGCTGACCATTGCTGGGTTATTTGGATTACAGACTCTAAGTCATCACAATAAATTCTCTCAATATAGAGAGACATTCCATAAGTTCTGTGACTCTAGAGAACCCTGACTAATACAAGTCCTCCAGGTCCATCCCATGTTTGGATGGTTCAGTCAGCTTCTGAGTGGACCCTTTCAGAGGACAGTTATGCTTGGCTCCTGTTTGGAATCATAACAAAGTATCATCGTGGTGTCATGAACTGGTGCTTGCCCATGGGATGTGTCTCAAGTTGGGCTGGTTATTGGTTGGCCAATCCCTTAGTCTCTGCTCCATCTTTACCCCTCCATTTCTTGTAGACAGGATAAATTTTGGGTCAGAAATTTTGTGGGTGGGTTGGTGTCCCTATCACTTCACTGGGGTTCCTGTCTGGCTACTGGAGGTGGCCTTTTCAGGCTTCATATCTCCACTGCTGTGAGTGTCAGCTAAGGTCATCCCCATTGATTTCCTGGGGCCTCCCCCATCCCAGGTTTTTGGCATGTCTTTGTGATGCCTCCAGCCCCCAACTCTGCGAGTTGCAGATTTCTGTTCATTCTCCTGGCCTTCTGGGCCCTTATATCTCCCCACCTGATCCTGAACCCTGTATCACCTCATTCACCTCCCTATCCCCTCTCTCACCCAGTTCCCTCCCTCTGTCTATCTCCTATGACTGTTTTATTACCTCTTCTAAGTGAGATTCAAGCATACTCACTTGAACCTTCCTTCTTGCTTACCTTCCTTGGGTCTGTGGAATGTAGCATCGGAATCCTATATTTTATGGCTAATATCCACAATGAAAACAGAGCTTAGAGGAAAACCCATAGCTGTGAGTCATTTCCCTGTCCCCCAAAGAAAGAAAAAAATGGAGAGAGCATACACTATCAGCTTAACAGCACACCTGAATGCTCTAGAACAAAAAGAAGAAAATACACCCAAGAGGAGTACCCAGCTGGAAATAATCAAATTTGAACTGAAATTAACCAAGTAGAAACAAAAAGAACTACATGGAAACCAACAAAACCAGGGGTTGGTTCTTTAAGAAAATCAAAGGGAGACATAAGGACAGAAACTGAGGAAATGCAAAAATATTATTAGATCTTACTACAGAAGTCTATACGCAACAAAACTAGAAAATCTGGATGAAATGGACAATTTTCTAGACAGATACCAGGTACCAAAATTAAATCATGAGCAGACAAACTATTTACATATTCCCATAAGCCCTAAAGAAATAGAACTAGCCATTAAAAGTCTCCCAACAAAAAAAAGCACAAGACCAGATGGTTTTACACCAATATTCTTCAAAGTATTCCACAAAATAGAAAGAGAAGGAACACTATCCAATTTGTTTTAAGAAGCCACAATTATGCTTATACCTAATCCACACAAAGAGCCAACACTGAAAGAAAATTTCAGACTAATTTTCCTTATGAATATTGATGCAAAATACTCAATAAAATTCTCACAAAAAATTAAAGAACACATTAAAACAATCATTCACCATGATCATGTAGGCTTCATTCAGGAATGCAGGGATGGGTCAATATATAAAATGTTCACCAACACAATACCTCATTATAGGAACAAACTCAAAGAGAAAAACCACACAATCATTTATTTCATTAGGTGCTGAAAAATCATTTGACAAAATCTAGCACCCCTTCATTGTACACATCTTGGAAAAGTCAGGAATTCAAGGCCCATACATAAATATAGTAAAAGCAATGCAGAGCAAATCAGTATCCAACCTCAAACTAAATAAAGAGAAACTTGAAGCAATCCCACTAAAATCAGGGACTAGACAAGGCTGTCTACTCTCTCCTTACCTATTCAATATAGTACTTGAAGTCCTAGGCAGAGCAATTAGACAACAAACTTAGGTCAAAGAGATATAAATTGGAAAGGAAGAAGTCAAAATATCACTATTTACAGATGATATGACAGTATATTTAAGTGACACCAAAATTTCCAACAGAGAGCTCCTACAGTTGAAATACAACTTCAGCAAGTGGCTGAATATAAAATTAAGTCAAACAAATCAGTGTCCTTTCTCTACTCAAAGGATAAACAGGCTGAGAAAAAATTAGGGGAAAAACATGCTTCACAATAGTCACAAATAATATAAAATCCTTATAACTCTAACCAAGCAAGTGAAAGATCTGTATGACAAGAACTTCAAGTTCCTGAAGAAAGAAATTGAAGATGATTTCAGAAGATGGAAAGATCTCCCATTGTCATTGATTGGCAGGATTGATATAAAAAAAATGGCCATCTTGCCAAAAGCAATCTACAGATTAAATGTAACCCCTATCAAAATTGCACCTCAGTTCTTCATAGAGTTCGAAAGGGCAATGCGCAAATTTATTTAGAATAACCAAAGCTTCAGGATAGCAAAAACTGTTCTCAACAATAAAAGAACTTCTCTGGGAATCATCTCCATCCCTGACCCCAGGCTGTGTTACAGAGCAATAGTCATAAAAAACACATGGTAGTGGAACAAAGACAGGCAGGTAGATCAGTGGAATAGAACTGAAGACACAAAAATGAACCCACACACCTATGATCACTTGATCTGTGACAGAGGAGCTTAAACCACCCAGTGGAAAAGAACATTTTCAGCAAGTGGTGCTGGTTCAACTGGAGGTCAGCATGTAGAAGAATGCAAATGGATCCACTCTTATCTTCTCGTACAAAGCTCAAGTCCAAGTGGATCAAGGACCTCCACATAATACCAGATACACTGAAACCAATAGAAGAGAAAGTGGGGAAGAGCCTCGAGAACTTGGGCACAGTAGAAAATTTCCTGAACAGAACATCAAGGACTTGGCTCTAAAATCAGTAATTGACAAATGGGACCTCATATAATTGCAAAGGTTCTGTAAGGCAAAAGACATTGTCAAGAGGGCAAAACTTCCGTCAACAGATTGGGAAAAGATCTTTACCAACCCTCCATACAACAGAGGGCTAATACCCAATAAATACAAACAACTCAAAAGGTTAGACTCCAGAGAAACACGTAGCCCTAGTAAACGCGGTTTACAGAGGTAAACAAATAAATTTTAACTGAGGAATATCAAATGGCCGAGAAGCACCTAAAGAAATGTTCACCATCATATGATCAGTGGAGCAGCTGGGACAGGAGCCCTCCTGTCACCATTTGCACCAGGGAGTCCGGCATCTCCACTTCTCTCTGTGCACTGCCTATCAGGAGAGTGGGATCTCCCAGCAGAGCCTTCACTTCTGGGTGTGGAGGTGAGATCCACACTTTGTCTCCAATAACTGTCTGGAGGGGAAAGGTTAGGAATGCACACGGCATCCAGTGGAGCAGCTGGGACAGGAGCAGTCCAGTTACCATCTGCACCCTGGAGCCGAGAGTCTCCACAGCCATCTGCACACAGATCCTGTCAGAAGAGAGTTGGTCTCCTAAGAGTGCTGACACAGGCTTACAGGCCCACAGGAGGGACAAGCTCCAGCCAAAAAAGGAAGAACAATGAACACCAGAGATAACCAGATGGCAAAGGCAAGCACAAGACCATAAGCAAAAGAAACCAACGCTACTTGGCACATCTGAAACCAGTTCTCCCGCCATAGCAATCCTGGATACCCCAGCACATCGGAAAAGCAAGAGCTGGATTTAAAATCACATCTCATCATGCTGATAGAGGACTTTAAGAATAACATTAGTAGTACATTCGGAGAGGCTGCGGCTGCGGCAGCGGCAGTGCAGCATTGGCTGGTCCAGCTGAAGGGCCATCAGCAGTGGAACCAAGGCGACACAGGGTCCAATTAGGCCCTGCGCCCACGACCACTGACCTTCGCTGACCAGCCGGGCAGCAAGCAGCTGCGGTTGTGCGGCGCCTTTCCTGCACGGAAGCCACTTCAGAACTCGGTCTCCCACCAGTCAGGAGAGGCTCATCCATCTTGGTTTCGGACTCCAGGAATCGGACACACTGAGGTACACAAACATAATCCGAGGCCAACACCGCGGTGGTCTGAGCCCGACGGGCGTTGGCCTGCACCCAGACCCTGGGCTGATCGGGGGGATATCGGGGTGCCAACCCAGCCAGGAGGTTTTTTTGCCCGGGCCTGTGCACGCACTGCCATTTTGCCTGAAGAATCACAGAGAGCTCTGGCGGGCAGAGCCGTAACGAGCATAGCCTGAGGCTAACAAAGAGGGGGTCTACGCCCCAAAAGGCACAGGACTGACACCAAGAATTGGGCGGCTTGGTGGGCCATCTGTGAGTCAACCCGCCCAGGAGGTTGTTAGCACAGCAGACTCTCCCAGCGCTTTCAGGGAGCGCGGGCGCGCAAGCCCGCCATCCTGGTCACCTGGCGGACCCAATTAACAGTCATAGCCCTAGGGGAACTTTGCCCGGACCTTGGCCTCCCAGGTTTTTGCCTGGACTCAGGGCCTGGGCGGCCAGGCTAACCTTGTGTGCACCAGCCCAGTTGGGGGATCAGCTGCCCAGCGGAGTGAGCGGAACACAGGGGAGGTCACAGCAGCATACACCGTCGGCACTCCCTGCGGGTGGACACGGGCTCCATCTGGTCCACAGACACAATCTGGGGCAAGGCCTCAGGCAGAAGCCCTCAGCTCAAATCTCTCCGCTTCCAGATCCAGATCAGCCTGGGCGGCCGCACCACATCTCCAGGTCCTGCCAGAGGCTAGCTGGGTTTCTGGGCGGCCAGCTGGGAGAAGTCAGTGTGCTCCAGTGAATCCAGCGGGCCCCAGCGGGAGCCTTCGGGTGTCTGCTTCAGGATCTGATCAGCCTGGGCAGCAGCACCCTGTCTACAGGCAGTGCAGGGGGTAAACTGTGCACCAGAGGCCAAGGGGGAAGGGGCAGCTTGCACTGGTGAGTCCAGCACTGACAAGACAAACTAACACCTGTGAGAACTAGATGGCAAAAGGCAAATGCAGGAACGTCACTAACAGAAATCAAGGCAATATGGCAACATCTGAACCCAATTCTCCTCTACCAGCATGTCCTGGATACGCCATCACACCAGTAAAACAAGATTTGGATTTATAATCACTGGTCATGATGCTGGTACAGGAACACATGAAGGACATACTTAAAGAAATTCAGGAGAAAATGGATCAAAAGTTAGAAGCCCTTGCAAGGGAAACACAAAATCATTGAAAGAAATCCAGGAGAATACAAAAGCCAACAAGGAGGAAATGCAAAAAACACTTAAAAAAATACAGGAGAACTTTGGTCAACAGGCTGAGGTTATGAAAGAGGAAACACAAAAATCTCTTAAAGAATTACAGGAAAGCACAAACAAGCAAGTGAAGGAGCTAAGCAAAACCATCCAGGATCTAAAATCAGAAGTAGAAACAACTAAGAAAGCTCAAAGGGAGACAACTTTGGAGATAGAAAGCCTTGGGAAGAAATCAGGGGACAGAGATGCAAATATCAAAAACAGAATACAAGAGATAGAAGAAAGAATCTCAGATGCTGAAGATTCCATAGAAACCATGGACTCAACAGTTAAAGAAAATGCAAAATGCAAAAAGCTTGTAAACCAAAATATCCAGGAAATCCAGGACACAATGAGAAGACCAAACCTAAGGATTATAGGCATAGATGAGAGTGAAGATTTACAACTTAAAGGGCCAGCAAATATCTTCAATAAAATTATGGAAGAAAACTTCCCTAACCTAAAGAGAGAGATGCCCATGAATATACAAGAAGCCTACAGAACTCCAAACAGACTGGACCAGAACAGAAATACTTCCCGTCACATAATAATCAAAACACCAAATGTTCTAAACAAAGAAAGAATACTAAAGGCAGTAAGAGAAAAAGGCCAAGTAACATATAAAGGAAGACCTATCAGAATCACAGCAGACTTTTCACCTGAGACTATGAAGGCTAGAAGATCCTGGGCAGATCTCATGCAGACTCTAAGAGAACACAAATGCCAACCAAAACTACTATACCCAGCAAAACTCTCAATCACCATAGATGGAGAAACTAAGATATTTCATGACAAAACCAAGTTTACCCAATATCTATCCACAAACCCAGCCCTAAAATGGATAATAGGAGGACAACACCAATACAAGGAGGGAAACTTCACCCTGGAAAAAGCAAGATAGTAACCTTTCATCAAACCCAAAAGAAGTTAAGCAATCAAATTCAAAAAATAACGTCAAAAATGATAGGAAGTAACAATCACTATTCCTTAATATCTCTTAACATCAATGGACTTAATGCCCCAATAAAAAGACACAGACTAACTGAATGGATACGTAAACAGGACCCTACATTTTGCTGCTTACAGGAAACACACCTCAGGGTCAAAGACAAACACTGCCTTAGAGTAAAAGGCTGGAAGACAATTTTACAAGCAAATGGTCTCAGGAAACAAGCTGGAGTAGCCATTTTAATATCAGATAAAATTGGCTTTCAACCCAAAGTCATCAAAAGAGACTCTGAGGGACACTTCTTGCTGGTCAAAGGAAAAATACAAAAAGAAGAACTGTCAATCCTGAACATCTATGCCCCAAATGCAAGGGCACCCTCTTTTGTAAAAGAAACTTTATTAAAACTAAAAGCACACATTGCACCTAACACAATAATTGTGGGTGACTTCAACACTGCACTTTCCTCAATGGACCGATCAAGAAAACAGAAACTAAACAGGGACACAATGAAACTAATTGAAGCTTTGGAAGAATTAGATTTAACAGATATATATATAGAACATTCTATCCTAAAACAAAAGAATATACCTTTTTCTCAGCACCTCATGGTACCTTCTCCAAAACTGACCATATAATTGGTCACAAGACAGACCTCAACAAATATAAGAAGATAGAACTAATTCCATGCCTCCTATCTGATCACCATGGAGTAAAAGTGGTCTTCAATAGCAACAGAAACAACAGAAAACCCACATACACGTGGAAACTGAACAATATTCTACTCAATGATACCTTGGTCAAGGAAGAAATAAAGAAAGAAATTAAAGACCTTTTAGAACACAATGAAAATGAAAACACAACATACCCAAATCTATGGGACACAATGAAAGCAGTGCTAAGAGGAAAACTCATAGCCTTGAGTGCCTCCAAAAAGAAAATGGAGAGAGCATACACTGCCTGCTTAATGACACTCCTGAAAGCCCTGGAACAAAAAGAAGCTATTTCACCCAGGAGGAGTAGAAGGCAGGAAATCATCAAACTCAGGGCCGAAATCAATCAAGAAGAAACAAAGAGAACCATAAAAATAATTAACAAAACGAGGAGCTGGTTCTTTGAGAAAATCAACAAGATAGATAAACCCTTAGCCAGACTGACCAAAGGGCACAGAGAAAGTATCCAAATTAACAAACTTAGAAATGAAGAAGGAGATATAACAACGGAAACTGAGGAAATCAAAAAAATCATCAGATCCTACTACAAGAGCCTGTACTCAACATGACTGGAGAATCTGGAGGAAATGGACAATTTCCTTGACAGATACCAAATACCAAAATTAAATCCGGACCAACTAGACCATCTAAACAGTCCCATAATGCCTAAAGAAATAGAAGGAGTCATAGAAAGTCTTCCAACCAAAAAAAGCACAGGACCAGATGGCTTCAGTGCAGAATTCTACCAGACCTTCAAAGAAGAGTTAACACCAATACTCTTCAAACTATTCCACAAAATAGAAACAGAAGGAACACTACCCAATTCCTTCTACGAAGCCACAATTACACTGATACCAAAGCCACACAAAGATCCAACAAAGAAAGAGAACTTCAGACCAATTTCCCGTATGATCATCGATGCAAAAATACTCAATAAAATTCTTGCCAACCGAATCCAAGAACACATCAAAACGATCATCCACCACGATCAAGTAGGCTTTATCCCGGGAATGCAGGGTTGGTTCAATATACGGAAATCCATCAATACAATCCACTACATAAACAAATTCAAAGAACAAAACCACATGGTCATTTTATTGGATGCTGAAAAAGCATTTGACAAAATTCAGCATCCTTTCATGCTTAAAGTCTTGGAGAGAACTGGAATTCAAGGCCCATACCTAAACATAGTAAAAGCAATATACAGCAAACCGGTAGCCAGCATCAAACTAAATGGAGAGAAACTTGAAGCAATCCCACTGAAATCAAGGACCAGACAAGGCTGCCACCTTTCTCCTTATCTTTTCAATATTATACTTGAGGTACTAGCTCGGGCAATTCAACAACATAAGGATGTCAAGGGGATACAAATTGGAAAGGAAGAAGTCAAACTATCATTATTTGCAGACGACATGATCGTCTACCTAAGTGACCCAAAAAACTCCACTAGTGAGCTCTTACAGCTGATAAACAACTTCAGCAAAGTGGCAGGTTATAAAATCAACTCAAGCAAATCAGTGGCCTTCCTATACTCAAAGGATAAGTAGGCTGAGAAAGAAATTAGGGAAATGACCCCCTTCACAATAGCCACAAACTGTATAAAGTATCTTGGGGTGACTCTTACTAAACTTGTGAAAGATCTGTATGACAAGAACTTCAAGACTCTGAAGAAGGAAATGGAAGAAGACCTCAAAAAATGGGAAAACCTCCCATGCTCATGGATAGGTAGAATCAATATAGTTAAAATGGCCATTTTGCCAAAAGCAATATACAGATTCAATGCAATACCCATCAAAATCCCAACTCAATTCTTCACAGAGTTAGAAAGAGCAATTTTTAAATTCATCGGGAACAACAAAAAACCCAGGATAGCTAAAATTATTCTCAGCAACAAAAGAAAATCTGGGGGAACCAGTATCCCTGACCTCAAGAAATACTACAGAGCAATAGTGTTAAAAACTGCATGGTATTGGTACAGTGACAGGCAGGAGGATCAATGGAACAGGATTGAAGATCCAGAAATGAACCCACACACCTATGGCCACTTGATCCTCGACAAAGAGGCTGAAAACATCCAATGGAAAAAAGATAGCCTTTTCAACAAATGGTGCTGGTTCCACTGGAGGTCAGCATGTAGAAGAATGCGAATTGATCCATCCTTGTCTCCTTGTACTAAGCTCAAATCCAAATGGATCAAGGACCTCCACATAAAGCCAGACACTCTGAAGCTACTAGAAAAGAAACTGGGGAAGACCCTTGAGGACATCGGTACAGGGAGAAAGTTTCTGAACAGAACACCAATAGCGTATGCTCTAAGAGCATGAATTGACAAATGGGACCTCATAAAATTACAAAGTTTCTGTAAGGCAAAGGACACCATCAAGAGGACAAATCAGCAACCAACAAATTGGGAAAAGATCTTCACCAATCCTACATCAGATAGAGGGCTAATATCCAATATATATAAAGAACTCAAGAAGTTAGACTCCAGAAATCCGAACAACCCTATTAAAAAATGGGGTACAGAGTTAAACAAAGAATTCTCACCAGAAGAACTTCGGATGGCGGAGAAGCATCTTAAAAAATGCTCAACTTCATTAGTCATTAGAGAAATACAAATCAAAACAACCCTAAGATTTCATCTTACACCAGTCAGAATGGCTAAGATTAAAAATTCAGGAGACAGCAAGTGTTGGAGAGGGTGTGGAGAAAGAGGAACACTCCTCCACTGCTGGTGGGGTTGCAAATTGGTACAACCACTCTGGAAATCAGTCTGGCGGTTCCTCCGAAAACTGGGCACCTCACTTCCAGAAGATCCTGCTATACCACTCCTGGGCATATACCCAGAAGACTCCCCACCATGTAATAAGGATACATGCTCTACTATGTTCATAGCAGCCCTATTTATAATTGCCAGATGCTGGAAAGAGCCCAGGTATCCCTCAACAGAAGAGTGGATGCAAAAAAGGTGGTATATCTACACAATGGAGTACTATTCAGCCATTAGAAACAATGAATTCATGAAATTCATAGGCAAATGGATGGAGCTAGAGAACATCATACTAAGTGAGGTAACCCAGACTCAAAAGGTGAATCATGGTATGCACTCACTAATAAGTGGATATTAACCTAGAAAACTGAAATACCCAAAACATAATCCACACATCAAATGAGGTACAAGAAGAAAGGAGGAGTGGCCCCAGGTTCTGTAAAGACTCAGTGAAACAGTATTCAGCAAAACCAGAACGGGGAAGTGGGAAGGGGTGGATGGGAGGACAGGGGAAGAGAAGGGGGCTTACGGGACTTTCGGGGAGTGGGGGGGCTAGAAAAGGGGAAATCATTTGAAATGTAAATAAATTATATTGAATAAAAAAAAAGAATATCATTAGTATCTTACTTAAAGAAATACAGGAGAACACAGGTAAACAGATAGAAGCCCTTAAAGAATTACAGAAAAACACACTCAAACAGGTGAAGGAACTGAATAAAACAATCCAGGATCTAAAAATTGAAGTTGAAAATTTAAGAAATCACAAAGAGAGACAACACTGGAGATATGAAACCTAGGAAAGAAATCAGGAGTAATAGATGCAAGCATCACCAACAGAATACAAGAGAAAGAAGAGAGAATCTCGGGTGCAGAAGATAGAAAACATTGACACAGCAGTCAAAGAAACGCAAAATGCAAAAAGCTCCTGACTGAAAACATCCAGTGTAGAGAGCCTTATTGGGGTGCCATGCCACCTGGCAGGAACTTGACATTGACAAAGATGAAGTTCTTCTCCCAGCCTCTGGGCAGAAATTCTTGTGTTAGCCATAATCCTCTCCACCTAGGGTGGAGCACTCAGACCAAGGTGAAGTTCTTTGTTCCTCCAGATTTACAAATTCTTGAATTAAGCAGGTGACCCACCCAGCTGTCTCAGCAGTGGAGCCAATGCCAAGTGAACAGCCAGACCAGTTCCCAGAACACACCCTGGAATTTGGGGGAAGAGTCTTGCCTGAAACCTTAAAATTCTGAGTCCTCCATTAAACCTTGAGGCTTTGAGCAGGTGCTGTTGTCTTGGTCTCCATCTCTTTTTGCCACCTTCCCATGCATCCCCAGCTTCCCTTCCAGGGAACCTGTTCGACATAACTGCGGGCAATTAAAGATTGGCACCCGAGCTTTGCAGAAAATAGAAAAAGACAGTATCATGCATGGTGAGTAAATACAGGAGCTAAATACTAACACTATTCTAAAATTTCATCTTTTTGAAGCTGATGTTGTTGGTGCAGAAGGATACAGGCTAAGTGGGACAGCGTAGACCCAACACTGAGCTTGCTTAGGAGGTGACAGTGGGAAATGGGATAGGAACTTCAAAACAGGTGTTTGTTCGCAGCCTTCAAGAGCTGCTTCAGGAGAGAAGAGTAGGGTTTGAAAAACAATGGTTAGAAGGTTTTTTTTAGATCAGATAGATTCTTGTTGCCCATGGTTCCGAGAAAAAAAAGAACTTTATATAAGAGAACCTGGGAAAAAAGTGGAAAATCACAAAGAGCCACCGAGGCAGATAAAACTACCCTCTGCCTCCGGATGCTTATAAAAGATGCTACTGATGAGGAGATCTCACAGGCACCAGATATCACACAGGGAGAACTTGAGGAATCTCAAGAAGGAAGCCTGCCAGAGAGGACTTCTTCAGAAAAGAGTCTTCTCAACCCTAACTTAGAAAGATATAGAGACACTATTGATGAGCTAGCATTAGAGGAGGAAGCTCATTCAGATGAAGGAGCTGTCTAATATTATGGTGAGGATTGGCCTCCTAGTGCACCTTCTTCTCTGCCTGTGGCCTCTATTGTAGGAGATGATACCAAGATGGAGATGCAATTACATAAATTGGAGTTTGAAATTAAGTTGCAGAAAGGGTATCAAGTGCAGAAAGGAACAGTGATCCTGAGACACACCAATCACCACTAGAAAGAGGTGTAAGTCAGTCTCACAGGGAAAGGCAGGACACATCTAACTTTGTCGTTGAGATCATAGACCAGTAGAATATAGTTAGACAATATCAGACCTTGGAGTTCAAAGTGATAAAGGAATTAAAGACAGCTGTGGCACAGCATAGCCCTAGGTCCTTTTCCACAAGCTTTATTGGATACTGTGATACAGTCAAACTTAACCCCACAAGATTGGAAGATTCTATGTAAGGCTACTTTGTCAGGAGGAGATTTCTTGCTTTGGAATTCTGAATGGCGTGAAGCTAGTAAGAGAACAGCTGGGATGAATCAGGTAATCCAGATTGGGACACTAACATGCTACTAGGAGAAGGTCAATATGGAGGCAATGCTAATCAGATTGGGTTCCCTGTTGGAGTGTATGCACAGGTTGCAATGGCTGCCCACCACTCACCATTCGTGGAATCAATTATCGACTAAAGGGGATCTCAGTGGAAGTTTAGCAAGCATTAGACAGGCACCTGATGAACTTTTTTCAGGATTTTGTGGATAGGCTACTGAAATCAGGTAGAATTTTTGGAAATTCTCAAGCAGAATCTTTGTCACACAGTTGGCTTATGAGAATGCTAATGCAGCTTGTCACACCACCATTAGACCTTACAAGGGACGGATAGATTTAGCTGAGTATATTTGCCTTTGTGCAGAGATTGGGCCTTCATACAATCAAAGTCTAGCTATGGCTACAGCTTTGCAAGGAACCACCAGGCAAGCAATACTCTCACAGAGACAGAGAATAAAATGTGTTTTAAATGTGGAGGTTTGGGTCATTTTAGAAGTGATTGCCCTAGGAACAGAGGCTCTGTAAGTGGACAATCAAATTATCTCCAGGAGTTTGTCCTAGATGCAGGAAAGGTAATCACTGGGCCAGGGACTGTAAATCTAAGATATATTCAGGGCTTTCCCATGTCTGGAACCAGGCAGATGGGCTAGCCTCAGGCAGAGGGCCCAGCCTCAGGCAGAGGGGCCAGCCTCTCCCAGATGCCCACAGCAAGCATTTTGTGGGGCCATGAAGCCGCTGCCAGGCCAGGGACATCTGTTTTTGAATTTTCAGGGCAACACAAGGCAGCTCAGGATTGGACATCTATTCAACCTCCCATGTTGTATTAACCCCAGAAATGGGAGTTCAGACCCTGCCTACAGGAGTTTTTGGATCTTTGCCTGCAGAAACTTGTGGATTGCTTCTAGGACGAAGCAGTACTATTGTAAAAGAACTGCAGTGTTATCCAGGTGTCATAGACAATGATTATGAGGGAGAAATTAAAATTGTAGCTGCTTCCCTTCATGGTATTATAACTATACCTGCTAACCAAAGAATTGCTCAACTTAGTTCCCTTGTATCAACTAACTACCTTCCAGATTCCAGTAAGAGAGGACAGAGTGGCTTTGGTTCCTCTGTTGTGTACTGGGTTCAATCTATTACTAGTAAGAGATCTAACCTTAAATTAACAATTGAGGGAAAAAACTTTGAAGGATTAATAGATGCTGGAGCTGATCTGACAATTATTAGAGGACAAGACTGGCCTTCAACTTGGCCCTTGTCAGATATGCTCACTCACCTCCGAGGGATTGGTTATGTCAATAACCCAAAGCAAAGCACTAAGCTTCTAACCTGGAAAGATGAACAAGGCAATTCAGGACAAATTCAGCCTTATGCCAAATTTGCCTACTACAGTTTGGGGGTAGAGAGCTCTTGTCACAGGTGGATTTAATGTGTAGTCCTAATAAGGTAGTAGCTACCGCTTTACAGTAAATTGCTTTCACTATATTTGGGTATGGGCCTTGAATTCCTGATCTCTCCAAGTTTTTTATCATGAAGGGATGCTGAATTTTGGCAAAAGTGATTTCAGCATCTAATAAAATGACCATGTGGGTTTTTTTAATTTTGTTTTTGTAGTGGCTTACATTGACGGATTTCCATATATTGTACCATCCCTGCATCCCTGAGATAAAGCCTACTTGATGATGGTGAATTATTGTTTTGATGCATTCTTTGATTCGGCTGGCCAGAGTTTTGTTGAGTATTTTTGCATCAATGTTCATAAAGGAAATTGGTCTTAACTTTTCTTTCCTTGTTTGGTCTTTGTTTGGTTTAGGTATAAGTATTATTGTGGCTTCATAGAATGAATTGGCTGGTGTTCCTTGTGTTTCTATTTTGTGAAATAGTTTGAAGAGTATTGGTATTAACTCTTCTTTGACGATCTGATAGAATTCCCCACTAAACCCATCTGGTTCTGGGCTTTTTTTTTTTTTTTTTTTTTTTTTTGCTTGGGAGACTCTTAACAACTGCTTCTATTTCAACAGGATTAATGTAACTATTTTGATGCTATTTAGATGGTTTATCTGATCCCGTTTTAACGCTGTCACCTGGTATGTGTCTAGAAAATTGTCCATTTTGTACAGATTTTCCAATTTTGTTGAGTATTAGCTCTTGTAGTAGTATCTGGTGATTTCTTAATTTCCACAGTTTCTATTTTTTTTCCATGAGACAGGGTTTCTCTGTATATCCCTGGCTGTCCTGGAACTCACTCTGTAGACTAGGCTGGCTTTGAACTCTGGAATCTGCCTGCCTCTGCCTCCCAAGTGCTGGGAATTAAAGGCATGTGACACTACCACCTGGCTAGTTTCTATTGTTATATCTCCCTTTACATTTCTGATTTTATTAATTTGGGGAGAGCCTCTGTGCCCTCTGATTAGTCTGGCTAAGGGTTTATCTCTCTGGTTGATTTTCTGAAAGAACCACCTCCTGGTTTCGTTGATTCTTTGTATAGTTCTTTTTGTTTCTATTTGGTTGATTTCAGTCCTGAGTTTGGTTATTTCCTGAAGTTTACTCCTCTTGGGTGTATTTGCTTTCTTTTGTTCTATAACTTTAAGGTGTGTTGTCAAGCTGCTAGCGTAAGCTCCATTTTTTTTGGAGACACTTAGAGCTCTGAGTTTTCCTCTTAGCACTGCTTTCATTGTATCCCATAAGTTTTGGCATGATGATGTGTCCTCATGTTCATTAATTTCTATAAAGTCTTTAATTTCTTTCTTTATTTCTCCCTTGAGCAAGCTATCATTGAGTAGAACATTGTTCAGCGTCCCTGATTATGTATATTTTCTGCTGTTTTTGTTTGAACTAAAGTCCAGCCTTAAGCCGTAGTGATCTGATAGGGTGCATGGAATTATTTCAATATTCCTGTATCTGTTGAGACCTATTTTGAGATCAATTAATTATACGGTCAATTATGGAGAAGGTACCATGAGGTGCTGAGAAGAAAGTATATTCTTTTTGTTTAGGGTGGAATGTTCTATTAATATCTGTTAGATCCATTTAGCCATAACTTCAGTTAGTTTTACTGTTTCTCTGTTTAGCTTGTGTTTCCATGATTTGTCCATTGCTGAGTGTGTGGTGTTGAAGTCTCCCACTGTTATTGTGTGGGGTGCAATGTATGCTTTGAGCTTTAATAAAGTTTCTTTTATTAATGTGGGTATCCCTGCATTTGGAGCATAGATGTTCACAACTGAGAGTTCATCATGGTAGATTTTTCTTTGACCACTATGAAGTGTCCCTCCTTATCTTTTTTTGACGACTTTTGGTTGAAAGTTGATTTTATTTGATATAAGAATGGGCACTCCAGCTTGTTTCTTGGGACCATTTGCTTGGAAAATTGTTTTCCAACTTTTGACTGTGCGGTAGTGACTGTCTTTGTTACTGAGGTGGGTTTCTCGTATGAAGAAAATTGTTGGGTCCTGTTAACATATCCAGTCTGTTAGTCTATGGCTTTTTATTGGGGAATTGAGACCATTGATGTTAAGAGATATTAAGGAAAAGTGATTGCTACTTTCTGTTATTTACATTGTTAAAAGTGGAATACTGATAGTGTGGCTATCTTCTTTTGGGTTTGTTGAAAGAAGATTACTTTCTTGCTTTTTTTTTTTCCTAGGGTGTATTTTCCCTCCTTTGTTGGTATTTTCTACTCATTATCCTTTGTAGAGCTGGGTTTATGGAAAGATATTGTGTAAATTTGGTTTTGTCATGGAATGTCTTGTTTTCTTTGACTATGGTAATTGAGAGTTTTGCTGGGTATAGTAGCCTGGAGTGACATTCATGTTCTCTTAGGATTTGTGACATCTACCCAGGATCTTCTAGCTTTCACAGTTTCTGATGAGAAGTCTGGTGTAATTCTGATAGGTCTGCTTTTATATGTTTCTTGACCTTTTTCCCTTACTGCTTTTAATATTTTTTCTTTGTTTTGTGAATTTGGTGTTTAAATTATGTGATGGGAGGGGTTTCTGTTTTGGTCCAGTCTATTTGGAGTTCTGTAGGCTTCTTGTATGTTCATGGGCATCTCTCTCTTTAGGTTAGGGAAGTTTTCTTCTATAATTTTTGTTGAAGATATTTACTGTCACTTTAAGTTGTAAATTTTTCTATCTTCTATACCTATAATGCTTAGGTATATAATCTTCTCATTCTGTCCTGGATTTCCTGCATGATTTGAGTTACAAACTTTTTGTATTTTGCATTTTCTCTGATTGTTGAGTCCATGCTTTCTCTGGTATCTTCAGCCCCTGAGATTCTTCTTTCTCCTGTATTCTGTTGCTGATGTTTGCATCTATGACTCCTGATTTCTTTACAATGTTTTCTATCTCCAGAGTTGTCTCCCTTTGTGATTTCTTTGTTGTTTCTACTTCCATATTTAGACTCTGGATGGTTTTGTTCAGTTCCTTCTCTTGTTTGGGTTTTCCTATAATTCTTTAAGGAGTTTTTGTGATTCCTCTTTAAGGGCTTCTACCTGTTGACCCATGTTTGCTTGTATTTCTTTAAGGGATTTTTGTGTTTCGTTTTTTGAGGGCTTCTTGTTGACTCATGTTCTCCTGTATTTCTTTAAGGGAATTATTTATGTCCTTCTTGAAGTCCTCTGTCAGCATCATGAGATGTGATTTTCAATCTAGATCTTGCCTTTGTGTTGTGTTAGGTGTATCCAGGATTGGCTGTTATGGGAGATCTAGATTTGGATGGTGCCATGTTGCCTTGGTTTCTGTTGGTAATGTTCTTGTGTTTGCCTTTTGCCATCTGGTTATCTCTGGTGTTAGCTGATCTTGCTGTCTCTGGCTGTGGCTTCTCTGTCCTGCAAGCCTGTGTATCTGTACTCCTGGGATTCCTGTTCTCTCTGTGCACACTGGTATGTAGGCACTCTTGGGAGACGAGCTCTCCTGTGGTGGTGTTTGTGTATGTAGCTCTGTGCTCCATGATCATCACCATGCTCCCAGGCCACTCCACACTCCTGCAGAGGGACCAAGTGCCCTGAGTGCAGTGGGCTCTTTATGATGCATCAGGAGACATTGTCTTCACTATAGCAGACCCAAAGTCCCTGAGTGCTTCTGGTTCTCAAATGCTCTGAGTGCAGCTGATTCTCTAGAATGTATCAGAAAATGGTGTTTTCACTATGGCAGACCTGGAAAGAGTCTGCCCCAGTAGAAATGACAGGCAGCAGTGGCACATATTATCCTTTTATCAGATGTAGGGTTGGTAAAGATCTTGTCCCATTCTGAAGGTTGTTGCTTTGTCCTATTGACTGTGTCCTTTGCCTTACAGATAACAGGAAGGTCATGAAGAAGGAATATCAATCTGCGGATGCTTCACTTCTATTTAGAAAAGAGAACAAAATAATCGCAAGAGGTAGAGGGTGGGAGGGACTTTGAAGGAAGAGAGGAGGGAGAGAAAAAAAGATGGAGCAGGATCAGGTGTGGGAGGAGACTGGGGATGTGTAAAGAGGGTCAGGAAATTGAACGGAGGTCTGTACCAATGGCAGATGGGAACTGGGGGTAGCCAAAAGGAAGTCCCAGAGCAAGGAAAGCAAGAGGCTCCCAGGACCCAATGGGGATGACTTTAGCTGAAATATCTAACAAAATATGGAGAGAGAAACTATAGAGACCATATCCAGAGGTTAGGCACAGCCCCTGGTTGAAGGATGGTGTCACTCACCTTTCTTAAAATTTTAATGTACAATAACTCCTGTCTAAAGGAAACACAGGGACAAAGAATGGTACAGAGACTGAAGGAGAGGCCATCCATAGACTGCCCCACCAGGGAATCCATCCCATATGCAGCCACCAAACTCATTCTCTATTGTTGATGCCAACAAGTACTTGCTGATGGGAGCCTGATATGGCTATTTCCTGAGAGGCTCTGCCAGACCCTTACTGATACAGGCAAGGATGCTTGCAGCCAACCATCAGACTGAACATGGGGACCCCAGTGGAGGAGTTAGAGGAAGGATGAATAAGATGATGAGGTTTGCAACCCCATCGGAAGTAAAACAATATCCACAAAACAGACCCCCCCCCAGAGCTCTGAGGAATTAAACCACCAACCAAAGAATACACATGGAGAGACCATGGCTCCAGCTGTATTGGTAGCAGAGGATGGGATTATCTGGCAACAGTGGGAAGGGAGGAATTTGGTCCTATGAAGGTTTGATGCCCCAGTATAGGAGAATGGTAGGGCATAGAGGCAGGAATGAGTGGGTGAGTCGGGGAGAATCCTCATAGAAGCAGGGGGAGGGAGGGTGGGATAGGGTTTTTTTTTAATTTACAGAAGTTTTTGCTTACCTGTATCACTCACCTACACGTGCCTATACATTCTTTTAGTTATTATGTTGTACAACCTTCATGGCAATCAAACTAACAGGAAAATGCAAGCACGTCTACACTACAGAACAATGTATTTATTCTGCCTTAAATTGTTTTATTGATTGAAAATACTCCCTGCTTATGATACATTTGTTGAGTGACTCCATGAAAGAAACATAGAGACTCCCACAGCATATGATATGTTCTTTGGAGAAATGGGGGGAATTTCTCTAATACCCTCATGTCAAAAAAAGAAAAAAAGGAATGAGTTGTTAAGAGGGCAATGAATATGAATTATATACATATACGTATACATATACATATATACATATATATATATATATATATATATATATATATACATACATATACATATACATATACATATATATATATGTATATATTCATTGTTCCAGGATGGATAAAGAACAAATTATTAACCTGATTTCTACCTTGAAATTAAGTTATGCATCTGAAGTAATAACTTCACCTTGGTAGTAGGTTACACAACAATGTGACACAAATGTGACACAAGGGTATGCAGGAGTAAACTGGCCAAGTATTGGTATGTAGACATGCATGTATGAAAGATAGAATTGTCTCAGAACCCTAAGAACCATACGAGAGTAAAAAGTGAACTTAAGACCAATACTATTAAGTTTTTTGGAGCATGGTGCACCTTTAATTAAGTTCATCAGTTCTTGGTATGGGTCTTTAATGTGTATTTATATTTTTCCAACAGTGATTTCCTTTGATGTGATATGTGGGCATTATCTTGAAAGGCTCTCGAATAAATTCTTTCTTGGTAAACATTTTAGGCCATAAACACAGAGGCAGAAAGCAACACTGGGGTGTTTCAGTCTTGGAGTAATTATTGTCATTCCTAGTGGAAATGAAAGCATGTCCTTTGATGCTGTAACCTGTTTGTCACTGAGTGAGGTGACTCATATGGATAGCCTGAAGGATAAAGTGCCATAGAATTCTCACAGGGTGAATGGAAGTATCCTTGCACATATCTCTGGCTGATTAGAGTGTAATATTCTGTCATCATGTCAACAACAACAGTGTAAACACACACACACTCACACACACACAGGCACACACATG
Organism: Apodemus sylvaticus; assembly: GCF_947179515.1. Lineage (NCBI taxonomy): Eukaryota > Metazoa > Chordata > Mammalia > Rodentia > Muridae > Apodemus > Apodemus sylvaticus. The sequence goes on along the minus strand of NC_067491.1, from coordinate 56,813,678 downwards.
CAAACACATATGAGCACTGAATATATATGTATATATATATATATATATATATATATATATATATATATATATATATATATATATATATGTATGTAACACACCATAGGTTGTACCATCCCACGACTTAGATCTTGGCAGAAACATCTCTTAATATGCTCTTCCCTTGGCTTTTTATCTTCTGGTTTTTACAGATGCGAACACCCATCTGGATCATTGCAGCCCCTTTTGGCCTAACAGAATCAGAACATGTACTGCAACATGATGGGTCTGTGGTCATTGGTGCATTTTTTCCTCTCATAGGTGACACTGCTTCAAGTTTAAAAATAGATTGGAAAACATTACCTTTGGGCACATCTAATGATTTATGGTAAGTGATTTGTAGCAACTCATTTTTAAATATTCGTTTGTCCTACTTTAAGTGTGGATTTGAACCTTATTCCAAAAATTTCTCCTCATGAGGTTTCCTTCATATATTCCCTTCCAAGATCCTCTGTTTAATTTTCTTTTCTTGATGACTCCTTATGTCCTCTCAAGTGAGAAGAGAAATATGTCATTACAGAGTTTTGTGTTTCATACTTGGTCATTGCAGTTTGATCACCTTTCACCATGCTGTCTGCAATTCCTCAAACTGTGAGCACATATTATGCTAGTCCTGTGCTACAAGGGATGTTGGCAGTAGCCTAACACAACACTTCAGAGAATCGCGGAGTTTCATTTGTGATTGTATTAGAGCAGGTAATACCTTTGTAATCTGTGACATTGTAATACCTCCTCAGGTTCTAGAGTGATCAGTGTTGTTTGTGTCAGCTGACACAGATTTGAATGCAGTGATGGCAGAATTAGAAATTTATCTCTCTTCACTTTTATTTTCTATCCTTACCATTTTGCAGAGTATTGAAAGCTAATATTTTTAATTCATATGATTTCAGATTTTTATCCATTACAACCTATTTAATTTATAAATTTCCACTATGCAATACTTGATTTCATGAATTTATTCATACAGGAATATTCTGAGATTATGTCACTGAAGGCTCTTTCCTAGACAGTCTAATATCTGCAGGAACAGCAGATCTAGACAAAGTTTGCTTCAACTTCCTTGGTAATCTCAGACATAAATAGCAATGTACAATAATTTTTCAAGGAAATAAAGTGTATATTGTAGCATGCTGAAATTTCTATCAGGGTATATATAAAGTAAAGAACTGAAATAGAGAAACAAAGTACACACTCAACTCTGAATTCAACCTGGGGAAGGAAAACTATGCAATGAATGTCCTGCTTCTGGTTAGTTGCTGGAAAATTGCTGAATGTCTAAGTGGATTTAGTCTAAGTAGAAACATTGCTAACACTTTGCTAGCAAATTGGTATGTTGATAAATTGTTAGGTCAAGACAGTGTAGAAGGGAAATGATTCAGAAATAAAACATCATTAGGTGAAGAAGACATCTTTTCATATTTTGAAATAAATTTTAATATTAAAGATGATCAGAGTAATCCAAAAGTTCACAACCAGCTGAAATATTTCATGTGGCTCTCTAAATGCCCCAGGTATATATCTTTTTTAACTTTGCAAGAACCATGGATGCACTTGATAAATCTTTTACACTGTTGTGCAGTTGCACCACATCAGGAACCACTTTGCACTATGCCCCATGTCTGTCCAGACAGTGTAGTGGGAGCAATCTCACTGCAAAAGCACATTTGCAGTAGAACAGCTCATCAAATGCTAACAAGTGGAAAATGACTTGTCAGATGATTTAACAGGATATGAAATAAGACAACAGAATTTGGGAAGTGATTTCTTTTTTCATGTATGATAAATATATGTATAAAGTATAAATATATTAAAAATATTTATATTCTCCTTATTTAATGTAATTTAAAATTATCTAGTTTTCTACAAGAAAGGGTATCTGAATATAAAGTATTCATATAAAGTAAATATAGAGTAAGATCTATTAAATTTCATTCATGCTTCTGATTAAATCTTTTATAATAGAGTGATGCTGTGCACAGTCATTTTGAAAAAGGATCTTTCTTTTTTTTTTTTTTGTCTTTTTTTTATTTGATATAATTTATTTACATTTCAAATGATTTCCCCTTTTCTAGCCCCCCCCCCACTCCCCGAAAGTCCCGTAAGTCCCCTTCTCTTCCCCTGTCCTCCCTCCCACCCCTTCCCAGTTCCCCGTTCTGGTTTTGCCAAATACTGTTTCACTGAGTCTTTCCAGAACCAGGGACCACTCCTGCTTTCTTCTTGTATCTCATTTGATGTGTGGATTATGTTTTGGGTATTCCAGTTTTCTAGGTTAATAACCACTTATTAGTGAGTGCATACCATGATTCACCTTTTGAGTCTGGGTTACCTCACTTAGTATGATATTCTCTAGCTCCATCCATTTGCCTAAGAATTTCATGAATTCATTGTTTCTAATGGCTGAATAGTACTCCATTGTGTAGATATACCACATTTTTTGTATCCACTCTTCTGTTGAGGGATACCTGGGTTCTTTCCAGCATCTGGCAATTATAAATAGGGCTGCTATGAACATAGTAGAGCATGTATCCTTATTACATGGTGGGGAATCCTCTGGGTATATGCCCAGGAGTGGTATAGCAGGATCTTCTGGAAGTGAGGTGCCCAGTTTTCGGAGGAACCGCCAGACTGCTTTCCAGAGTGGTTGTACCAATTTGCAACCCCACCAGCAGTGGAGGAGTGTTCCTCTTTCTCCGCACCCTCTCCAACACCTGCTGTCTCCTGAATTTTTAATCTTAGCCATTCTGACTGGTGTAAGATGAAATCTTAGGGTTGTTTTGATTTGCATTTCCCTAATGACTAATGAAGTGGAGCATTTTTTAAGATGCTTTTCCGCCATCCGAAGTTCTTCAGGTGAGAATTCTTTGTTTAACTCTGTACCCCATTTTTTAATAGGGTTGTTCGGTTTTCTGGAGTCTAACTTCTTGAGTTCTTTATATATATTGGATATTAGCCCTCTATCTGATGTAGGATTGGTGAAGATCTTTTCCCAATTTGTTGGTTGCCGATCTGTCCTCTTGATGGTGTCCTTTGCCTTACAGAAACTCTGTAACCTTATGAGGTCCCATTTGTCAATTCTTGCTCTTAGAGCATACGCTATTGGTGTTCTGTTCAGAAACTTTCTCCCTGTACCGATGTCCTCAAGGGTCTTCCCCAGTTTCTTTTCTATTAGCTTCAGAGTGTCTGGCTTTATGTGGAGGTCCTTGATCCATTTGGATTTGAGCTTAGTACAAGGAGACAAGGATGGATCAATTCGCATTCTTCTGCATGCTGACCTCCAGTTGCACCAGCACCATTTGTTGAAAAGGCTATCTTTTTTCCATTGGATGTTTTCAGCCTCTTTGTCGAGGATCAAGTGGCCATAGGTGTGTGGGTTCATTTCTGGATCTTCAATCCTGTTCCATTGATCCTCCTGCCTGTCACTGTACCAATACCATGCAGTTTTTAACACTATTGCTCTGTAGTATTGCTTGAGGTCAGGGATACTGATTCCCCCAGATTTTCTTTTGTTGCTGAGAATAGTTTTAGCTATCCTGGGTTTTTTGTTGTTCCAGATGAATTTGATAATTGCTCTTTCTAACTCTGTGAAGAATTGAGTTGGGATTTTGATGGGTATTGCATTGAATCTGTATAGTGCTTTAGGCAAAATGGCCATTTTAACTATATTGATTCTACCGATCCATGAGCATGGGAGGTTTTCCCATTTTTTGAGGTCTTCTTCCATTTCCTTCTTCAGAGTCTTGAAGTTCTTGCCATACAGATCTTTCGCATGTTTGGTAAGAGTCACCCCAAGATACTTTATACTGTTTGTGGCTATTGTGAAGGGGGTCATTTCCCTAATTTCTTTCTCAGCCTGCTTATCCTTTGAGTATAGGAAGGCCACTGATTTGCTTGAGTTGATTTTGTAACCTGCCACTTTGCTGAAGTTGTTTATCAGCTGTAGGAGCTCTCTAGTGGAGTTCTTTGGGTCACTTAGGTAGACGATCATGTCGTCTGCAAATAATGATAGTTTGACTTCCTCCTTTCCAATTTGTATCCCTTTGACCTCCTTATGTTGTCGAATTGCCCGAGCTAGTACCTCAAGTACAATATTGAAAAGATAAGGAGAAAGGGGGCAGCCTTGTCTGGTCCCTGATTTCAGTGGGATTGCTTCAAGTTTCTCTCCGTTTAGTTTGATGCTGGCTACCGGTTTGCTGTATATTGCTTTTACTATGTTTAGGTATGGGCCTTGAATTCCTGTTCTCTCCAAGACTTTAAGCATGAAAGGATGCTGAATTTTGTCAAATGCTTTTTCAGCATCCAATGAAATGACCATGTGGTTTTGTTCTTTGAGTTTGTTTATGTAGTGGATTGTATTGATGGATTTCCGTATATTGAACCAACCCTGCATTCCCGGGATAAAGCCTACTTGATCATGATGGATGATCGTTTTGATGTGTTCTTGGATTCGGTTGGCAAGAATTTTGTTGAGTATTTTTGCATCGATGTTCGTAAGGGAAATTGGTCTGAAGTTCTCTTTCTTTGTTGGATCTTTGTGTGGCTTTGGTATCAGCGTAATTGTGGCTTCGTAGAAGGAATTGGGTAGTGTTCCTTCTGTTTCTATTTTGTGGAATAGTTTGAAGAGTATTGGTGTTAACTCTTCTTTGAAGGTCTGGTAGAATTCTGCACTGAAACCATCTGGTCCTGTGCTTTTTTTGGTTGGAAGACTTTCTATGACTCCTTCTATTTCTTTAGGCTTTATGGGACTGTTTAGATGGTCTAGTTGGTCCTGATTTAATTTTGGTATTTGGTATCTGTCAAGGAAATTGTCCATTTCCTCCAGATTCTCCAGTTGTGTTGAGTACAGGCTCTTGTAGTAGGATCTGATGATTTTTTGGATTTCCTCAGTTTCCGTTGTTATGTCTCCCTTTTCATTTCTAAGTTTGTTAATTTGGATACTTTCTCTGTGCCCTTTTGTCAGTCTGGCTAAGGGTTTATCTATCTTGTTGATTTTCTCAAAGAACCAGCTCCTAGTTTTGTTGATTTTTTGTATGGTTCTCTTTGTTTCTACTTGATTGATTTCGGCCCTGAGTTTGATGATTTCCTGCCTTCTACTCCTCCTGGGTGAAATAGCTTCTTTTTGTTCTAGGGCTTTCAGGTGTGTCATTAAGTTGGTAATGTATGCTCTCTCCATTTTCTTTTTGGAGGCACTCAGGGCTATGAGTTTTCCTCTTAGCACTGCTTTCATTGTGTCCCATAGATTTGGGTATGTTGTGTTTTCATTTTCATTGTGTTCTAAAAAGTCTTTAATTTCTTTCTTTATTTCTTCCTTGACCAAGGTGTCATTGAGTAGAGTATTGTTCAATTTCCACGTGTATGTGGGTTTTCTGTTGTTTCTGTTGCTATTGAAGACCACTTTTATTCCATAGTGATCAGATAGGAGGCATGGGATTAGTTCTATCTTTTTATATTTGTTGAGGTCTGTCTTGTGACCAATTATATGGTCGATTTTGGAGAAGGTACCATGAGGTGCTGAAAAAAAGGTATATTCTTTTGTTTTAGGATAGAATGTTCTATATATATCAGTTAAATCTAATTGGTCCAAAGCTTCAATTAGTTTCATTGTGTCCTTGTTTAGTTTCTGTTTTCCTGATCGGTCCATTGAGGAAAGTGCAGTGTTGAAGTCACCCACAATTATTGTGTTAGGTGCAATGTGTTTCTTTCTGACATCCTTCCTTTTCCATTTCTATGTGCACAAGTGCAAGTGTCAGGATCACAATGAACACAATGATCATGTGCTTTAGAGTGGCTAGAATTATGAGCCTTAACACTGGAGTTTCAATATACGTGTGTGTAATTGAACTCATTTTCTGATTTTTTATTATTAATCCAATTTGCAATAGTTTAGTGGAAGGTATTTTTTTAATCAAAAAAAATATTTTGGAATCATAAACAGCAGGCAAGCATGAAAACCCCTAGCTGAAGTGTTTCCCAATAAAATGAAGTCTACATGTTTGATCCATTTAATATACTGGTGTTTAAATAACTAACTTTTTTCAGCAAAAATATTGCTAGTGATGCCTTCAGTTACAAGGATATTTGGTGGATTTCAAATTACCCAAAACATCCTAATCATTAAACCGTAGTATTTTTGGTGTAAGGTGATTTAAATTAACTAAATAACATGACAATAGTACTGTGGAAGTGAAAGTACATAGTAATAAACAAAAGAACAAGTTCTTTTGGTTTTTTTTTTGTTTTGTTTTTGTTTTTTATTTGTTGTTTTTGTTTTTTGGAGACAGGGCTTCTCTGTATAGCCCTGGCTATCCTGGAACTCACTCAGTAGACCAGGCTGGCGTCGAACTCAGAAATCTGCCTGCCTCTGTCTCCCAGAGTTCTGGGATTACATGTGTGTGCAACCACCGCCTGGCAAAGAACAAGTTCTTTATACACACATGACACTAATATTTGTTACATTGTGAATATTCTTGCATTGTCCCTTAATCCCTATTTCTTACTTACTCTCTCCAAATCTGTACCTCAGAACTAATCCACTTGTCAGTGAGAACATGCCATGTTCATCTTCCTGGGTCTGGATAAGCTTGCTCTGGATAAATCTACTTCCAAATTCCATGATGCTCTATTAAAGAGTTGTGTACTATGGCAGTATGTAAACTTAACACATTTTTGTCTATTCTTTGACTGAGGGATATCTAGATTGCTTCTGGTTTCTGGCTGTTATGCAGTAAGTTGCAAAGAACATGGTTGAGCAAATGTCCTTGGGCACAACTGTAGAATATTTTGATGTATGCTCAGAAGAGGTATGGCTGGCTATTGAGTTGCTGATGGACAAGGTCACTGTAGAAGTTTGCCATGAATGGAGGAGCAAGCAAATCCTTTCCTTGAGGTCCTCACCAGTGTCAACTGTCACTTTTGTTTCTGATCTTAGCCAAGCAGACATGTGTAAGATGAAATCACGGAATCATTTTGATTTACATTTTTCTGTTGAATTTTGAACATTTATTTAAATGTTTCCCAGACACTTAAGATTTTTCTGTTGAAAATTCTGTTTAGATCTGTACTGCATTTTAATTGAAATATTTGATTTGTTGTTTTCTAGTCTCTTGAGTACTCTAAATATTTTGGATAATAGCTATCTGCAAGAAGTGGAATTGGTGAAAATCTTTCTGCATTCTGAAGACTGCTGTTTTGAACAACTGGTCTTTCCTTGGCCTTACCAAACCTTTTTTATTATCATTTTATTAGCTGTGATAATGTACAGCAACTGCATGATTGGTGTTCTGTTCAGAAAGTCTTTCCTCTTCAATGCATGCAACGGTTTGCCCTAATTTCTCTAGGATTAGATTCAGTATTTCTGGTCTAATGTTAATATCTTTGATCTATTTGGAATTTAGGTTTCTGCAAAACCTGGATGTGCAACTAGTTGCATTCTATAATCATTGACATCTAGTGAGACCACAACAATTCATGGAAAATACTTTCTTATTTACAATTGTATAATTTTTGGATTTTTATCTGAGATCAATTGTCCATAGGTGTATGGATTCCAATAAGGGTTTTTTCGTTTAATTCTATTAATAAACCTGTTTGATGGTTTTATTACGATTGCTGTGTAGTACAGTTTGATATCAGGGAAAGTAATACCTTGGGATTTTCTTTATTGTACATAATTGTTTTATCTACAGTGGGATTTTATTTCTATGTATGAAGTTTCATATTCTTTTAAGTTTTGAAAAGTATTCTGTTGTAATTTTGATAATGATTAAGTTGAAACAGGAGATTTCTTTTGATTAGAAGGCCATTTTCATTATGTTGATCCTACTATTACATCAGCTCTTGAGATCTCTGTCTTCTGACATCTTCAATTTATTTTCAATGACTGAACATTTTTATTATACATGTTTTTAACTTGCTTGGTGTTTGTTACCACAAGATTTTTATATAATTTGTGGCTGTTGTATAGAGTGGTTCACTAGCAATTTCTTCCTTGGTCTCCTTATTGATTCCATATAAGATGGTTATTGATAATATTTGGTTAGTTTAGTATATGTGACTTTGGACTCACTTATTTATATTATCATATCATCTGTGAATAGTGATATTTTGATAGCTTCCTTTTCAATTTGAATTCCCATAAACTCCTTTTCTGTTTTATTGTTCAATCTACAACTTCAAATACTATATTAAATAGTTCTGGAGATAGTGGACAGCTTTGTCTTCTTCCTGATGTTTGAAGAATTGCTTTCTTCGATTTAGGCTTGGTGTAAACTGGCTTTCTTAAGTGTATGTCCCTTATACCACAGATCAGTAGAAAACTATTTATCTTTAAAGTTTCTCCATGTTTTCAAATGCTGTTTCAGCATTTAATGACATGATTATGCACTTTTTTCAGGTTTTTCATACCGTGGATTACATTGAAAGATTTGTATATATTTAACCATTTCTTCATCTCAGAGATGAGACCCGGTTGATCATAGTAGATGATGTTGTCAATGCCCTTTCAGTTCTTTGCAAGTCTTTTATTGAGTAGTTTCACCTACTTTCAGTAGAAATTTTTCTACAACAGGCTTTCTTACACTCTGTGGTGTTTGGTCATTAGAGTGTCAGTGGCATCATAAAATGAATTGGGCAATGTTCCTTTTGAATATATTTCTAGGAAGATTAGCATTAGTCTTTCTTTGAGAGTCTTGTTGAATTCTCCTCTAAAACCATCTGACCTTCAGTTTTTGTTGTTGTTGTTGCTTTGCTTTAATTGAATGATTTTAATGACTTCTTCTATATCCTTTGGGGCTACGGGTCAATTTGCTCTGCTTATCTGATTTTCATTTAACTGTGGTAAGTAGTATTTATGAAGAAAACTGTCCCTTTCTTTTACCTCTTTTACCAATTATGTGGAAGAAGGGTCTTTAAAGGAGGAACTAATGGTTATTTGAATTTCTTTGTTATCTTTGGTTGTTTGCCTCTTTTTCTTTCTGAATTTGTTAATTTGGGTACAGCTTTCGTGCCTTTTAGTCAGTTTGGATAAACATTTTTTTTCATCCTGTTTGTTTTAGAGAATCAACTCTTGTTTAACTGATTGTTTTGTTCTTTCTGTTTCAGTTGAAATAATTTCAGCCATGTGTTTGACTATTTCCTACCATGCAATTATCTTGCATGAGTTTGCTTCTTTTTATTGTAGAATATTCTGGTGTGCTGTTAAGTTGAATGTAGAAGATCTCTCCAATTTCTTTATGAAAGTACATACTGCTTTAACATTTCCTCTTAGCACAACATCATTGAGTCCACAACTTTGATTATGATCTGTATTCATTTTCATTGAATAGCAACAAAGTTTTTAATTTCTTCCTTTATTTATACCTTGATCCAGTAGTTATTCTGAAGAGATATCTTCAGTGTCCATGAGTTACTATGCTATTTGTTGTTCTGTCATTGATGATAGCTTACAAGTGATGTCATTGTTGATAGCCTGTTAATTAGTATTTTCCTGATCAAATATAAAGGATTATTTCAATGTTTTCATGAGTTTAAATATACTTTGTTTTATAATTATGTGGTAATTTTCTAAGAGTGTTAGAGGAGGTGCTCAGAAGAAAGTATTTTCTTTTGTGTTTGGGCGAAATACTTTTTAGTTATCTGCTATGTCCATTTGGTTCATATTGTCTATTACATCAACAATTTCTATGTTTAGTTTTTGTCTGGTATGTCCAGACTATTGGTGAGAGTGGAATATTGAAATCTTGCACTACAAGGGTGTGAAGGATGATGGGATTTGAGCTTTAGTAATGTTTCTTTTCAAATACTGGTGCCCTTGAATTTGAGGCATAGTTGTTGAGAATTGAAGTATACTATTGGTAGATGTTTCCTTGGTAAGTATGAAGTCCACTTCCCCATCTCCTTTTGGCAATTTTAGCTGGAAGTCTATCTTGGTAGACGTGACCTTACTGATCTTCTTGGATATTGGTTTGGAAACCCCTTCCAGGCCTTAATTCTGAGATAATTTTTTTTATCTTTGATGTTGAGTAGTATTTGTATTATGCAGCAAAGTAACATCTTGATTTTGTAGTCATTTTATTTGGTTGTGTTGTTTTTCAGGGAATTATGTCCATTGGTAATGAGAGACAATGATTAATGATTATTAACTCTTGTTATTTTATTTTAGGTATTGATGTTGGTGGTAGGGTGGAGTGTATGTTTGCTTTGCTGCTTTTGTTATGCTGGTATGAGATTATTTATTGCCTGAATTTTCAGGGCTACATTTGACTTCCTTTAGTTTGAATTTTTCTACAAGTTCATTCTGTACTTTGTCTTTCTCATGGTCTATCTCGTTTTCTTCATCTATTGTTAGTGAAGGTTTCACTGGGTAAAATACTATCCATGGATATCTGTGGTCTCTTGGAGTCTATATGAAATCTGCCTGGGCCCACATGGCTTTTAGAGTGTCTCTTAAGAATTCTGATGTAATTCTATTTGGTATGACTTTATATATTACTTTCCATTTTCTCTTTTAGTTTTAATCTTTTTTTGTATTTCTTCTTTTCGTTTGTGTACTTAGTGTTTTGATTATTATGTAGCAGGAATGTTTACTTAGCTTGTCTTTTTGGTATTTTGTAAGATTCTTGCATGATTATAGGCAACTCTTTCTATAGGATATGACATTTTTATTCTAAGGCTTTGTTAAAATATCCTGGATTTCTGACATGGGGATTCTCTACTTCTCCTATTTCTATGTGTGTAAACTTGTTTTTTATATTGTCCAAGATTTTTCTGGATGTTTTGGGTCTGGAATTTTTTAAAATTTAACATTTTATTTGATGATATATCTATTTTATCTATGCTGTCTTCTTTTTTCTTATACAAATACATTATTTATCATTTTTTGTTTATATTTATAATGAGAATTCCCTTCCCAGTTCCACTTCCACAAAGCTCCCAATCACATTGCCCCTCACCCCCCTACTCTTTACCTCTAAGAGGGTGCTCCTCCACCCACTCACCCCGTACTGCCTCACCAGTCTAGCATCCCTTTACACAGAGAATCATGCCTCCTTACCCTCCCTTGATGTCAGAGAAGGCCATCCTCTTCTCCATATGTATCTGGAATCATGTCTTGGTTCATGTACAATCTTTGGTTGCTTGTTTAGTCCCTGGGAGGCCTGGATGGTCCAGTTACTTGATGTTGCTCTTCATATGGGGTTGCAATCCCCTTCAGCTCCTACAGTTCTTCCCCTTCTCTTCTATTGGGATCCCTGTGTTCAGTCCAGTAGTTGCCTGTTAGTTTCTCCATTAGTAATAATCAGTTGCTGGCATAACCTCTCAGAGAACAGTCATATCAGGCTCCTCCCAGCAAGCCCTTGACATCAACAATATTGTGGGTGTTTGCTTCTACAGGTAGGATGAATTCCTCTCATGGTGGCCTCTAGATGGCTTTTACTTCAGTCTCTCTTCCATTTTTGTCTCTCTCTTTCCTTTGGACAGGAATATTTCTGGGTTTAAAGTTTTGAATTACATGGGTGGCATCATGATTCAACTGGGGGTCATGACTCTCCACTGGAGGTTGTGTGTAGAGGTTTTGTATCTCTTTCTTGGATATTACTACTAAAGCCATCCCCATTGCATCCTGGGAGCCTCTCACTTTTCTGGAGTCTGGGACTGTCTTCTGGTTGCCCCAGTTTCGACATCTCCACTGCTACTTGTTTCCGTTTTATTTTCTGTCTTCTCCCCTGTCTCTTCTATTACCTGTTCATGCCCCTCCTTTTTGCCCTCCTGCTCATCTATCCCTCTTTGGTTACTCCTGTTCTCTAACTCTGTTGGTTTGCTTTATAGTTCTTTAATTATGTTTAGGTATGGAATTGAATTCCGGATCTCTCCTATACTTTTAGCATGAGGGGGTGTTTTATTTTGTCAAAAGTTTTTCAGGATCCAATGAGAAGATCATGTGGGTTTTTGTTTGTTTGACATTGTTTATATAATGGATTAAGTTGATGGATTTCCATATATTGAACCATCTCTGTAACCCTGAGATGAAGCAAAATTTATCATGCTGAATAATCATTTTGAAGTGTTCTTGGATTCATTTTGCTAGAATTCTATTGAATATTTTTACAGCAATATTCATAAGGGAAATTGTTAACTGTTCTGATGTTCTCTTTCTTTGTTGGGTCTTTGTGTGGTTTAGCATAAATGAGGCTTTACAAAGCATAAATGAGGCTTTGTAAAATGTATTGGGTAGTGTTCCTTCTGTTTTTATTTTGTGAAAGAGTTTGGGTTTATTGGTATTAAGACGTCTTTAATTCTGATCGAAATCTACCCTCAAATCTTCTGGCCCTGTGCATTTATTTATTAATTTATTTTTACTATTTTTTTATTGAGTATCTTCTTCATTTAGATTGCCAATGGTAAAACCTTTCCCAATTTACCAACTCCCAAAAGCCCCCCTCCCCAAAGATTCCCTACACCTCCTCCCACCCCCTGCCTCCACATATATGCCCCTCTACCCGACACAGTCCAACCTTCCCCCCCCCCCGCACATTCCCCCTGTTCGTTTCCCTTTGTTGGGGCCTCTATTGAGCCTTTACATGACCAAAGACCACTCCTCTCACTGATGCCTAACAAGGTGTTCCTCTGACACATTTTTGGCTGGAAGCATGTGTACCCCTTTGTTGATAGTTCAGTCCCTGGGAGTCTTGGGGTGTCTGGGTGTCTGAAGTCATTTTTCTTCCCAAGGGGCTATATACTCCTTCAGTCCTCCGGACCACCCTCCATATCCTCCGTTGGGGACCACAAGCCCAGTCTAATAATTGGTTGCTAGTTTCTGCCTCTGTATTTGTAAGGCTCTGGCAGGGCCCCTCTGGAGACAGCCATGGCATGCTCCTTTTGGTACATGCTTCTTGTCATAGTGTCAGTGTTTGGTGACTGTTTATAGGATGAATCTCCACGTAGGGCAGTCACTGGGTGGCGTTTACTTCAGACTCTGCTCCACACATTGCCTCCCTTATTGCTCCTGTGAGTATTATGGATACAGAAACTGTGGTATATATACACAATGGAATACTATTCAGCTATTAAAAACAATGAATTCATGAAATTCTTAGGCAAATCGATGGAACTGGAAAGTGTCATCCTGAGTGAGGTAACCTAGTCACAAATGAATGCACATGGTATGCACTCACTAATAAGCGGATGCTAGTCCAAAAGCTCAAAATAAACAATTTACAATTCACCCAGAACAGGAAGCTCAAGAAGAAGGAGGACTTAAGTGAGGGTGCTATGGTTCCTCTGAGAAAGGGACTTCCAGTTTTGTTGAGTATAGTCTATGGTATTAGGACCTGATAATTTCTTTAAATTTCCTCCATCTCTGTTGCTATGTCTCCCTTTTCATTTATGACATTGTTAATTTGGATACTGTCTCTGTGTTGTCTAATTAGTTTGGCTAAGTATTTCCACTATCTTGTTGATAAAGAAACAGCAACTGCTTTTGCTGATTCTTTATATAGTTTTTTTTTCTACTTGGTTGATTTCATCCTCGAGTTTGATTATTTCCAGCTGTCTACTCCTCTTTGGTGTATTTGCTTATTTCTGTAAGAGAGCTTTCAGGTGTGCTGTTAAACTGCTAGTGTATGCTCCCTCCAGTTACTTTTTGGAGGCACTCAGAGCTATGAGCTTTCCTCTTAGCACTGCTTTCACTGTGCCCCATAAGTTTGGGTATGTTGTGTCTTTCATTTTCATTGAATTCTAAAAGTCTTTCATTTCCTTCTTTATTTCTTTCCTGACCAAGTTAACATTGAGGAGATAGATGTTCAACTTCCATGTGTACACGGGCTTCCTGTTTTTGTAGTTATCGAAGATCAGCCTCATTCGGTGGTGGTCTGATAGAATACATGGGATTAACTAAAAATTCTTGGATCTGTTGATGTTTATTTTGTGTCCAAATTATATGGTAGATAATTTGAGAAGGTACCATGGTGAGAAGAAGGTTTATTATTTTGCTTTAGGGTTAAATCATCTGTAATTAGCAGTTAAATCCATTTGTTTCATAAATTCTGTTAGTTTCACTGTGTCTCTCTCTTTAGTTTCTGTATCCATGATCTGACCATTGGTTAGATTGAAATATTAAAGTGACCCACTGTTATTGTGAGGTTCACTGTGTGCTTTGAACTTTAATAAAATTTCTATTATGAATGTGGGTGCCCTTGCAATTGTAGCACAGATGTTCAGAATTGAGAGCTCTCCTTGGAATATTTTTCATATGTTGAGTATGAAGTGTCCTTCCTTATCTTTTTTGAAAACTTTTGGTTGTAAGTAGATTTTATTCAATATTGGAATCGCTACTCCAGCTTCTTTCCTGAGATCATTTGCTTTGAAAATTGTTTTCCAGCCCTTTACCCTGAGGTAGTTTCTGTTTTTGTCTGTGAGCTATGCTTCCTGTATGCAGCAAAATGCTGTATCCTGTTCACATATCCAGTCTGTTAGTCTATATCTTTTTATTGGGAAATTGAGTCTATTGATATTAAGAGATGTTAGGAAATAGTGATTGTTGTTTCCTGTTATTTTTGTTGTTAAAGATGAAATTATGTTCTTTTCTTTTGGGTATCTTCTTTGGGGTTCCTTGAAAGAAGATTACTTTCTTCTGTTTCTAGGGTGTAGTTTCCCTCCTCCTGTTGGAATTTTCCATTTGTTACCCTTTGCAGGGGTGAATTTGTAGAAAGATAGTAGCCTGGGCTGGCATTTGTCTTCTCTTAGGGTTTGTATGATATCTGCTGAGGATCTTCTAGCTCTCATAGTTTCTGTTTAGAAGTCTGGTGTAATCCTGATAGGTCTGCCTTTATATGTTACCTGACCTTTTAAACTTACCGCTTTTAATATTCTTTATTTGTTTTGTGCATTTTGTGTTTTGACTATTATGTAATGGGAGGAATTTCTGTTCTGGTTCAGTCTGTTTGGAGTTCTGTAGGCTTCTTATATATTCGTGGGCATCTCTTTCTTTAGGTTATGGAAGTTTTGTTCTATAATTTTATTGAAGATATTTACTTGCCCTCTCTGTCGGGAATCTTTGTTCTATTCTATACCTATTATCCTTAGGTTTTGTCTTTTCATTGTGTCTTGGATTCCCAGGATGTTTTGAGTTAGGAACCTTTTTCATTTTGTGGTTTCTTTGATTGTTGTGTCAATATTTTCTATGGTGTCTTCTGCACCTTAGATTCTCTCTTCTGTCTTTTGTAGTCTGTTGGAGGTGCTTGCATCTATGAGTCCTGATCTCTCTCCTAGTTTTTCTATCTTCAGTGTTGTCTCCTTTTGTTTCCTTTGTTGTTTCTATTTCCATTTTTAATCATGGATGGTTTTGTTCAGTTCCTTAACCTATTTGGTTGTGTTTTCCTATAATTTTTTAAGGTATTTTTGTTTTTCCTCTTTAACACTTTCTATCTGTTTTCCTGCATTTTCCTGTATTTCTTTAAGGGAGTTATTTATGTACTTACAGTCCTCTATCATTATCATGAGATTTGATTTTAAATGAGAGCCTTGATTTCTGGTTTGTTGGTGTATCCAGGGCTTGCTGTGGTGGGAGATGTGGGTTATGCTGATGACAAGTAGCCTTGGTTTCTGTTGTTTATGTTCTTCCCCTTGGCTCTTGCCATCTAGTTATCTCTGGTGTTAGTTGGTATTCTTGTCCCTGATTGTGGCTTGTCCCTTCTGCAAGTCTGCGTGTCAGCACTCCTTTGATATCAGTTCTTTCTGGGAGGAATTCTCTCTGTGGCCCATGGTTAACTCTGGGCAGAGACTGAAACCCAAGTGATTCTATCTCACACTTCTCCTTGATTCCTGCGATCTGAGGACTCTGGTCAGGTCCCTCAGAGCAGATTGGTAGTCTTATCACTGCTCATAGGTTTGTCATCACTACTTGGAGACTAACTCTCTATTGGCAGTATTTTGGTATAGAGAGCTGGTGCACAGGTTCAGCTCTGGGACAAAAACCAGAAGTGAAAGTAGATGTTGTTTGTGGGCAGGGAAATATCCTGTCAATGTTGCAGCTTCAGAGCTTATGTGGGCTTCTATGAGTGCTCATCAGTGAGGAAAAGCAGAAATCACCAAATCACTTGAGGCTAGGCGTTCATATGTTATTCTGACCTCCAGACCTGACTGTCCTCTTTAGCAGTGAAGTCCTACTATGTTGACTCCTTTCTTTCTCCTGTATTTTAGAATCATTTAGTGGAGAGCATCTAACTTAGCCAAAAGGTCAAGAAGCGATAACTTAGGTACTTTTAACAATATTTGTGACTTCACAGTGAAATTTTTCTACTTTTTCATTTTCTTTGAGATAGGGTTAATGTATATCCAGGGTTGTCTGGAAGCAAGATATAGACAGACTCATTTGGAATTTACAGATAGGCCTGCTTCTGCATGTTTAATAAGGTTGTATGTAGTAGATTCGTGCACCCACCAGTGGTATAGATAATGACAGATGCGTTTCAATATTTTAAAGCATAGGAGTTTTAGGTGGGCAGATTACCAGAAAACTTTGAAACTCTCCACTGAAATACCTGCCACTATGTCCTGGATGTGGTCCACTTTACTTCTCTGCTCATCTTCAGGTCCATCCAGAAACCACAGTGTCCTGCTAGCAAGACTGCTCCCTTTGATTTCTGCTTTGAAGTATCCCTATATCTCCTGGAAGTTTTGCTATTCACTTTCTTCCCAGCTATTGGTAGTCAGATATATCTTACATCCAAACGGCAAGTGAGGAAGGATGTATGTTCACAAAATATCAAGCCAGTGATGGTCTGTAGAAATAGCAAAACCAAGAACTGACAACTAAGCCAGTGCTTTACTCCCTGAAAGATTAGAATTCAGCAATCCAATAATAGTGACAAAACATCACACAATGTGTGCCAACATAGAAACTTGCCACCAATCTTGATCTTTTTCCTAGTTTTCTTTCTTTCTTTCTTTCTTTCTTTCTTTCTTTCTTTCTTTCTTTCTTTCTTTCTTTCTTTCTTTCTTTCTTTCTTTCTTTCTTCTTTTTTTTTTTTTTTTTGGATTTGGTTTTTTCTGAGACCGGGTTTCTCTGTTCCCTGAGACAGAGTTCCTTGGCTGTCCTGGAACTCACCCTGTAGACCAGGCTGGCCACGAACTCAGAAATCTGCCTGCCTCTGCCTCCCAGAGTGCTGGGATTACAGGCGTGTGCCACCGCCACCCAGCTCCTAGTTTTCTTAAGGAGATGAGTCTGGGATAGAAGAAAAAGCCAGAAACCTAGTAAGCTTGAGTATGTCTGAGACCCTGGCACTCTGGTACCCAGGCACCCACCAGAGATTGTAGGCATCTCCTAACTCCCTACTACATTCCTGAATTGGATATTTGCCATATTTTCCACATAAGGACATAAGACTTGTGATCACATACCACAAAACATAGTTTTCCATGCAAATGAGGTACCTAGTGGCTCTGAGGGTTTACACAATATGATTCCCTTTCTAGCCATTCCATCTTGCAAAAGTTATTTAATCTCTGGCCCACACAGAGAAGGTTGCATCCATCTATTTTCCAGGGTAAACCAAAAATGAACAGGTTTTTCAAAAGCCAAATCTTGCCACAGATAGACTGAATTCACAAAGTGAGCTCTTTCATAATAGTATATCACATGAATCTGGTGGCTTCATGAAAAATAAACTATTTTTCATAGTTTGGCATAATGGAAGATAAGTACAGTGGATAATTTGTGAAGAAATATATTTCATTCTACGACGGAATTATGTTATATTTCCACATCTGGAAGTCAGAGAAAGCAAACTCTCTTGGATATATAATTAATAAGTTTTGCTCTTCAGCATATCATTTGAAATGAAGAATTTGTTGAAGGACTGTGTGTTCTAAGCAAACACAAGCTTTCAGAATATAAAAGCCATTGCTCTAAAGTTATAGGTATAATAGTTATGAGTTCCCAATATGAATGCTGTGATACTTCTATGCAGGATGGATATACGAAACTACCAACTTGTTTTGGCCATGTTATTTGCCATCAATGAAATCAACTTGAACCCTCATGTTTTACCAAACACGTCTCTGGGACTTGAGATATATAGTCTCCCAGATACTGAAAGGAACATTCTGAAGAGTGTATTCTATTGGCTCACAGGTTTGAGCATATTTATCCCTAATTACAATTGTAGAAAAAAGTGGAAATCGGCTGCTACACTTACTGGAATATCATGGAAATCATCTGAAATCATTGGGACATTGTTGGGTCTTTACAAATTTCCTCAGGTGAGTGCACATGATGTGAGTGGTGGGAAGCCAGCTTTCTTTTCTCAGAATTAGCTGTTTGCAAAATGAAAAGGAGAGATTTTGATTAATTGGCATTAAAGAGCAAATAGAAAGACAAGTATGGACACAGTCTGTTATTTTTTTTACTTTGATGTAGAGTAAGGAGGGTGAACAGTACACAAGGCAATTTAAAACTTTAATACTTTTCAATAATTTTTCTGGAAACACTCAGGAGATGAGATGTGACATTAAGAACTATTGAGCAGAGTATCAACTTTATAACTTAAATCGGGTTTTTAAGACTAAGACTATTTAAATGGCATTTATTGTTCTACTTTTTAAAATACTGATTTCCTTTCAGCTTACTGTTGGGCCTTTTGATCTTGCCAAGATTGACACAAATCAGTTTACATCTCTGTACCAGGTAGCCCCCAAAGACACATCTCTGTTCTGTGGTATTGCCTCTTTGATGCTTCATTTCAGCTGGACCTGGGTGGGACTGCTCATCACAGATGACCACAAAGGTTCTCAGTTTGCATCAGATTTTAGAATGGAGATGGAAAAGAACAAAGCCTGCATAGCTTTTGTGGAAACAGTATCATATGTGGGAGAACCAATATATTATTTGCTAAGATATGATCAGATGCGTACTCTAGAGTCATCTGCAGATGTGATTGTAATTTATGAACACAATAATTTCCTATTAACTATAATAGTAAATATCCATAGAAAGTACACAATGAATAAAATCTGGGTTATGAATAAAAAATGGATTAGCCCAAGTATTCATCCATATACACTGTCACATTTATCCCATGGGGCTCTCACTTTTTCACCCCATCATGGGGAGATTGTTGGTTTCATAAAATTTATGCAGGAAGCCAATCCTGTTAAGTACCCAGAAGATACTTTTCTTCTTATCTTGTGGATGATTTTTTTCAATTGCTCAAGATTGCATTCTGCACGTAAAATCATTGAAAACTGTCTGCCCAATGCCTCTTTGGGATTGTTGCCAAGGAGTCTTTTTGAAATGGTCATGACTGAAGAGAGTTACAATGTGTACAATGCTGTGTATGCAGTGGCCCACAGTCTCCATGAGAAGAATCTCAATCAAATACAAGTTCAACCACAGGCAAATATTGATAGGACTCTGTTATCCCCCTGGCAGGTAATGTGCCTTTCTTTGTATTTTAAATTCACCAATAGATGCCTGAAAAGCTCTCAAACTAGTAATACTATATTATTTTTCCATTCAATAACCCATAAGACATAGTGCATATTTCAGTGCTTAGATATCAATATAGTTCAATGTCTATGTATATGATAAGTGGCCTGTAGAAGATTCTGTTCAACAGACTAATTCTTCTTTTTTGTAGAAATAGCAGAGATAGCTGGGCATGGTGGCACATGCCTGTAATCCCAGCACTTGGGAGGCAGAAGTAGGCAGATTTCTGAGTTCGAGACCAGCTTGGTCTACAGAGTGAGTTCCAGGACAGCTAGGACTACACAGAGAAACCCTGTCTTAAAAAAGAACCAAAACCCCCAAGCAAACAAAAAAAAATAGCAGAGATATTTGTCTTGATAATTTCTCAGTAGAAAAACCAAGACTTTCATAAATGTGCCGATCCCTGAGGAATCTTCATGTCTTAGAGTTGGTAATACCAAGGGGATGCTCCACCATCTCAGAGAAGTTGATGGGGGTTGGGTGGTGAGATGGATTAGTCTAAAAAGAGGAACTGCAATCAGGATGGAACTGAATAATTACATTGAAAAGCATACAAAACCTATAAAAAAGGAAATGTAGATCCAAATTCTAGAGTAGATTTAGAAAGTAGAATGGGAATTGCCAAGAAAATGTGATTATAGGGTAAAGGCAATGAAAATGTTGTTTAGAGGATACCCCACTTTAGATAAATAAGAATAATTTGGTGTTTCACAGCATGACATACAGTTAGTTGTGATGGGTAGTCATAGTTGTCAATGTGACTGCATCTGCAATCCAAATCCAAGTGCCAAGATGCTGGGTCTCCTGGGGTTACCCTGTTAAGCTGTCTTGAGAGGCATGTGTCAGGCGACTTTTGGGCGTTAGGTCATTGGATCTAGGGAAATGTTGTGTGACTTTTTATTCATAGGAACTATAAGCACTCTTTAAGTCAGTGAAGCATACAGGACAACTGTGTATCTCTGGGTTTCAAAGAAGTCAACATACATGTAAATCATAGCTACCAATTCATGTTAAGCTATGCTTTCTAGTTTGAAAACTGCCATTGTATTCTATGTTGCTAAGTTTATAAAACATTTGATTGTTTGAAATGCATGTTCTCATTCTTGCAAATAAACCAGAACAAAAAGAAAAACTAAGATATTTCATGACAAAACCAAGTTTACCCAATATCTATCCACAAACCCAGCCCTAAAAAGGATAATAGGAGGACAACACCAATGCAAGGAGGGAAACTTCACCCTGGAAAAAGCAAGATAGTAACCTTTCATCAAACCCAAAAGAAGATAAGCATTCAAATTTAAAAATAAGGTCAAAAATGATAGGAAGTAACAATCACTATTCCTTAATATCTCTTAACATCAATGGACTTAATGCCCCAATAAAAAGACACAGACTAACTGACTGGATATGTAAACAGGACCCTACATTTTGCTGCTTACAGGAAACACACCTCAGGGTCAAAGACAAACACTACCTTAGAGTAAAAGGCTGGAAGACAATTTTACAAGCAAATGGTCTCAGGAAACAAGCTGGAGAAGCCATTTTAATATCAGATAAAATTGACTTTCAACCCAAAGTCATCAAAAGGGACCCTGAGGGACAGTTCTTGCTGGTCAAAGGAAAAATACAAAAAGAAGAACTGTCAATCCTGAACATCTATGCCCCAAATACAAGGGCACCCTCTTTCGTAAAAGAAACTTTATTAAAACTAAAAACACACATTGCACCTAACACAATAATTGTGGGTGACTTCAACACTGCACTTTCCTCAATGGACCGATCAGGAAAACAGAAACTAAACAGGGACACAATGAAACTAATTGAAGCTTTGGACCAATTAGATTTAACAGATATATATATATAGAACATTCTATCCTAAAACAAAAGAATATACCTTTTTCTCAGCACCTCATGGTACCTTCTCCAAAATCGAACATATAATTGGTCACAAAACAGACCTCAACAAATATAAGAAGATAGAACTAATCCCATGCCTCCTATCTGATCACTATGGAGTAAAAGTGATCTTCAATAGCAACAGAAACAACAGAAAACCCACATACACGTGGAAACTGAACAATACTCTACTCAATGATACCTTGGTCAAGGAAGAAATAAAGAAAGAAATTAAAAACTTTTTAGAACATAGTGAAAATGAAAACACAACATACCCAAATCTATGGGACACAATGAAAGCAGTGCTAAGAGGAAAACTCATAGCCCTGAGTGCCTCCAAAAAGAAAATGGAGAGAGCATACACTACCAGCTTAATGACACACCTGAAAGCCCTAGAACAAAAAGAAGCTATTTCGCCCAGGAGGAGTAGAAGGCAGGAAATCATCAAACTCAGGGCCGAAATCAATCAAGTAGAAACAAAGAGAACCATACAAAAAATCAACAAAACCAGGAGCTGGTTCTTTGAGAAAATCAACAAGATAGATAAACCCTTAGCCAGACTGACCAAAGGGCACAGAAAAAGTATCCAAATTAACAAACTTAGAAATGAAAAGGGAGATATAACAATGGAAACTGAGGAAATCCAAAAAATCATCAGATCCTACTACAAGAGTCTGTACTCAACACAACTGGAGAATCTGGAGGAAATGGACAATTTCCTTGACAGATACCAAATACCAAAATTAAATCAGGACCAACTAGACCATCTAAACAGTCCCATAATGCCTAAAGAAATAGAAGGAGTCATAGAAAGTCTTCCAACCAAAAAAAGCACAGGACCAGATGGCTTCAGTGCAGAATTCTACCAGACCTTCAAAGGAGAGTTAACACCAATACTCTTCAAACTATTCCACAAAATAGAAATAGAAGGAACACTACCCAATTCCTTCTACGAAGCCATAATTACGCTGATACCAAAGCCACAAAAAGATCCAACAAAGAAAGAGAACTTCAGACCAATTTCCCTTATGAACATAGATGCAAAAATACTCAATAAAATTCTTGCCAACCGAATCCAAGAACACATCAAAACGATCATCCACCATGATCAAGTAGGCTTTATCCCGGGAATGCAGGGTTGGTTCAACATATGGAAATCCATCAATACAATCCACTACATAAACAAACTCAAAGAACAAAACCACATGGTCATATCATTGGATGCTGAAAAAGCATTTGACAGAATTCAGCATCCCTTCATGCTTAAAGTCTTGGAGAGATCAGGAATTCAAGGCCCATACCTAAACATATTAAAAGCAATATACAGCAAACCAGTAGCCAGCATCAAACTAAATGGAGAGACACTTGAAGCAATCCCACTGAAATCAGGGACCAGACAAGGCTGCCCCCTTTCTCCTTATCTTTTCAATATTGTACTTGAGGTACTAGTTCGGGCAATTCGACAACATAAGGAGGTCAAAGGGATACAAATTGGAAAGGAAGAAGTCAAACTATCATTATTTGCAGACGACATGATCGTCTACCTAAGTGACCCAAAGAACTCCACTAGAGAGCTCCTACAGCTGATAAACAACTTCAGCAAAGTGGCAGGTTATAAAATCAACTCCAGCAAATCAGTGGCCTTCCTATACTCAAAGGATAAGCAGGCTGAGAAAGAAATTAGGGAAATGACCCCCTTCACAATAGCCACAAACAGTATAAAGTATCTTGGGGTGACTCTTAACAAACATGTGAAAGATCTGTATGACAAGAACTTCAAGACTCTGAAGAAGGAAATGGAAGAAGACCTCAAAATATGGGAAAACCTCCCATGCTCATGGATCGGTAGAATCAATATAGTTAAAATGGCCATTATGCCTAAAGCACTATACAGATTCAATGCAATACCCATCAAAATCCCAACTCAATTATTCACAGAGTTAGAAAGAGCAATTATCAAATTCATCTGGAACAACAAAAAACCCAGGATAGCTAAAACTATTCTCAGCAACAAAAGAAAATCTGGGGGAATCAGTATCCCTGACCTCAAGCAATACTACAGAGCAATAGTGTTAAAAACTGCATGGTATTGGTACAGTGACAGGCAGGAGGATCAATGGAACAGGATTGAAGATCCAGAAATGAACCCTCACACCTATGGCCACTTGATCCTCGACAAAGAGGCTGAAAACATCCAATGGAAAAAAGATAGCCTTTTCAACAAATGGTGCTGGTTCAACTGGAGGTCAGCATGCAGAAGAATGCGAATTGATCCATCCTTGTCTCCTTGTACTAAGCTCAAATCCAAATGGATCAAGGACCTCCACATAAAGCCAGATACTCTGAAGCTAATAGAAAAGTAACTGGGGAAGACCCTTGAGGATATCGGTACACGGAGAAAGTTTCTGAACAGAACACCAATAGCGTATGCTCTAAGAGCAAGAATTGACAAATGGGACCTCATAAGGTTACAGAGTTTCTGTAAGGCAAAGGACACCATCAAGAGGACAGATCAGCAACCAACAAATTGGGAAAAGATCTTCACCAAACCTACATCAGATAGAGGGCTAATATCCAATATATATAAAGAACTCAAGAAGTTAGACTCCAGAAAACCGAACAACCCTATTAAAAAATGGGGTACAGAGTTAAACAAAGAATTCTCACCTGAAGAACTTCGGATGGCAGAGAAGCATCTTAAAAAATGCTCAACTTCATTAGTCATTAGGGAAATGCAAATCAAAACAACCCTAAGATTTCATCTTACACCAGTCAGAATGGCTAAGATTAAAAATTCAGGAGACAGCAGGTGTTGGAGAGGGTGTGGAGAAAGAGGAGCACTCCTCCACTGCTGGTAGGATTGCAAATTGGTACAACCACTCTGGAAATCAGTCTGGCAGTTCCTCCGAAAACTGGGAACCTCACTTCCAGAAGATCCTGCTATACCACTCCTGGGCATATACCCAGAAGACTCCCCACCATGTAATAAGGATACATGTTCTACTATGTTCATAGCAGCCCTATTTATAATTGCCAGATGCTGGAAAGAGCCCAGGTATCCCTCAACAGAAGAGTGGATGCAAAAAAGGTGGTATATCTACACAATGGAGTACTATTCAGCCGTTAGAAACAATGAATTCATGAAATTCTTAGGCAAATGGATGGAGCTAGAGAACATCATACTAAGTGAGGTAACCCAGACTCAAAAGGTGAATCATGGTATGCACTCACTAATAAGTGGTTATTAACCTAGAAAACTGGAATACCCAAAACATAATCCACATATCAAATGAGATACAAGAAGAAAGGAGGAGTGGCCCCTGGTTCTGGAAAGACTCAGTGAAACAGTATTTGGCAAAACCAGAATGGGGAAGTGGGAAGGGGTGGGAGGGAGGACAGGGGAAGAGAAGGGGGCTTACGGGACTTTCGGGGATTGGGTGGGCTAGAAAAGGGGAAATCAATTGAAATGTAAATAAATTATATCGAATAAAAAAAAAATAAACATTTTCAGATAACAAAAAAAAAGAAAGTAAAAAAAATCCAGGTTTTCAAGTTCATTTTACACAAAATATATACAAAATTCCTGTATGCCATTAGCATAAGTATGTGCTCTAAATCAGCCCACTCCTACTCTCCACCAAACTCAAATAACCTCATCTTAAACATTGAGGCTGTGAAAATGTCCGGAAATATAAGGATATACCTAGTTTTTCAAAGAAGTTGAGATCTGTTCACTCCATAGTCCTTGAACATTTAGTAGTACTTGGAAGAGTAATAAGATAGTTTTTTTTCAACCATGGCAAAGTAATAGGCTCTTTTGTAGCATTTGATAGATTCTTGGAATTATATTGTATTCTATTAGATAATAGTGATAGAAATAAAGTAGTTTCAATCTTTTGAAAAGGGATAAAAAGTTGTGACTTGTTTGCTGTATTATCTTTCATCATTTGGTTCTTCTTGGCCTGGCATTTTCTATGCAAACTGACATTTAAGAAATAAATTATATTTATTCTCTCCTAAGGTTTCTTTTGTTGTGTTCAATCCCATAGATAATTAATTAAAACAGTGTTAACATCATACCTTATTGTCAGGAAATAACTCCTTATTCATAATTAAATTATAAATCCATAACTTCAACTTCATCATACGATTTCTCATATCTTTCAGCTTCACCCTTTTCTGAAGACTATTCAATTCAAAAACTCTGTTGGTGACCCTGTGGTTCTGGACTGGAAAAGGATGGCTGATCCAGAGTATGATATTCACAACGTTTGGAACTTTCCATCAGGTCTTTCACTATTGGTGAAAGTGGGTACATTTGTTCCTAGTGCTTCCAAGGGGGAACAGCTGATGATATCTGAATACATGATTAACTGGCCCATAGGATTTACAGAGGTGTGATTCTAAGTAAATCTTATATGCTTCTTGATGTAGTAAATCTTGGTTGTTAATAATTACCCCATCAATGCACTCATAACTATTATTATTAGGAGTTTTACTGATCGCTCTTTCTTGTGGAAGTGTTTTAAATATTTTTAAATTATCTAATTATTTTGACCTTTAAAGAAAGGTTATCAGTTAGTACTTTCTGATATCATTGTAACATAAGAGATATCAGGCTGTTTACATTAACTTCTAGAGTCCAAGGTAAATTTTTTTCAAAATAACATAAATTGAACTTCCCTGAGAAGAGGAATCTTAGTATAGATAGTATTTCTGATCTTCTTTCATCAAGGAAAACCTGTCGAGTATTATCATAAAACATGGTAGTATGAGGGACCATTAATATGGGAGATATTTCCCTAATTTATTAAAAAAAATGGGATTAGAAAGAAATTAGTGAAAAAAAACACCCTTACCAATAATAACCACAAATAATGTAAACTATTTTGATATATCTCTAACCAAGGAAATCAAAGACGTGTATGAAAACAAATTCAAGTCCTTGAAGAAATAAATTGAAGAAGATGTGAGAAGATGGAAACCTCTTTCATCCTCATGGATGAATTTGATTAATCTAGTGAAAATTGGAAATTTAGAGTGTTACCTAAATTTTACAAATTTAATAAAGGAATCTACAGATACAGTGTAATTCCTATGAAAATTCTCACACAATTATTTACAGACCTTCAAAGAGCAATTCTCAACTTCATATGGAAAAAACAAGAACCAAGGATAGCTAAATGAACCTGAACAATAAAAGAACTTTGGGAGAAATCACCATCCTTGCCCTCAAAATGTAATACTGAGCAATGGTATAAAACCTTTATAGTTTCCTATAAAATGAAAGTAGTTGATCAGTGGAATGAAATCAGCTCCCTGTAGTACATTTATGGACACTTGATTTTTGACAGAAGCCAAACCTTACAATGGAAAAAGAAAGAAAGCATCTTCAACAAATGATATCTCTCCTACTGAATATATGCTTATAGAAGAAGGCAAATAGACCAATATTTATCACTCTGAAGACACCCAAGACCAAGTGCATCAAAAACCTTAACATATTGAAAAGATATGGAGAGAGAGGGCAGCCTTGTCTAGTCCCTGATTTTAGTGGGATTGCCTCAAGTTTCTCTCCATTTAGTTTGATGTTGGCTACCGGTTTGCTGTATATTGCTTTTACTATGTTTAGATATGGGCCTTGTATTCCTGTCTTTTCCAAGATTTTTAGCATGAAAGGATGCTGAATTTTGTCAAATGCTTTTTCAGCATCTAATAAAATGATCATGTGGTTTTTTTCTTTGAGTTTGTTTATGTAGTGGATAGCATTTATGGATTTCCGTATATTGAACCATCCCTGCATCCCTGGGATGAAGCCTACTTGATCATGGTGGATGATCGTTTTGATGTGTTCTTGGATTCAGTGCACAAGAATTTTATTTAGTATTTTTGCATCGATGTTCATAAGGGAGATTGGCCTGAAATTCTCTTTCTTATTTGGGTCTTTGTGTGGTTTTGGTATCAGCGTAATAGTGGCTTCGAAGAAGGAGTTTGGTAGTGTTCTTTCTGTTTCTATTTGGTGGAAGAGTTTGAAGAGTATTGGTGTTAAGTCTTCTTTGAAGGTCTGATAGAATTCTGCACTGAAACCATCTGGTCCTGTGCTTTTTTTGGTTGGAAGCCTATCTATGACCCCTTCTATTTCTTTAGGGGTTATGGGTCTGTTTAGATGGTCTATTTGATCCTGGTTTAATTTTGGTAGCTGGTATCTGTCTAAGAAAATGTCCATTTCCTCCAGATTCTCCAGTTATGTTGAGTACAGGTTTTTGTAGTAGGATATGATGATTTTTTGAATTTCCTCGGTTTCTGTTGTGATATCTCCGTTTTCATTTCTAATTTTGTTAATTTAGATACTTTCTCTGTGCCCTTTGGCTAGTCTGGCTAAGGGTTTATCTATCTTGTTGATTTTTTCAAAGAACCAGCTTTTGGTCTTGTTGATTGTTTGTATGATTCTCGTGGTTTCTACTTGATTGATTTCGGCCCTGAGTTTGATGATTTCCTGTCTTCTCCTCCTCCTGGGTGAATTAGCTTCTTCTTGTTCCAGGGTTTTCAGTTGTTCCGTTAATCTTCACCTCACACCAGTCAGAATGGCTAAGGTCAAAAACTCAGGAGACAGCAGGTGTTGGCGAGGATGTGGAGAAAGAGGAACACTCCTCCACTGCTGGTGGGATTGCAAGATGGTGCAACCACTTTAGAAATCAGTCTAGCGGTTCCTCAGAAAACTGGGCATGTCACTTCCTGAGGACCCTGTTATACCACTACTGGGCATATATCCAGAGGATTCTTCAGCATGCAATAAGGACACATGCTCGACTATATTGATAGCAGCCCTATTTGTAGTAGCCAGAAGCTGGAAAGAGCCTAGATGTCCTTCAACGGAGGAATGGATACTAAAAATGTGGTATATTTACACAATGGAGTACTATTCAGCCATTAGAAACAATGAATTCATGAAATTCTTAGACAAATGGATGGAGATGGAGAACATCATACTAAGTGAGGTAACCCAGTTTCAAAAGATCAATCATGGTATGCACTCACAGATAAGTGGATGTTAGCCTAGAAACTTTGAATACTCAGGACATAATCCACAAATTAAATGATGTCCAAAAAGAATGGAGGAGTGGGCCCTGGTTCTGGAAAGACTCAGTGCAAGAGTATAGGGGAATTCCAGAACAGGGAAGTGGGAAGGGGTAGATGGAAGAATAGGGGGACAGAAGAGGGCTTATGGGACGTGCGGGGAGTGGGGACCCAGAAAAGGGGAAATCATTTGCAATGTAAATAAAATAAATAAATAAAAAAAACAAACCTTAACATAATACCAAGATACACAGAGTCTAATAGAAGAGAAAGTGTGAAATAGCTTTGAACCCATTGGCAGAGAAGACAATTTCCTGGACGGATCATGATAACTGAACCTGAAATGCTTCCATAAGGCAAAGGACATTATCAATAGGACAAAAGTGGCAGCTGATAGACTGTGAAAAGATCTTCATTAACATTACATTCAGTAGAAGTCTAATATTCTAAATAATGAGTAATTCAAGAAATTAGATTCCTTATTTTGAAAAGCTAATAACAAAATTTTTAAAATGTGGTAAAGAACTAAATAGAGAATTCTCAAAAGAGGAGCCTTGAATGTCTTAGAAGCAGTTAAAGAAATGTTCAACAACCATAGTCATCAGGGAAATGCAAGTGAAAATGACCCTGAGAAATCATCTTACACCAATCAAAATGGCTAAAATAAAAAGAAATACTCAAGAGATAGCATATGGTAGTAAGGATATAGATAAAGGGCAGCACTCCTCTCTTTCTGGTATGATTGCAAACTTGTACAATCACACAGGAAAACAATCTGGCATTTTCTCAGAAAACTTGAAATAGTACTACGTGAAGAAGTGTATATATACTGCTTCTGGGCATATAACCAAAACTGCTCTACCATATCAGAAAGACACTTGCTCTACTATCTTTATAGCATCCTTATCCATAATAGCCAGAAACTGGAAACAACGCAGATAGGCCTCAATAGAAAAACAGATTCAGAAAATGTGGTTCATTCACATAGTGGTCTACTATTCAGCTATTAAAACACTTAGCCATTATAAATTTTCAAGGAAAACGGATGGAACTAGAAAATATCCTCCTCAATGAGGTAACCCAGACCCAAAAGGCATGCACTGTATTTGCTCACTCTTGAGAGGACATTAGTCATAAAGTACATGATAGCTCTGATTCAGTCCACAGATCCAGTGAAGCTAAATAAGGCAGGATACTGAAGGAAGCATACTTGAATCTCACTTAGAAGTGGTTTTTAAATAGTCATAATTGGCAGATGGAGGAAGGACTTGGGTGTGAGAGGGAAGGTGGTAGGGAATGGTGGTCTCAGTATCAGGTGTTGGGAGAATTAGAAGAATGAAAGGCAATCTGTAGCTGCCAGCAGTGGAGGGTTTGGGGGAATCACAGAAGTGTCAGAAACATGGCTTTAGGAAGGGTACCAGTAGAAAATTCAGGTGATCATAGCTGAGAAAAATAGCCGTGGAGATATAGTACATGAAGAGGACAAACAACTCCTATAGCCATGCTGGTCCTGCCTTGGGGGGATAAGGACAACAACACAGACACAAAAATTTTGATCCCAAATCTGTCCTATTTAAAAGAAATGCAAGGATGGAAGAGAGATTGATAGAATGGCCAACCAATAATTGGCCCAATTTGAGATCCATCCTGGGGCAATACTCAATCCCTGAAACAGTTAATGATATTTTGTTATGCTTGCAGAAAAAGACCTAGCACAAGTGTCGTCCAAGATGCTTCACCCAACAGTAGACAGACACAGATGAAGAGATCCACAGCCTAACACTGGACAGAGCTAAGGGTCTCTTATGGAAGGATTGAGGATAGTTTAGGAACTGCACAGGAAGACCAAGAGTCTAGTAACCTCAACCCTTGGGGGCTCTGACAAAATAATCCACCAATCAAACTTCATACATGAGATAGACATAGTCTCAACACCCTCAAAATATGTAGTAGATGTGCAGCTCAAACTCCATGTTTGTTCCAAAAAGCTGAAGTGGGAGCTCTCCTTAAGCTATCTGTGAGACTCACTCCACAATTAGCTGCCTTCCTTGGCCAGAGTGGGAGAGTATGAAGCTAATCCTGTAGAGACATGATGTCGCAGAGTGGCAGTAAATCCAGGGGGCCCACACCCTCTCAGCACAGCAGGCCAGGGGGAGGAGTGTTAGGGTGTGGACTAGGAGAGGTAGCATCCTGTATGTGAAATTAATAAAACAATTAGTGAAAAAATAATCGCAATGACACATAAAATGGAGTGGTGTCAGGTGGTCCTAAGTTGTTTAAGAATCATGGGTGAGAAACCCATGATTAGCAGGATAGTAAACAGAAATACTGCATGTTCTCCATTTCTATTAATTTTCCAGTTTCCTGCTTTAACTCCTGTCCTTATTTCCATTGATGAGAAACATGTCTGTCCTCAGTTTACTATTGGCACGGTGTTTGATCACAATAGAAACCACAACTAAGACAACTAGAAAGGCAGTCACAGTCAGTTTTCTGGAGGCCTTTGCTTTTAAGCCTTTGGCAGACACACAACAAACTGAGAGGATGTCCCTTTATTCTTAAGTCTCATCTTGGAAAAATGGCAACAAAACCAATGCGAGGAAAGTAGGATTGTCTTCAGAACATCACAGTTGGAGGGTGAAGTTCATCATGGCAGGGAATCAGGACAGCAGTGATGTGAGGAAATTGGGCAGATTCTGTCCACATTCAGCAGGAGGAAAGCGATCGCTGTTGCTGGCCAAACTTCATTTCCACTTTTCATTCAATAGCACGTTTGTACGTTTTTAAATATAAATTTTAATTAATACACCTTCCATTATAAAATATGTACTTGGGCACTGATTAGGAGCTAAGCATTTTGTATCTTGTATTAAATATTTTTCAGATTCCTTGGTCTGTCTGCAGTGAGAGCTGCAGCCCTGGATTCAGGAAAGTTGTTCTGGAGGGAAGGCCTACCTGTTGCTTTGACTGCAGTCCTTGCCCAGACAATGAGATTTCCAATGAGACAGGTGAAGCACAAGTCTCTCAGAGGGTTTTACATCCTCCCTATAGCGCACTGACAAAACTAAGTAATGAAAAAAAACTAAACAAGAGAACTACGTGGCAATTACATTACTTCAGATTCGCAACTAGATCTTTAAGTCTATGCTCTTTCTTTAAAATTTTTTATTGTTTGTTTTATTTGTTTACATTTCAAATATTATCTCTCTTCCTGTTTTGCCTTCAGCAACCCTCCAATCCTATCCCTCCTGGTTCTATGATGATGCCACCCCCACCCACACAACACCTTCCTACTTCAGAGCCCTAACATTCTCCACCACTGCGTCATGCACCCTCCACAGGACTAAAGGGCTCCCCTCCCACTGATGCCAGATAAGGTAATCTTCTGGTGCATATGCAGCTGTACCCATGGTTCTCTCCATGTGTTCTGGTTGGTTGATACTGTTCTTCCTATGGAGTTGCAACCCCTTCAGCTCCTGCAGGCCTTTGTCTAACTCCTCCATTGGGATTCTTGTGCTCAGTCCAGCGGTTGGCTGTGAGCATCCCCATCTGTATTTCTCAGGCTCTGTCAGTAGACACCTGTATCTGGCTCCTCTGAGCAAGCACTTTTATTGTTATTAGTTATATTCTTTATTTACATTTCAAATGTCGTCCCCATTCCTGATTTCCCCATGAAAATCCCCTAACTCATCCCCCTCCCCCTGCTCACCATTCCACGGACTCTCACTTCCCTGTCTTGGGGTTCCCCTATACTGGGGCATCTAGCTTTCTCAGGACCAAGGGCCTCTCCTCCCTTTGATGTCCAACAAGGCCATCCTCTGCTTCATATATATCTGGAGCCATGCGTCCCTCCATGTGTACTCTATGGTTGATGGTTTAGTCCCTGGGAGCTCTGGGGGAGCTGGGTGGTTCATATTGTTGTTCTTCCTATGGTGCTGCAACCCCTTCAGCTCCTTGGGTCTCTTCTCTAGCTCGTCCATTTTGCTCAGTTCAATGGTTGGCTGAGAGCATCCACCTCTGTATTTGTCAATCACTGGCAGAGGCTCCCAGGTGACAGCTATATCAGGCTCCTATCAGCAAGCACTTGTTGGCATCCACAATAGTCTCCAGGTTTTGTAACTGTATATGAGATGGATCCCTAGGTGAGGAGTATCTGGTTTATCTCTCCCTCAGTCTCTGATCTACACTTTGACTTTGTATCTCCTCCTGTGGGTATTTAGTTCCCCCTACTAAGAAGGACTAGAGTATCCATAATTTGTTCTTCCTTCCTCTTGAGCTTCATTTAGTCTGTGAATTGTATCCTGCCCCTCTTCTCCCCTCATCCTCGGCTCTGTTAACCAATTTTCTCCCTCTAGCTCCCATTATTATTTTCTTCCATCTTCTAAGTTGGACTGAAGGATCCACAATTTGGTCTTCTTTCAGCTTGATCTTCATAGTTTGTTCACTGTATGGTGGGTATTTCAAGCCTTTTGCCTAATAGCCACATCACTATGAGAGAGTAGTACATATGTTTCATGTTCTTTTGCTGCTCAACATTTTCAGTGAGGATGGTATTTTCTACTTCCATCCATTTGAATGCAAAACTCAAAGTTGCCATTTCTAATAGCTAAATAGCAGTCCATTGTGTATTTGCATGATAAGTATTGTATCCATTCTTTCATTGATGGGCATCTGGGTTGTTTCAAGTTCTGGCTATTATAAAAAAGTCTGATATGATCATATTGGAGCATCTTTTGGATATATGCCCAGGAGTGGTGTAACTGGATCCTCAGGTAGTACTATTTACAATTTTCTGAGAAACTATCACACTGATTTCAAGAGTGGTTTTACCAGCTTCCATTCCCACCAGCAATAGAAGAGTTTGCCTCTTTCTCCACATCCTTACCAGCATTTGCTGTCACCTGAGAGTTTGATTTTAGTTATTCTAAAGGGTGTGTGGTGGAATCTGAAGGTCATTTTGATTTACATTTCCCTGATGACTAAGAATGTTGAACAATTCACTAGGAGCTTCTAAGACACTTGCGATTCCTTATTTGGAAATTCTTTTATTAGCTCTGTATTCCATTTTTAATAGCATTACCTGGTTCTCTGGAGTCTATGCTATCATCTTTGATCCACTTCACTTGAAGTTTTGTGCAGCGTGATAGATATACATCTATTTTCATTCCTCTACATCAGACATCCCATTAGCTCTCCACTATTATTTAGATGCTTTCCTTTTTCCCCATTGTATGATTTTGGGTTTTTGTCAGAAATTTAAGTGTCTGTAGGCATGTGGCTTTGAGGATTGATTCCATTGATCAATATGTTTGTTCCTAGACTAGTATCATGCAGATTTTATTACTATTACTTAAGGTCAAGGATGGTGTTACCTCCAAAAGTTCTATTATAGTTCAGGATTCCCTTAGTGATGCTGGGATTTTGTTTTTCCATATAAAGTTAAGATTACTATTTCAAGGTCTGTAAAGAATTGTATTGAAATTTTTATGGGAATTGGATTGAATACGTAGGTTACTTTTGGTTTGGTAATCATTTACATTATGTTAATTTCGATTTCAAGGACATGAGAGATCTTTGGATATTCTGATATCTTTCTCAATGTTTTCTTCAGTGATTTCAAGATAATTTCTTATAGGTTTTCAGTTGCATGGCTAGAATTACATGAAGATATTTATATTATTTATAAATATTGTAAAGTAATCTGTTTCCATAATTTCTTTCTCAGCTCATTTATCATTTGTGTAAAGAAGGAATATGGCATTTTTAATGTTAATTTTGTATTCAGCCACTTTTTTCTGATTTTTAATATTTCTTTAATTATTATTTCTTTTTTCTTTTTTATTAATTTTATTAATTTTATTCGATACATTTTTTATTTACATTTCAAATGATTTCCCCTTTTCTGGTCCCCTACTCCCCGAGTGTTCATCAGTTGTACGTGTTCTCTGGTAGAAATTTTTGGAATTATTTATGTTTATTATCATATCATCTGTCAAAAGCAATACTTTGACTTCTTTCTTTCCAATTTGTAGCCACTTGATCTGTTTTAGTTCTCTGACTGTTCCAGCTACTACTTCAACCTCTGTATTGAATAGATTAGTGAGAGTGGGCAACATTGTCTTGTCCCTGATCTTAGTGGAATTAGCTAAGTTTCTGTCCATTTAATTTGATGTTAGATACTGGCTTTCTATATGTTGTTTGTGTAAAATTTAGATCTTTGACATATATCCCTGATTTTTCAAACACTTAAAAAATGAATTAATGTCACATTTTCTTTATTTTAATTAATTTTTTACACTCCATATTTTATTCACCCCCATCGACTCACCAACTGTTCAACATCTCATACTTCCTTCACATCCTCTGTCTCCACATGGAGGTCCAGACCCCCACCCTGCCTGACCTCTAAACTCCCTGAGGTCTCCAGTCTCTTGATGGTTAGGTGCATCATCTCATAACACTGACCCATCAGCCCTCTACTGTATGTGTGCTGGAGCTGGTATATGCTGCCTGTTTGGTGGTCCAGTGATCGAAAGATCACATAAGTCCAGATTAATTGAGACTGCTGGTCCTCCTACAGGATCGCTCTTCTCCTCAGCTTCTTTCAACCTTCACTAGTTCAACAACAAGGGTCAGCTGCTTCTGTCTATTGGTTGGGTACAAATATCTGCATCTGACACTTTCTGCTGCTTTTTGGGATTTCCAGTGCTCTGTCAAGATAGGAGGTTCCTTTCTGTGAATGAATTGGTATCACATTTTCATAATGTTTCCTTCAGCATTTAATGAGATGATCAATATGTTTTTTTTCTTCAATTTTTTTATATGGTGAATCAGGCAGAAGGATTTTCATGTATTGAACCATCTTTGGATCTCAGGGATGAATCCTACTGAGTTATGGTTTATGACATTTTTGATGTGTTCTTGGAATTGGTTTGTGAGTTTTGATTTTTATAGATTGTTTTTAGTATTTCTGCATCAATATGCATAAGTGAAATAGGTCCGAAATTATTTTTGTTTGTTGAGTCTGTGAAATTTGTGTATCAGTTTGACCGTGGAATCATAAAATGAGTATGGCAGTGCTCCTGCTTCTATTTGGTGGAGTAATCCATGAAGAATTGGTTTTAGCTCTCCTTTAAAAGTCTGGGAGAATTCTGAAATAAAACCACTTGGCCCTGGGTATTTTTTTTTATTTGATATATTTTTTATTTAAATTTCAAATGATTTCCCCTTTTCTGTTCCCCCACTACCCAAAAGTCCCATAAGCCCTCTTCCCTCCCCCTGTTCTCCCATACACCCCTTCCCACTTCCCTGTTCTGGTTTTGCCCTATACTGCTACACTGAGTCTTTCCAGAACTAGGGGCCACTTCTACATTCTTCTTGCACATCATTTGATGTGTGGATTATGTTTTGGGTATTCCAATTTTCTAGGGTATTTTTAATCAAGAGACATTTCATGACTGCTTCTCTCTTTTTTTTTTTTTTAGGGTTTTACAGATATTTATATAGGATACCTGATCTTGATTTAACTTTAGTAAGTATGGAATTTGTTTAGAAATTCAGCCAGTTCATTAAGCTTTTCCAGTGTTGTGGAGTATAAGCTTTGAAGTAAGCTAACACTTTTTTTTTCTTGTGTGTGTTTTTGCCTCCCTTTTCATTTCTGAATTTTTTTATTTATATATATTTATTTATGTTTGATCAGATATTTTCTTT
Organism: Apodemus sylvaticus; assembly: GCF_947179515.1. Classification (NCBI taxonomy): domain Eukaryota; kingdom Metazoa; phylum Chordata; class Mammalia; order Rodentia; family Muridae; genus Apodemus; species Apodemus sylvaticus. The sequence continues at coordinate 56,777,479 of NC_067491.1, read as the reverse complement.
ACTTACATTTCAAATGTTATCCCCTTTCCTCGTTTCCCCTCTGAAAACGCCCTATTCCATCGCCCCTCCCCCAGTTCACCATCCTACACACTCATGCTTCCTTGTCCTGGCATTCCCCTATACTGAAGCATCGAATCTTCTCAGGACCAATGGATTCTCTTCCCTTTGATGTCCAACAAGGCCATCCTCTGCTACATACGAAGCGGGAACCATGGGTTCCTCCATGTGTACTCTTTGGTTGGTGGTTTAGTCCCTGGGAGCTCTGGGGGGATTCTGGTTGGTTCATATTGTTGTTGCTTCTATGGGACTACAAGTTCCTTCAGCTCCTTGGGACCTTTCTCTAGGTCCTCCATTGGGGACCTTATGATCAGTTCAGTGGTTTTCTGAGATCATCCACCTCTGTGTTTGTCAGGTACTGGCAGAGCCTCTCAAGAGACAGCTATTTCGGGCTACTGTCAGCAAGTGCTTGTTGGCATCCACAATAGTGATTGGGTTTGGTGACTGTATATGGGATTGATCTCTCTGTGGGGCAGTCTCTGGAAGGTCTTTCATTCAGGCTCTGCTCACACTTGGTCTCTTTATCTCCTCCCATGGGCATTTTGTGCCTCCTTCTAAGAAGGACCAAAGTATTCATACTTTGGTGTTCCTTCTTCTTGAGCTTTGTTTGGTCTGGGAATTGTATCTTAGGTATTCTGAGCTTCTAGGCTAATATCCACTTATCAGTGAGCACATACCATTTGTGTTCTTTTGTGATTGGGTTATCTCACTTGGGATGATATCTTCTGCTTCCATTCATTTCCCTAAGAATTTCAAAATTAATAAATTCATTGTTTTTAATAGCTGAATAGTGTATTCTATTGTGTAAATGTACCACATTTTCTGTATCCATTCCAGTGTTGAGGAACATGTAAGTTCTTCCCAGCTTCTGGCTGCTATGAACATAGTGTAGCATGTGTCCTTATTACATGTTGGAGAATCATCTGGGTACATGCCCAGCAGTGGTAGAGCTGGGTCATCAGGTAATACTATGTCCAATTTTCTGAGGAAAAAGCAAACTGACTTCAGAGTGGTTGTACCAGCTTGCAGTCCCACCAGCAGTGGAGGGGAGGGGTGTTCCTCTTTCTCCACATCCTTGCCAGCACCTGCTGTCACTTGAGTTTTTGATCTTAGTCATTCTTACTGGGGTGAGGCAGAAATTCAGGGTTGTTTTGATTTGCATTTCCCTGATGACTAAGGATCTTGAACATTTCTTTAGGTGTTTCTCAGTAAGAGAAAGAAATTACAAAAATAACATCCTACACAGTAATCACCAACAATATAAAGTATCTTGATGTGACTCTAACCAAACAAGTCAAAGATCTGTATGACAAGAACTTCAAGTCACTGAAGAAAGAAATTGAAGAAGACCTCAGAAGATGGAAAGATCTCCCATGCTTGTGGATTGGCAGGATTAATATAGTAAAAATGACCATCTTGTCAAAAGCAATATACAGATTAAATGCTGTCCCCATCCAAATTCCAACTCAATTTTTCAGAGTTAGAAAGAGCAATTCTCAAATTCATCTGGCATAACAAAAAACCGAGGATAGTAAAAACGATTCTCAAAAATAAAAGAACTTCTGTGGGAATCCAGGATCCTGGACCTCAAACTGTACTACAGAGCAACAGTGTTTAAAAAGTGAATGGTAAACTGGTACAGTGACAGACTGGTAGATCAGTGCAATGGAATTGAAGACCCAGAAATGAAACAACACACCTATGGTCACTTGATGTTTGACAAAGTAGGTAAAACCATCCAGTGAGAAAAAGATTATCATTTCATCAAATGGTTATGGTTTAACTGGTGATCAGCTTACAGAAGAATGCAAATTGATCCATTATTATCTCCTTGTACAAAGCTCAAGTTCAATTGGATCAAGGACCTCCACATAAAACCAGATCCACTGAAACTAATAGAAGAGGAAGTGTGGAAGAGCCTCGAGCACATGGACACAGGGGAAATTTTACTGAACAGAGCACCAATGACTTATTCTCTAAGATAAAGAATTGGCAAATGGGACTTCATAAAATTACAAAGTTTCTGTAAGACAAAGGACACTGTCAATAGAACAAACACAATGGCAACCAACAAATTGAGAAAAGATCTTTACCAACTGTATATCCGGTAGAGGTCTAATATCCAATGTACACAAAGAATTTAAGAAGTTAGATTCCAGAGAACAAAAGAAACCTATTAACAATGGGGTACAGAGCTAAACAAAGAATTCTCAAGTGTGGGTTTTATTTATTTTGATACGATTGCTAAGTAGTTAATATGGTGAGATTTTGTCTATCTTATTGATTTTCTCGCTGAACTAGTTCTTGTCTTCATTGATTAATTTTATTCCTTTTGCTCTAACTGATTGACTTGAGCCCTGATTTGATTATTTCCTGTTCTTGCCTCCTCTTCCTTGTATTTCATTTTTCTAGAGCTCTCACATATATGTTTAAATTACTCTTTTGAGAATTTTCAAATTAAATTCTTTATAAAGACACTCAGTGCAGTGATCCTTCCTCTTAGCACTATTTTTACTGTTTCCCAAGAATTTGGGTTTGCTGTGCTTTGTTTTTATTGAAATCTAAAAATTTCTTTATTTCTCCCCTAATCCAGAGATCATTGAGTAATGAGTTCTTCAGTTTTCATGAGTGTTTAGGTTTCATGGTATTTCTGTTGTTGAAGTCCAAATTTCCTCCAAGGTTCTCTCATAACAGAAAAAAATGATGTTTCAATTTTCTTGTATCCATGAAGGATGCTTTCTGACTGATTATCTGGTAAATATTGGGGGGAAGAATCCATTAGGTGCTGAGAAGACAGTATATTCTTTTGTGTTTGTGTGAAATATTCTCTAGATGCCTTTTAAGTGCATTTGATTCATAATGTCTGTAAGTTTTGTTATTTCTCTGTTTAGTTTCTGACTAAATAACATGTCAATTGGTGAAAACAGAGTGTTGAAATTAACCACTAGTAATGATCAGAGTTTGACATGTGGTTCAAGCTTTATCAATGTTTCATTTACAAATGTTCATGCCTTTGAACTGGAGGCATGCATGTTGAGAGTTGAAATATCATCTTAGTAGATTTTTCCTTTGCTGAGTATGAATTATCCATTCCCATCTCCTTTTATTAATTTTAGTTGGAAGTTTATTTTAATAAGTATAAGAATGATTATTTCAGCTTACTTCTAGGGCTTTTTGTCCTGGAAATTTTTTTCAGAACTTACTCTAAGTTAATGTCTATTGGTATTGCTGAGTTCTTTGTTTTATACAGCAAAATGAAAGCATCTTAGTCAGGGTTTCTATTCCTGCACAAACATCATGACCACGAAGGAAGTTGGGGAGGAAAGGGTTTATTCAGCTTACACTTCCACACTGCTGTTCATCACTAAAGGAAGATAGGACTGGAACTCAACCAGGTCAGGAAGCAGGAGCTGATGCAGAGGCCATGGAGGGATGTTACTTTTGGGCTAGCATCCCTGGCTTTCTCGGTCTGCTTTCTTATGGAAAGCAAGACTACCAGCCCAGGGATGGCAACACTGACAAGGGGCCCTTCCCTGTAATCACTAAATGAGAAAATGCCCCACAGCTGGATCTCATGGAGCCATTTTCCCAAATGAAGCACCTGTCTCTGTGGTAAGTCCAACCTGTGTCAGGTTGACACACAAAACCAGCCAGTACAGAGAGTTCCTGTTTTTGTACTTGTTCTGTTAGTCTGTGTCATTTATTGAGAAATTGAATCAATAGATGGTGAGAAATATTAATGATCAGTGTTTGTTTATCCCTATTATTTGATGTTGGTGTTGTGTGTATATGGGTTTGTGTGTGTTTAAATTGATTTTCCTTGTATGGAATTACCTATTTCTTGTGTTTCCTTCAAATTAGCTATCATCTTTCTGTTGGAGTTTTCCTTCTAGCATTTTGTTTTAGGAATGGATTTTTGGATAGATATTGTTTAAATCCAGACTTGTCTTGAATTATGGTTGTTTACTCCATCTATTGTGATTGACAGTTTTGCTGGTTATAGGACTCTAGGTTGGCATGTGTGATGTTTTCATAGGTTTTAAAATATCTGTCCAGGCCCTTCAGTTTTTAGAGAATCTATTGAAAATGCACAATTCTAACAGGTCTGCCATGGAATGATACCTGGTCTTTTCCCTCAGTGCTTAGTCTTTCTTAGTCCTCTACATTCTGCATTTTAATTATTTTGTTGAGGGAGGCCTTTTCTGGCCCACTCTATTTTGTGCTTCACAAGCATCTTTTATGTTTATAGATATTTCTCTCTTTACATTGTGATTTTTTCTAATATTATTTTGTTGAAAATACTTTCTCACCCTGGGATCTGGGACTCTTTACCTTCTACTATTCCGATCATTCTAAGGTTACTTGTTTTCTTTGTATTCCAGATTTCTTGGCTGTTTTGTTTCAGGGATATTTTAGCATTAACATTTTCTTTTACTGATGTGCCAGTTTCTATTTTTGTATGCCTGAGATGCTCTCCTACATCCTTTCATCTTATTGGTGATACTTGCATTTGTTGTTCTGTAAGCTTCTTTAGGTTTTCCATCTGCCGTTTACTCTTAGTTTGTATTTTCATTCTGGCTTCTATTTCCACTTTCATTTCCTGAACAGCTTTACTTATTTCCCTGGTTAACTGTAGTTTCTGCTATTACTTTAAGAGATTTATTTGTTTCCTCTGTAAAGTCCTATATTTGTCTGATTGTGTTTTCCTTTTCTTTTTTAAGCATTTTATTCCTTTCCTTTTTAACGGCCTCTATCATCTGCATAAGACTGGATTTAAGGGCACCGTGGTTCAGTTGTGTTAAGATTTGCAGGGCTTGCTGTTGTAGAGTAAGTTTGCCCTGTTGGTGTCATAATATTCTTGAATTTTGTTGTTTGAGTTAGTTTCATGCCTTTAGCCATCTAGATGTTTTTTTTTTAAATAATAAAACAATAAATAAAACAATAAATCATTTGGCAACATAAGGAGGTCAAAGGGATACAAATTGTAAAGGAAGAAGTCAAACGATCATTATTTGCAGATGACATGATAGTCTACCTAAGTGACCCAAAAAACTCCACTAGAGAACTCCTACAGCCATCTAGATGTTTTAGTCACTGCATGTTCCTGTTATGATATATATTGGGATGATGGCTAACGGCCGTGATCTTGTTGTGATAGTCCCCTGGTGTATATTTTGGGGCTATATGGTTCTGGAATAGCAGGTCTTAAAAAGATGGCAAGAGACTTGGCAGAAAATTTTATATCTGGCAGGGACGATCTCCTCAGAGCCATGCCTGACAAAGTTCTTTGGGCAGGGACGATTAGAGAAGGAAAGAAATCTAAATGTTTTGGTTCTGGATCAACAGGCTTGATGAACCTGGGCAGAGACGTAGTGGGAGAATAGAAGTCTGGTGCAGATTTCTGGATAATTATATTTCCTCATCTATTAATTTCCATTATTTGACTGTAAAATATTTTATATAAGGTATTTCTCTGCTACATATAGACTACCTAATTGCCTCTTAATTCGGTTATAGTTCCTGTATGCAGATTGAAGACATATAAATTTCACTTACGAATTTAATGTGGTTGTAGAAGGACCACTTCAACTGTCTCCCCAAAATGCTTCCTTTATTACAGACTGAAGTTCAGACACGTTAGAGATATGTACATTTGGAGGGATAGAATAGAATAAAGGTTTAGACCTACATCACAGTATCAGATTGCATTGATTAAAAATACAGCTACATATATGTTGAACACTCAAAAGTTAAAGAAATTACTGATCAAAGGAATTTGAATACAGGGAAATATAATAAACATATATTTCAAGACAAACCATACGCCTTATACGAAATAAATTTTGTCTTATAGATCAGTTGCCATAAATTAATGAATATTGTTTATAAGATACAATATTAAAAGCTAGTATAACACAGCAACAAATATAATCTAACAACACAGCAGAACAGATTTGTGTAAAAGTGTTACATTAGCATGAATAGTCACATTGAGAAAATGTTAACTATTTGACAGGAAAGTTCAAGAAAGCATAAGAAAGATACACAAATACAGAACTGAGTGTAAAAAGAAGTAAATGTAGTCTTTCTGTATCTTTTAAGGAAAAGTGAAACTAAAATAGTTTTTGAAATAAAGCCTTTATAAAAATACGGAAAGTTATTTGTGACAAGAAATATGTGATTAAATAATATTAGGAGCATTTATTTTTCTCCTCTGAGTTTTATTCACAAAGATTTAGTTCTTAAAATCTATTCTGTTGATTTTTTGTATGGTTCTCTTTGTTTCTACTTGATTGATTTCGGCCCTGAGTTTGATGATTTCCTGCCTTCTACTCCTCCTGGGTGAAGTAGCTTCTTTTTGTTCTAGGGCTTTCAGATGTGTCATTAAGCTGGTAATGTATGCTCTCTCCATTTTCTTTTTGGAGGCACTCAGGGCTATGAGTTTTCCTCTTAGCACTGCTTTCATTGTGTCCCATAGATTTGGGTATGCTGTGTTTTCATTTTCATTGTGTTCTAAAAAGTCTTTAATTTCTTTCTTTATTTCTTCCTTGACCAGGGTATCATTGAGTAGAGTATTGTTAAGTTTCCACGTGTATGTGGGTTTTCTGTTGTTTCTGTTGCTATTGAAGACCACTTTTACTCCATAGTGATCAGATAGGAGGCATGGGATTAGTTCTATCTTCTTATATTTGTTGAGGTCTGTCTTGTGACCAATTATATGGTCGATTTTGGAGAAGGTACCATGAGGTGCTGAGAAAAAGGTATATTCTTTTGTTTTAGGATAGAGTGTTCTATATATATCTGTTAAATCTAATTGGTCCAAAGCTTCAGTTAGTTTCATTGTGTCCCTGTTTAGTTTCTGTTTTCCTGATCGGTCCATTGAGGAAAGTGCAGTGTTGAAGTCACCCACAATTAATGAAGTTCTCCCTTCCCCTGGGAGGACAGGGGAAGAGAAGGGGGCTTACGGGACTTTCGGGGAGTGGGGGGGCTAGAAAAGGGGAAATCATTTGAAATGTAAATAAATTATATCGAATAAAAAAATTAAAAAATAAATAAATAAATAAATCTGAAAAAAAAAATCTATTCTGGAGGAACAAAGAAAACATAAATTTAACTATTAAGTAGTTCTTTTCCTGGAAATGTTTAAAAAAGTTTTCCAAAACAGTAAACTAATAGCCACGATATTATCTCAATATTAAAAGGAACTTAAATCCCCTACTCTACCCTTAATTTCATCACAGAACCCAGTAGTACTTAAAAGAGAAAAGGCCTATTAACTTTTCTCAAACATCCATATATTCACTATAATACCTGTGAGAACTTTCTTCCATCAAAAATGAAAGGGGCTGGGGAAAGATAAGGAATGGTTTGAAGACATATTTAGTAGTTTCCAACCAACATCACATGAGAAGAAAATATTTTCAAACTGAAAAAAATTTATAAATAAAAATGAATTTGTGTCATATATCCCAGACTAAAAAATCATTTTACATAAGAAATTCAATGAAAAATGTCTATTTCAAAATTGAATTCGCATCTTCTATTGGAAATTTAGAAATATTTTTGAGAACTGGTATAAAAGTAGAATTAGTTATTGCAATGTAATTTGGTATTTTCTAGTTTGAAAATATGTGCTTCAACTGTATTACAAAATATAAATAAAAGAAAGGTAAAAAGCTAAAAATAAGAATACTTCAATATACAACTAAAATAAATAGGCTCTCGGTATGAGATTTTATGGGTTTTTTTCATTGTCATTTTGACACAATCAAGATTTATGTAATAAAAGAAAAACCACAATTGAAAATCCTTTGAAGGGCTGGACTGTAGCAAAGAGTTTTGTACATCCTCATGTTTAGTGGTTGCTGTGGGCTGCACTGCCTCACTGGGTTGGTGCACCTCTGAGGAGGTGATCACAAACTACATAACAAAGCAGGTCAGAGGCAGAGCAGGCAGCACCACACCCCAGTGGACTCAGCTTCAGTTCTTACCTCCTTATCCTCCCTTCAGTTCCTCCATGGTTTCCTCAGTGATATATTTATAATGTATAATGTGAAAAATACCCTTTTCTCCAGAAAAGGATACTCTTCATGGGGTTTTTTGAAAGGAGTATAAACCTTAACTTGTGTGATTATTTACTTTAGAATACTCATAACTCTATACCAAAAGTGAAAAGGGAACATGGTTGTAATAACAATCCAATGAATTTGAAGCATAAAATGTAGTAGGGTAAAGGGAAACTTGACCATGCATTCATGATCAACTTCATTTCCACCAGGTATGGTTCAGTGTGTGCACTGTCCAGAAACTCAATATACAAATGCAGAGAAGACACACTGCCTGGAGAAAACTGTCACCTTTCTGGCCTATGAGGATCCCTTGGGGAAGGGACTCACACTCGTGTCCCTTGGATTTTCTACTCTCACAGCTCTTACTTTTGGAGTCTTTGTAAACCACAGAGACACTCCAATAGTCAAGTCCAATAACAGATCTCTCAGCTACATCCTGCTCATCACTCTGACCCTCTGTTTCCTCTGTCCATTGCTCTTCCTTGGTCTTCCACACACAGCCACATGTATCCTGCAACAGAACGTGTTTGGACTTCTGTTCACTGTGACTCTATCCACTGTGTTGGCCAAAACCATCACTGTAGTTATGGCCTTCAAGATTACAGCTCCAGGAAGAAAGATCAGATGGTTGCAGATATCACAGGTCCCTAAGTGTGTCATTCCAGCTTGCACTCTGATACAAGTACTTCTCTCTGGCATATGGCTGGGTACATCCCCTCCATTTATTGACATGGATGCTCACTCTGAACAGGGACACATCATCATTCTTTGCAACAAGGGCTCAGCTGTTGCCTTCCACTGTGCTCTGGCCTACCTGGGAGTCATGGCCTTGGGTAGTTACCTCATGGCTTTCTTGTCCAGGAACCTTCCTGACACATTTAATGAATCCAAGTCCAAGTCCATGGCTTTCAGCATGCTTGTGTTCTGCAGTGTATGGGTCATGTTCCTCCTTGTCTACCACAGCACCACTGGGAAGGTCAGGGTAGCTATGGAAATGTTCTCTATCCTGGCTTCCAGTGCAAGCATTCTAATTGTAATCTTTGTCCCTAAGTGCTACATTGTTTTGTTTAGGCCAGAATTAAACACACTTCCTCATACCAGGGATGAAAGACACCACAGGAGCAAATATTTACTTAAAACACAGTTCACATGATTCTTCATCTAAAGTGAATTTCACTGGATCTCTACCATTCTGACCATCACATATTAGGTCACATGTTTTTTCCTGTGATGGTTTGTGGGTATGGCTTCTTCTCACCAGATATTATATTCTGAGCTTAATTCCCTGGAACCCCATGGTGAAGTAAGGAATTGATTTTCGGAAGTTGGACTAGTGCATTTCCAGTCCCCAAAATAAGTAAACATATGTAATATAACTTTAGAAAACCCTTTTGAAAACAATCATAACATTGAGATATGATTGCATGAGCTCTTATTGTTTCCACTGACTTAAATTATTAATTTTTCCTATTGAAATCTCTCACATTTTGCAATAAGGACACTCTATTTACCAAATCATGTGATGGTCCTGGGGCTTTTTTGCTAAATTCTTATTTCTAAATCATATTAATTACTTCAACCAGTGGTGTTTTTTTCCTTTAAGGACCTTTTCATTTCTCCCAGTGCTGACTATGCAGTGTCTTTCTGTTGGCATTGATTTCTAACAGTTTCAGATGACAGGAATTTCACACAGTTTGTCTGCCACATAAAACTTCATACCACAACATTCCTCATAAATTTTCACATTTTCAAATCTTTCAATACTGTTCTCATTTCAACTGAAGTCCTGAAACAGCAATCAGCAGAAACCATGGCATAGCTAAATGTGAACCATCTTGATGTCTGTCCTGCTAAATAAGCAATTAGTTCTCTGAGTCTGAGGTCAGCATCATGTGGGCGAATCCCTGACACTGCTCCACATTATGTACAATGTGTAACATGATTATATTGACCAATAAAATTCTTGTTCCTCTGGAACCATAAGTTAATTGTGACATCACTCTAACCATTATTCTCTACCTTCTTATCCAAAATTATGAAAAGTGTCCTTTAAACTCTTCCCAACACATTTTGAAAATTTTGTTTATCTCAAAATCTAAAAGTATTTCTTGACATCATATAAGGATAACAGAGGATTAAATCCTGAGTCTTTGCAAGCAAACAATGTGCTCTAAAATTATGCATAATATTTAGCACATAGAATTCTTTACTTTTAAAATCTATTCAAAATGTGGGCATGTAACCCCCATTTTTCAGACTAAGTTAGCAGACCACTTGCCCAAAACTCACAAAGGTAATGGTTTGCTCCTAACATGAATTAAAATTTGCTTGACCATCTTAAATCTGTGGTTCACAAGCTCTATAACTCTGTGACCCTTTAATATATTCCAAAATATTCTGGTTACTCCAATAATAATATTATTTTCATGGATAATTCATTACAATAATTCTGCTACCGTTATGAATCATTAAATAATTATCTCTTTATTCAAAGGTATTTGGTGACTCTTGTGAAGAGTCCTGTGAACACAGAAGGGACATGATTCAAGGGTTGAGAATCACTGCTTTCACTGAATTTATAGTAATTTCAGAACTTCAAAGGCATCTTTCTTTACTTTCAAAAAAAATAAACTAACTCCAGTATACTCTCGTTTTCTTCCCTCCTTCTTCCTTCTTTCCTTCCTTCACTCCTTCCTCTCTGCTTCCTCTCCTATATTTTTCCTTTTCTACTGATAAAATCTTCCTTGAAGCCAAAATTATCTATCTTCAACTAAAAGCTACTTGTCTAGATAACCATCAGCAACTTTGGCAGTCTAAATCTTTTAGGGGAATATTTTTTATTCTCTCTGAACCAAAGACTGCTATTAATAGCTATAATAACTATGAACTCATTTATTTACTGTACTTTAATTCAGTTTAAAGATTTATTACCAACTCACATATTCGCCAACCATGGGCAACTTATCCCTTTTGTTAAAAATTGATTATTTTCTTACACAAAATATCCTGATTACAGTTTTATCCCACTCTAATCTTCCCAGTTTCTCTCTACTCTCATCCCTTCTGGATCTAGTCCATTTCTGTTTCTCATTAGAAAAGAATAGGGTTCTGTAAGATAAAAACAAAACATACTAGCAAATCATATAAGAAAAAAAGCCCATCTCTTTGAACTAGGACAAGGCAAATCAACCTAAGGAAAGGAGACTAAAAGAATTCTTTTTTATATTAATTATTTTAATTGTAAACATAGATTTTGACAATAAAGGGTCTTTATGAACTGTAGAGTTTCATGATATTTAACAGATGTCCTAGAAGGGTTGAGACTCAGTCTCATGTCTGTTTTATGATATAATTAGAAATTGTACTTAGCAAGTCTCTTTGTGATTATTTGTTCTAGTGGTAAAGCTACCAATGGTACTTCATATTTTTTATTTATTATTATCAGTATTATTACTAATCCCCAATTTATTTTTACAGTTCAGTCTCTATCCCTTTCCTGCTCTGCCCTCTGACATTTCCTCACCCCATTCCTCCACCACAGTCTCCAAGGGAATGGTCCAACCTCCAACACCCACCCCACCCACCACACACCACCAGGCCTATGCCTTTCCTGGGACCTAAGTCTTTCAAGTGATAGGTGTGTCTACTCTCAGTGAGTCCTAGTGTGTGTGTGTGTGTGTGTGTGTGTGTGTGTGTGTGTGTTTGTGTGTGTGAGGGACCTTGGGCCAGTTAGTGTATGATGCCTGGTTGGCAGTTCATTGTCTGAGAGATCTTGAGGATCCAGGTTTATTGAGACAACTGGTCTTCCTATGGGTCGCACTCCTCTTCAATTATTCCAGCCTTTCCCTAATTCAGCTGCATCTTAGGATCAATAATAGTGTCAGGCTTGGAGCCTCCCCTTCAGATGGGGTCCAATTTGGACCTGTCATGGGACCTTCTTTCTCTCAATCTCTTCTCCATTCTTGTGCCTGCAGTTCTTTCAGACAGGAACAATCCTGGGCCAGCATTTTTCACTGTGGGACAGCAACCCTATGCCTCCACTTGATTCCTGTATTTCTACCAGAGGTAGAGTCTTTTTTTTTTTTAAAGATTTATTTATTTATTATATGTAAGTACACTATAGCTGTCTTCAGACACACCAGAAGAGGACACTGGATATCATTATGGATGGTTGTGAGCCACCATGTGGTTGCTGGGATTTGAACTCATGACTGTCAGAAGAACAGTCAGTGCTCTTAACCACTGAGCCATCTCTCCAGCCCCCCAGAGGTAGATTCTACAACTTCCCTCTCCCCACTTTTGGGCATTTCATCTAAGGTCCTTTCCTTTGTATCTTGAGATTCGCTCACCGCTCAGGTCTCTGGTATGTTCTAGAGGGTCTCCCAACCTCCTAACTCCTGAGATTGCATATTTCCATTCATTATGCTGGCCCTCTGGCTTCACTCCCGATCCTCCCACCCCACAATATCTGATCATGTTTCCCTTTTCCCTGACCACCCACATCTCTTCCACCCAGTTCACTTTGTCCCTCTGTCCTCTGCTTTCTTCTCCATCCTGAGTGAAAATGAAGCATCTTAAGTCAGGTGGTGGTGGTTCACGCCTGTAATCCCAGCACTTGGGAGGCAGAGGCAGGCAGATTTTTTAATTCGAGGCCAGCCTGGTCTACAGAGTGAGTTCCAGGACAGCCATGGCTACACACAGAAACCCTGTCTCAAAAAACCAGCCAACCATCCAACCAAATAAATAAATAAATAAAAATAAAAATAAAATAAAATAAAATAAAAATAAAAAAAGAAAGAAAAAAAAGAAAATGAAAATGAAGCATCTTCACTTGGGCCCTTTGGCTTCTTAAACTTGAGTTCTCTGGATTGTATCCTGGGAATTCTGTATATTTTTGGCTAATATCTGCTTATTAGTGAGTACATGCCGTTCATGTCATTTTGGGTATGAGATACCTCACTCAACATGATATTTCCCTGTTCCATTCATTTGCTTGCAAAACTCATGATGCCCTCATTGTTAATAGCTGAAGAGTATTCCATTGTGTAAATGAACCATATTTTCTGTTTCTATTCTGTCGGTGTAGGACATCTGTGTTGGTTCCAGCTTCTGGCTTTCAGAAATAAGGGCACTATGAACACAGTGATGCCTGTGCCCTGTGGCATAGTCAGGTACCTTTAGGGTGCATGCCCAGGAGTAGGATAGCTGTGTCTTCAGGTACATCTATTTCCAATTTTCTGAGGAACCTCCAGATTGATTTCCAGAGTAGTTCTTTCAGTTTGCAAGCCCACCAGCAACCAGGAGTGTCCCTCTCTCTCCAAATCCTCACCAACAGGTACTGTCCACTGAGTTTTTTTCCTAGCCTTTTTGAATGGTGTAAGGTAGAATTGCAAGGACATTAAGATTTGCATTTCCCTAATCACTAAGGAATTTGAACTTTTGTTTAAGTGCTTATCTGTCATTCAAAATTCCTCTGTTGTAAATTCTCTTTAGTTCTACACCCGATTTTATTCTTTATTGTGTTGTTTGGTTTTGTTGGAAGTTAGCTTCTTGAGTTCTTTATATATTTTGGATATTAGCCCTCTATCAGATTTGGAGTTAGTGAAGATTTTTTTCCCCCAATTTGTATGTTTCTGATTTTTCCTATTGACTATGTACTTTGACTTGCAGAGGTTTTTCACTTTCATTAGGTCCCATTTATCAATTCTTGATCTTAGAATCTGAACCATTGGCGTTCTGTTTAGGAAATTTTGTTCTGTGCCAATGTGTTTGAGGGTCTTTTCTACTTTCTCTTATATTCTGTGTATCTAGTTTTATGTTGAGGTCCTTGATCCACTTGTAGTTGAGCTTTGTGCAATGTGACAAATATGTATCTCCGTTCATCTTTCTACATACCAACTTCCAGTTAGACAAGCACAATTTATTAAAGATGCTTTCCTTTATCCATTGTATATTTTTTACTTCTTTGTCAAAGATGAAGTGTGCATAAGCATGTGGTTATATTTCTTAGTTTTCCATTCTATTTCATTGATCAACCTGTCTGTGATGTACCAGTACCACGCAGTTTTTATCACTATTGATCTGTAGTATAGTTTTAGATCATGGGTAGTGATTGCCCCACACATTCTTTTATTGTTAAGAATTGTTTTTGCTATCCTGGCAGGTTTGTTTTTTCCATATGAAATTTAGAATGCTATTTCCATGTCTTTGATGAATTTTGTTTGAATTTTGATGTGGATTGAAATGAACCTTTACAATACTTTTGGTAGGATGGCCATTTTTACTATGTTTAAACTATCAATCCATGAGCATGGGGGATGACTCCATTTTCTGAGGTCTTTTTAGATTACCTTCATGAAAGACTAGAAGTTCTGGACATACAGATCTTTCACTTGTTCGGTTAGAGTTACACGAAGATATTTTATATAATTTGTGATGATTGTGAAGAGCATTATTTTGATTATTTCTTTCTCAGCCCATTGATCATTTGTCTAACGGAAGGATATTGATTTTTTGGAGTTAATTTTGTATCTAGACACTTTGATAAAGTTGGTTATAAGTTGTAGTAGTTCTCAGGTAGAATTTTTGGGGCTGCTTACATATACTCTCATATCATCTGCAAATAGTGATACCTTGAATTCTTGCCAATTTGTATCCCTTTGATTTCCTTTTGTTGTTGTAGTTCTCGGGCTAGACCTTCATTTACTATATTAAATAGATATGGGGAGAGTTGGCATCACTGTTCTTTTCCTGATTATGGTGGGATTGCTTCAGGTTTCTCTCCATTAATTTGATATTGGCTGTTGGTTTGCTATATGTTACATTTATTTTGTTTAGGTATGTGCCTTGAATTCCGGTTCCCTCCATTATTTTAACATGAGGTTTTGTTGATTTTTGTCAAATGCTTTTTCAACATCTCATGAGATGATCATGCAATTTTTTTTCATTTAGTTTGTTTATATACTTGATTAGGTTGATGTATTTTCATATATTGAACCAACCTTTCATCCCTGTGTTCTTCTTTTTTTTTTTTTTTTTTTTTTTTGACCCTTCTGTTTCCATCTGAGATTCTAGATATGTGCTGCCACACCTGGCTTATACAGTAATAGAAATTGAATCCAGAGAATTTTGCATGATGGCCAAATAGTCCACCAACTGAGCTACATCTACTGCCTCTGTTTCACACTTCTCAGTTGGGGTCTATTTCTGATTTCAAGTGGCGATAATTCTTTATATATTGTATATACCACAGTTTTGCAAGATATATAATTTGGAAATATTTTCTCTCATTTTATGGGCTTTCTCAAGTATCTTTTGAAAAATGTGC
Organism: Apodemus sylvaticus; assembly: GCF_947179515.1. NCBI lineage: Eukaryota > Metazoa > Chordata > Mammalia > Rodentia > Muridae > Apodemus > Apodemus sylvaticus. The sequence goes on along the minus strand of NC_067491.1, from coordinate 56,762,026 downwards.
CTTAAACCAAGTGGTAGTGGGATACATATTTAATCCCAGCACTTTTTTTGTGTCATTTAATTTTTTTAATTCGATATATTTTTATTTACATTTCAAATGATTTCCCCTTTCCTAGCCCCCCACTCCCCGAAAGTCCCGTAAGCCCACTTCTCTCTCCCTGTCCTCCCACCCACCCCTTACCACTTCCCCGTTGGGGTTTTGCCCTATACTGCTTCACTGAGTCTTTCCAGAACAAGGGGCCACTCCTCCTTTCTTCTTGCACCTCATTTGATGTGTGGATTATGTTTTGGGTATTCCAGTTTTCTAGGTTAATATCCACTTATTAGTGAGTGCATACCATGATTCACCTTTTGAGTCTGGGTTACCTCACTTAGTATGATGTTCTCTAGTTCCACTCATTTGCCTAAGAATTTCATGAATTCATTGTTTCTAATGGCTGAATAGTACTCCATTGTGTAGATATACCACATTTTTTGCATCCACTCTTCTGTTGAGGGATACCTGGGTTATTTCCAGCATCTGGCAATTATGAATAGGGCTGCTATGAACATAGTAGAGCATGTATACTTATTACATTGTGGGGAAGCCTCTGGGTATATGCCCAGGAGTGGTATAGCAGGAACTTCTGGAAGTGAGGTGCCCAGTTTTCGGAGGAACCGCCAGACTGATTTCCAGAGTGGTTGTGCCAATTTGCAACCCCACCAGCAGTGGAGGAGTGTTCCTCTTTCTCCACACCCTCTCCAACACCTGCTGTCTCCTGAATTTTTAATCTTAGCCATTCTGACTGGTGTAAGATGAAATCTCAGGGTTGTTTTGATTTGCATTTCCCTAATGACTAATGAAGTTGAGCATTTTTAAAGATGCTTCTCTGCCATCCGAAGTTCTTCAGGTGAGAATTCTTTGTTTAACTCTGTACACCATTTTTTAATAGGGTTTTTTGGCTTTCTGGGGTCTAACTTCTTGAGTTCTTTATATATATTGGATATTAGCCCTCTATCTGATGTAGGATTGGTGAAGATCTTTTCCCAATTTGTTGGTTGCCGATTTGTCCTCTTGATGGTGTCCTTTGCCTTACAGAAACTTTGTAATTTTATGAGGTCCCATTTGTCAATTCTTGATGTTAGAGCATATGCTATTGGTGTTCTGTTCAGAAACATTCTCCCTGTACCAATGTCCTCAAGGGTCTTCCCCAGTTTCTTTTCTATTAGCTTCAGAGTGTCTGGTTTTATGTGGAGGTCCTTGATCCATTTGGATTTGAGCTTAGTACAAGGAGACAAGGATGGATCAATTCACATTTTTCTGCATGCTGACCTCCAGTTGAACCAGCACCATTTGTTGAAAAGGCTATCTTTTTTCCATTGGATGTTTTCAGCCTCTTTGTCGAGGATCAAGTGGCCATAGGTGTGAGGGTTCATTTCTGGATCTTCAATCCTGTTCCATTGATCCTCCTGCCTGTCACTGTACCAATACCATGCAGTTTTTAACACTATTGCTCTGTAGTATTGCTTGAGGTCAGGGATACTGATTCCCCCAGACTTTCTTTTGTTGCTGAGAATAGTTTTAGCTATCCTGGGTTTTTTGTTATTCCAGATGAATTTGATAATTGCTCTTTCTAACTCTGTGAAGAATTGAGTTGGGATTTTGATGGGTATTGCATTGAATCTGTATATTGCTTTTGGCAAAATGGCCATTTTAACTATACTGATTCTACCGATCCATGAGCATGGGAGGTTTTCCCATTTTTTGAGGTCTTCTTCCATTTCCTTCTTCAGAGTCTTGAAGTTCTTGTCATACAGATCTTTCACATGTTTGGTAAGAGTCACCCCAAGATACTTTATACTGTTTGAGGCTATTGTGAAGGGGGTCATTTCCCTAATTTCTTTCTCAGCCTGCTTATCCTTTGAGTATAGGAAGGCCACTGATTTGCTTGAGTTGATTTTATAACCGGCCACTTTGCTGAAGTTTTTATCAGCTGTAGGAGTTCTCTCGTGGAGTTTTTTGTATCACTTAGGTAGATTATCATGTCATCTGCAAATAATGATAGTTTGACTTCTTCCTTTCCAATTTGTATCCCTTTGATGTCCTTATGTTGTCGAATTGCCCGAGCTAGTACCTCAAGTACAATACTGAAAAGATAAGGAGAAAGGGGGCAGCCCTGTCTAGTTCCTGATTTTAGTGGGATTGCTTCAAGTTTCTCTCCATTTAGTTTGATGCTGGCTACCGGTTTGCTGTATATTGCTTTTACTATGTTTAGGCATGGGCCTTGAATTCTTGTTCTTTCCAAGACTTTAAGCATGAAAGGATGCTGAATTTTGTCAAATGCTTTTTCAGCATCCAATGAAATGACCATGTGTTTTTTTTCTTTGAGTTTGTTTATGTAGTGGATTGCATTGATGGATTTCCGTATATTGAACCAACCCTGCATCCCTGGGATAAAGCCTACTTGATCATGGTGTATGATCGTTTTGATGTGTTCTTGGATTCGGTTAGCAAGAATTTTATTGAGTGTTTTTGCATCGATGTTCATAAGGGAGATTGGTCTGAAGTTCTCTTTCTTTGTTGGATCTTTGTGGGGTTTTGGTATCAGCGTAATTGTGGATTCAGAGAAGGAATTGGGTTGTCTTCCTTCTGTTTCTATTTTGTGGAATAGTTTGAAGAGTATTGGTGTTAACTCTTTTTTGAAGGTCTGATAGAATTCTGCACTGAAACCATCTGGTCCTGTGCTTTCTTTGTTTGGAAGACTTTCTATGACTCCTTCTATTTCTTTAGGCATTATGGGACTGTTTAGATGACCTATTTGGTCCTGATTTAATTCTGGTATTTGGTGTCTGTCAAAGAAATTGTCCTTTTCCTCCAGATTCTCCAGTTGTGTTGAGTACAGGCTCTTGTAATAGGATCTGATGATTTTTGGATTTCCTCAGTTTCCGTTGTTATATCTCCCTTTTCATTTCTTAGTTTGTTAATTTGCATACTTTCTCTGTGCCCTTTGGTCAGTCTGGCTAAGGGTTTATCTATCTTGTTGATTTTCTCAAAGAACCAGCTCCTGGTTTTGTTGATTCTTTGTAAGGTTCTCTTTGTTTCTACTTGATTATTTTCGGCCCTGAGTTTGATGATTTCCTGCCTTCTACTCCTCCTGGGTGAAATAGCTTCTTTTTGTTCCAGGACATTCAGGTGTGTCATTAAGCTGGTAATGTATGCTCTCTCCATTTTCTTTTGGAGGCACTCAGGGCTATGCGTTTTCCTCTTAGCACTGCTTTCATTGTGTTCCATAGATTTGGGTATGTTGTGTCTTCATTTTCATTGTGTTCTAAAAAGTCTTTAATTTCTTTCTTTATTTCTTCCTTGACCAAGGTATCATTGAGTAGAATATTGTTCAGTTTCCATGTGTATGTGGGTTTTCTGTTGTTTTTGTTGCTATTGAAGATCACTTTTACTCCATAGTGATCTAATAGGAGGCATGGAATTAGTTCGATCTTCTTATACTTATTGAGGTCTGTCTTGTGACCAATTATATGGTCGATTTTGGAGAAGGTACCATGAGGTGCTGAGAAAAAGGTATACTCCTTTGCTTTAGGATAGAATGTTCTATATATATCTGTTAAATCTAATTGGTCCATAGCTTCAATTAGTTTCATTGTGTCCCTGTTTAGTTTCTGTTTTCCTGATCGGTCCATTGAGGAAAGTGCAGTGTTGAAGTCACCCACAATTATTGTGTTACGTGCAATGTGTGCTTTGAGCTTTAATAAAGTTTCTTTTACGAAAGAGGGTGCCCTTGCATTTGGAGCATAGATGTTCAGGATTGAGAGTTCTTCTTGTTGTATTTTTCCTTTGACCAGCAAGAAGTATCCCTCAGAGTCTTTTTTGATGACTTTGGGTTAAAAGTCAATTTTATGTGATATTAAAATGGCCACTCGAGCTTGTTTCCTGAGACCATTTGCTTGTAAACTTGTCTTCCAGCCTTTTACTCTAAGGTAGTGTTTGTCTTTGACCCTGAGGTGTGTTTCCTCAGCAACATGTAAGGTCCTGTTTATGTATCCAGTCAGTTAGTCTATGTCTTTTTATTGGGGCATTGAGTCCATTGATGTTAAGAGATATTAAGGAATAGTGATTGTTACTTCCTGTCATTTTTGACGTTATTTTTTAAATTTGATTGATTAACTTCTTTTGGGTTTGATGAAAGTTTACTATATATCCAAATCTTGTTTTACTGGTGTGATGGGGTATCCAGGATATGCTGGTAAAGGAGAATTGGGTTCAGATGTTGCCATATTGCCTTGATTTTTGTTAGTGACGTTCCTGCGTTTGCCTTTTGCCATTTAGTTCTCACTTTTGTTAGTTGGTCTTGTCAATGCTGGACTCACCACTGCAAGCTGCCTCTTCCCAGGTGGCCTCTGGTGCACAGCTTACCTCCTGCACTGCCTGGAGAGCGAGTGTTGTGGCCCAGGCTGTTCAGATCCCAAAGCAGACACATGAAGGCTCCTTCTTGAGCCTGCTGGGTTCACCAGAGCACACTGACTTCTCCCAGCTGGCTGCCCGGAAGCCCCTCATGCCTCTTGCAGGACCTGGAGATGAGGTGTTGCCACCCAGGCTGATATGGATATGGAAGCCGAGAGATCTGAGGGCTCCCGCCAGAGGTCTCAGGACTGGAACCTAAGCTCCATGTCACCAGATCAAGCTGTGTGCTCCCAGACTGCCTCAGGGTGTACACAAGGTCTCCCGCACTTCCTGGAGACCGAGTGTTGGGGCCCAGGCTGTTCAGATCCCAAAGCAGGCACTTGAAGGCTCCTGCCGGGCCCACTGGATTCACCAGAGCACACTGACTTCTCCCCACTGTCCTTGCAGAAGGCCCTCTTCTTAACTTTTCAAATAAAGGCTTGAGCCAATGATTGGGCAGGAGGAAGGGGGAGGAGCTGAGAGTCGAGTGGAGGAGCCACGGGGGATAAATAGGAGGGGAGGGGCTATGAAGGATAAATAGGAGGGGAGGGGCTACGGGGATCAACAGCTAGGCTGTAGAAAGAAGCTCAGGCCTGGAGAAAGTGCAAGTTACAGGGACTAATATAGATGGGAATAGAGTAGTGTAGCGGGAGATCTGCCCAATATAGGCTTGTAGCTTGTTTTGTTAAGCGATTGAGATTTCTTTTACCGGGAATTGGGTTGGAAACAAATGTAGCAACAATGGGCCAAGCTCTTGGAGACAAAACAGCAGGCAGAGGTCATGGGGCATCTGAGGCGGGGAGCAGATCCTGTAGGTCAGGCAAGCAGCACTCACTGTGAGGCAGGCCACCAGGGCTCCCTGCAGGAGGCCGACGAGGACATCACTCCAGTGGTGCTTGTGGTCAGACACTCGGGTATAGCCCACATACATGGCAAAAGCCACCAAGAAGAACTGAACGGTGGGCCTCAGCAGCCGGGCCCATGTCCAGCAGAGCCGGGCCTGCACGTACAGCTATCGGGACATCAGCCTGCCGTCAGCTGGGCCCACGAGTGTCCTTTGGCCTTTGGCCTCTGAGGGTACCTGTAGTCATGCACACACACACACACACTGACACACACACACTTTTTTGTTTTGTTTTTTTGGTTTTTTTTCATGTCAGGTTTTCTCTGTGTAGCCCTGGCTGTTCTGGAACTCACTCTGTAGATCAGGCTGGCTTCAAACTCAGAAATCCACCCGCATCTGCCCCCCAGGCGCTGGGATTAAAGGCATGCACCACCTCTGCCAAGCTCAAACACACACACACACTTAAAAGTAATAAAAATAAATTGTCTTTAGGACTTATTTTTATTGTGTGTGTATGGGTGTTTTGACACATCTCTGTGTGCCACATGCACGCAATGCCTGCAGAAGCCAGAAGGAGGCATCAGATCCCCTGGAACTGAAGTTGCAAACTGTTGTGTGTGGACTACCTTGTGGGTTTTCAGAATCTAATACAGATCCCCTGGAATAAAAATAAAAATTTAACCCGAGGGGAACTGGAGAGATGGTGTAACTGTTAAGAGCACTGGCTGCTCTTCCAAAGAACCTCAGTTCAATTTCCAGCACCCACACTGTAGCTCACAACTATCTGTAACTCTGGTTCTCAATTCTGGCCTCCACGATTACCGGCCATGCATGTGGTATACGGAAATATGCAGGCAAACCACCCATTCACATAAAATAAAACTAAAATTGAGAAACAAAATTTAACCTGAAGGAAGGCTTGCACGCGGAACACTCCCTCAGGAGGCCCTGGAGCAACCATCTCCCCTCCTGACCCTCAGTTCACCAACTCCAACCCCTGCGTGCTCCTGGAGCAGTCACGGCCAGCAGGAGCACATGGTCAGGTTCCCAATACTACAGTCACAGCCACTGCTGTGACAGCTGGCGGTCTGGGTTGCTGGTCATTACCTCATCTTACAAAGATATTAGTCACTGCTCCAGCGGCAGCCAAGACCTATGCTTTCGTGACTCTGAGGAGTCATTCCCCAACCGGGGCACCCCCAGAGCTGCTCTCCAACCTTAGCAGATACAATAAGGCTAAGGCAGAGTCCCCAGCCCCACCCTAGCACCCAGAAAACAAAAGTGAAATGTATGTCCAATCCTGTGGACCTCTATGCAGACCACAGACCTCATTCTAACAGGGCCACCCTCAGTTCCCTCATGTGAGCCATGAAATAGACAATGACCTCAGTATCCACTGTCCCTGTGACTTGGTGTCGAGTCACAGCTGTGGGTTTGATCTTAAGTACAGTCACAAACAGACACAGACAAGAGTCACGGTTTTGCAACAACAAAAATTATCCAAGGCATGCACATACATAACACAGCTAATAACTAGAAGTTGCCTAAGGAGCTGGGGAGACGGTCAGCCAGGATGGTGCCCCCTGTGCAAGCCAGAGGACCTTAGCCACCCGAATAATCACATCAAAGGAGGCAGTGCATACCTTATCCCAGGACTGCAGCTTGCTGGCCAGTCAAACAGGACTGCACAGCTCCAGGTTGAGTGAGAGTCCTTGCCTCAACCTTTAATGTGATGAGGGACTGGATAGTGGACTCTGGGGTTGGGAGCGCTCAGTGCACTTGCAGAGGATGGGGTTTCAGATCCCAGCACCCACATAGCAGCTCACAGCAGCAGCTTCTAACTCCAGTTCAAGGGGATCTGGTGCCCTTTTCTGACCCCCATAGACTCTGGAAGCTCCAGCAGGGAGGCGGGCAGCACCTGGAAGTAGTTGCCCCTGAGGCTGAGCACCTGGAGGCTGCAGCAGAGCAGCGACTGGGCCAGGCAGACCCTTGGGCAGCGATCCTGGGCCGCCCAGCTGGGTTGTTCCTGGCCAGCAGCATGCGCGGGCCGCTCAGTGTCAGCAGATCGGGTCCCAGCACTGCGAGGTCATTGCCACTCATGTCCAGGAGCCAGAGGAGGAAGCCACCGCCCAGCGTGCCCGTGGAAGCGACCAGCAGCAGTCACAGCAGTGCCTCCTGCGAGCAATGCCCCACATCCTGTGGACAGACCAGTTGAGTTTGGCCTCCCTGAGCCAGGTCTCAGGATCCTAGGAAGCCTGATGAGGCAGTGCATTCAGGAACCTGAAGGGTTCCACCTCATCAGAAGTGGTGCAGCATGGCCCTGCCCAGGCACTCACGCCTGATGGAAGCCTCAACCTTCTTCTTTACTCTTTGGCTAATATCCACTTACAAGTAAGTATATACAGTTGTAGATTTGGTTTATTGCTAATATTATCTTAATGGGGTTCCCAAGTTATAGGAGAATTTGCATGTCTACGTGTGAGACACTGTCCTTCCTCCCAGATTGTGCTAAATGCTAAATAAATTTGCTCGTAGCAAATGACTGGACAGGGAGACAGAGGTGGGACTTTAGATTTCTCAGACAGTAGATCACTGAAAGAAGGAAGGTTTAGAATTGCCATGCTGTCACCTTTCCCTGGGACTAGATGTCCCAGGCTAGGTTGGTACCCAAGAGGGTCTTCTTCTTCTCTGTGCACAGGGTAGAGGGGAATATGGAGGGAGAGGGATTTGTAAGATCATAACTAGAAGAGGAGATGGGGGGCTAGAGTCAGGGTGAAAAGAGATTTTTTAAAAAATACATTGAAGAAAAAAATATTGCAATGCTGGGGAAGCAGAGGATGGAAAGATCTCCCATTCTCATGGATTGATAGGTTTAATACAGTAAAAATGGGCATATTACTAAAAGAAATCTACTGATTCAATGCAATCCCCATCAAAATAGCAACACAATAATTTACTGACATGGAAAGAGCAATGCTCAGTTTCACATGGAAAAACAAAAAAAACAGGATGAATGAAACAATTCTGAACAAGTAAAGACTTCTGAAAGAATCACCATCCCTGACCTCAAGCTGTACTACAGAGCAATAGTGATATAAATTGCATGATAGCGGACTCGGACAGTCAGGTTAATCAACCGAATAGAGTCAAAGACCCAGAATTAAACCCACACACCTGTGGACACGTCTTTTGATAAAGAAGCCAAAACTATACAATCAAAATTGTAGCATCTTCAAATCAGACTGGCACTTAGCACCTTATTTTAAAACAGCGGTGGATTAAGTGAGGGATTGCTTGCTAGAACCCTTCGCCTCATGTCCAGATGCCTCTTGCTTGTTTGGCTAGGGCGAGATTTGGAGCAATAAACTTCTATTGAACCAGAAGAAGAGAGTCAAATTTGCAGAAGAATCTTTTACATAAGTAAACATGGATAAACTCACATAAAATTATATATGGATTCGTGCTTACACATTCATATATGTCCATTAAAACCAGTTGGGCCAAACTACATCCTTATCTCATAATTACACACACACACACACACACACACACACACACACACACACATCTATACTTACAAATGCATTTGGAGCAAAAGATCAAGCACCAGTGCAGAATGAACTCATTCATTCTGGATGAAAAATGAGCTCCAATCTTTATTGCATAGAGAAAGAAAAGCTTCTTCAAGTTTGTGGCTAAATGAATTTAACCCAAGTCCATAGCAGAAAGCTTTGTCCTCTTTAGTAAGACTAAGCTTGCCTTGCTATTAAGAAAATACCTGTTCTGTCCTGTGGTAAGGAGGGTCCTACCTGCTCCTTCCACTCTCTCTGTAGTTTCTTCGTTTTGCCTCTTTCTGTCTGCATTGTGCATATTGCTGTTATTTTATAAAGTTGCCTTATATTTAAGATATTAAACTCTACATTCTCCTTCAAATCTTGCTCCCTCCTCCTGCTCTGATGTAACAATGCTCTTACTTTCAATGTGTTTGTTACTTTTTATTTCGCTCACTTTTTTATTAGATATTTTCTTTATTCACATTTCAAATGTTATCCCCTTTCCTCATTTCCCCTCCAAACCCCTATCCCATCCCTCCTCCACCTGCTTACTACCCCACCCACACCCGCTTCCCTATCCTGGCATTCCCAGTCACTGGGGTGTGGAGCCTTCACAGGACCCAGGGCCTCTCCTCTCATTGAGGTCTGACAGGGCCATTCCCTTCAACATATGTGGCTGGAGCCATGGGTCCCTCCATGTGTACTCTTTGGTTGGTAGTTTAGTCCCTGGGAGTTCTGGGGGTGCTGGTTAGTTCTTATATTTGCTCCTCCTAAGAGGCTGCAAGATCCTTCAGCTCCCTGGGTCCTTTCTCTAGCTTCTTCATTGGGGACCCTCTGCTTAGTTCACTAGTTGGCTGTGAGTATGCACTTCTGTATTTGTCAGGCACCTACAGAGCCTCTCAGGAGACAGCCATATCATCTTCCTTTCAGGACGCACTTGCTGATATCCACAATGGTTTCTGGGTTTGGTGACTGTATGAGGGATGGTTCCCCAAGTGGGGCAGTATCTGGATGGCCTTCCCTTCAGTCTCTGCTCCACATTTTGTCTCTGTATCTCCACCTGTGGGTATTTAGTTCCCCCTTCTAAGAAGTACTGAAGTCTTCCTTCTTCTTGAGCTTCATTTGCTCTATGAATTCTATCTTGGGTGTTCCAAGCTTCTGGGCTAATATCCACTTTTTAGTGAGTGCATGCCATGTGTGTTCTTTTGTGACTGGGTTACCTCACTCAGGATGATATTTTCTAGTTCCACCCATTTGCATAAGAATTCCATGAATTTGTTGTTTTTAATAACTGAGTAGTAATCCCATAGGCAAATATCATCTACAAATAGTGATATTTTGATTTCTTCCATTCCAATTTATTTGCATTTTACCTTCTTTTGTTGTCTAATTGCTTTTGCTAGGTCTTTGAGTACTATATTGAACAGGTAGGGAGAGAATGGACAGCCTTGTCTAACTCTTGATTTTAGAGGGATTGCTTCAAGTTTCTCTCCATTTAGTTTGATGTTGGCTACTGCTTTGCTGTTTATTGCTTTTATATTATCAGGTATGGTCCTTGAATTTATGATCTTTCCTAAACTTTTATCATATAGGGTATTGGATTTTGTCAAATACTTTCTCTGCATCTAATGAAATGGTCATGTGATTTTTTTTTTTTGAGTTGTTTTATATAGTGAATTACGTGTATCATGAAGGGGTGATGGATTTTGTCAAATACTTTCTCAGCATCTAATGAAATTATAATGTGTTTTTTTTTCCTTTGAGTTCCTTCATATAGTGGATTACATTGATAGATTTCTGTATATTAAAACCATCCCTATATCCCTGTGATGAAGCCTACTTGATCATGGTGGATGATTGCTTTGATCATGGATGATTGGTAGGTAGATATTGCTTAAATTTGCTTTTGTCATGGAATGTTTTGGTTTCTTCATCTATGATGATTGAGAGTTTTCAAGTCGACTGAAGCCTCAGTTGATGTTTTTTGTTCTATTAAGGTCTGCATGATCTCTATCCAGGCTCTTTTGGCTTTCATAGACTTTTGAGAAGCCTGATGTAATTCTGTAGGTCTGCAATTTTATGTTACTTGGCCTTTTTCTCTTACAACTTTTAATAGTTTCTTTGTTGTATATATTTAGTATGTTGATTATTATGTGATGAGAGGATTTTTCTTTTCTGGTCCAATCTATTTGGCTTTTTGTACACTTATGGCCATCTCTCGCTTTAGGTTGGGGAAATTTTCTTCTATGATTTTGCTTAAGACATTATTCTGGTCCTTGGAGTTGGGAATCTTCACTCTCTTCCTTTCCTATTATTCTTTTTTAATATAATTTTTAAAATTAATTATTTTTATACACTCCATATTTTATTCTCTACCCTGCCAAACCCTGTCTACCCTCCACCTGTTCCACATGCCATACCACTTCCCCTCCCCCTGTCTCCACGTGGATATCGCTAAACCCCACCTCACCTGACCTCTAAACTACCTGGGGCCTCCAGTCTCTTGAGAGTTAGGTGTATCACCTCTGACTGAACACAGACCTGACAGTCCTTTATTGTATGTGTACTAGGGGCCTCATATCAGCTGGCATATGCTGTCTGTTTGGTGGTCCAGTGTTTGAGACAATCCGGGGGTCCAGATTAATTGAGACTGCTGGACCTCCTACAAGGTTGCCCTCAGCTTCATTCAGCCTTCCCTAATTCAACAGCAGGGGTCAGCTGTTTCTGTTCATTGGTTGGGGCCAATCATCTGCATCTGACTCTTTCAGATGCTTGTTGGGTCTCCCAGAGTGTTGTCATGCTAGGTCCCTTTTTGTGAGCGCTCTATAGCATCAGTAATAGTGCCAGGCCTTGGGACCTTCCCTTGCACTGGACCCCACTTTGAATCTGTTGCTGGGCCTTCTTTTCCTCAGGCTCCTCTCCATTTCCATTCCCATATTCTTTCAGACAGGAACAATTATGGGTCAGAGTTATGACTATGGGATGGTCCCCCTCTCACTCATTTGAAGTCCTGTCTTCCTGCTGGAGGTAGGCTCTATAAGTTCCCTCTCCCTACTGTCAGGCATTTTACCTAGGGTCCCTTCCTTTTACTCCTGTGAGTATCTCAACTCCCAGGTCTCTGGGGCATCCTGTAGGGTCCCCCCAACCTATCTTCTAAGGTTGCCTATTCCCATTCTTTTTGCTGGCTCTCAGGGCTTCAAACCTTTTCCCTCCACAAATGTCAGATCAGGTTCCCCTCTCTCCCCTCTCCCTCTTCTTCCCTGCCATGTCTACTTTTCTTCCCAAGTCCCTCCCTTCCTCCTCACATGTGATTACTGTTTTCTCTCTTGCAAGTGAAACTGAGGCGTCCTCACTTGGCACTTCAGCTTGTTGACCTTTTTGAGTTCTATGGACTGTATCTCAGGTATTCTGTCTTTTGTTTGTTTGGTTCATTGGTTTTTTTTTTTTTTTTTGGTAATATCTACTTATTACTGAGTATATACCATACATTTCCTTTGGGGTCTGGTCTGAGCTACTTCACTCAGGATGATATTTTCTAAATCTATCCATTTGCCTGCAAAGCTCAGGTTGTCGTTGTTATTAACAGCTGAGTAGTATTCCATTGTGTAAATGAACCACATTTCCAGAATCCATTTTTCTGTCCTGGGATATCTAGGTTGTTTCCAGCTTCTGGATATCACAAATAAGGCTGCTATGAACACAGTGGAACACGTACCCCTGTGGCATGGTAGGGCATCTTTTGAGTATATTTCCAAGTGTGGTATAGCTGGGTCTTCAGAAATATATCTTTCCAGTTTTCTGAGGAAACTCCAGATTGATTTCCAGAGTGGTTGTACCTGCTTGCAATCCCACAAGCAATGGAGGAGTATTCCTCTTTTTCCACATCCCCTCCAACAAGTGTTTTCACCTGAGGTTTTGATCTTAGCCATTCTGGTTGGTGTAAGGTGGAATCTCAGGGTCATTTTGATTTGCATTTCCCTGATCAGGAAGGACTCTGAACATTTTGTAGGTGCTTCATAGCCATTCGATTCCTCAGTTATGAAATCTTGGTTTAGTTCTATATATTTTTGGTTTGGGTTTGTGTGTGTGTGTGTGTGTGTGTGTGTGTGTGTGTGTTAGCTTCTTGAGTTCTTAATAAATTTGGATATTAGCCCTCTATTGAATGTGGTGTTAGTGACGATATTTTCCCATTCTGTAGGTTGCCAATTTGTCATATTGATTATTTCCTTTGCCTTACAGAAGCTTTCCAGTTTCATGAGATCCCATTTGTCAATTCTTGATGGTAGAGAATGAGCACTTGGACTTCTGTTTAGGAAGTTTTCCCCATGTCAGTGGGTTCAAGGCTCTTTCCCACTTTCTTGTCTATTATATTTAGTGTATCTGGTTTTATGTTGAGATTTTTGATGCACTTGGACTTGAGCTTTGCACAAGGTAACAAATATGGATCTATTTTCATTTTTCTACATACAGACAGCCAATTAGACCAACACTGTTTATTGAAGATGCTTTCTTTTTTCCATTGTATATTTTCAGTTTCTTTGTCAAAGATCAAGTGTCCATAAGTGTGTGGTTTTATTTCTGGGTCTTCAATTCTATTCCATTGATCAGCATGTCTGTCTCTGTACCAACACCATGCAGCTTTTATCACTATTGCTCTGTAGTAAAGCTCAAAGTCAGGGATGGTGATTCCCCAGCCATTCTGTTATTGTTAAGAACTGTTTTTATATCTTTGCTCCTGTGACTGTGTAGAGGTGTAGACAGGTACACGGGGATCACCCGAGTAGAAGAGCGCTTAGGACACACCCCACCAGGGCTCCACCTACACCCAGGAGCTTGGCAGCACCACAGACAGCTGGGCACCTACCTTGCCAGGGGTCATCTACCCTGCAGGGAGGTGGTTAGAGGGAGTCCCGCCTTTAGAGATGAGGTGCCACTATTTTTGCTCCTGTGACTCTGTAGAGGTGCAGACAAGTACACAGAGATCACCTGAGTAGAAGAGGACTTGGGACACGGCCCTCCCAGGGTCCCACCTGCACCCAGGAGCTGGGCAGTGCCACCACAGCCATCAGTGTACCTAATCTGCTAGGGGATATCTGCTCTGCATTGAGTCCCGAAATTAAAGGTAAGACCAACATCTTCTCTCCTGTGACTGAGCAGGCTGTTGCAGCCAGGAACACAGAGAACACCCCAGTGTAAGGTCACTTGGGACTTGGTCTGCCAGGACCCAACTTGCACCCAGGAGCTGGGAAGCCCCACAGCAATCTGTGCCAGGGGAAAGCTGGTCACCCAGGGGTGCTGAGATAGGCTTGCAGGCACACAGGAGGTACAATCACAGTGCCATTGACAGCAGGACCAACTAACACCAGAGATAACCAGAGGGCAAAAGGCAAACGTAAGAATGTTACTAACAGAAATCAAGGGAATATGGAGGCCTTCAAGAAGGACATAAATAACTCCCTAAAAGAAACACAGGAGAACACAAGTAAACAGGGAGAAACCCTTGAAGAACTAAGGGAAAACACAACAAAACAGGTGAAGGAATTGAACAAAGCCATACAGGATCTAAAAATGAAGGTAGAAACAATAAAGAAATCACAAAGGAAAACAACTCAGGACATAGACCACCTAGGAAAGAAGTCAGGAGTCATGGATCCAAGCATCAACAACAGAATATAAGAGAGAGAAGAGAGAATCTCAGAAGATACCATAGAAAGCATTGACACAACAGTCCATGAAAATGCAAAATGCAAAAAGCTCCTGACCCAAAACATCCAGGAAATCCAGGACAAAATGACAAGACCAAACCTAAGGATTATAGGTATAAAAGAGAGTGAAGATTTCCAACTTAAAGGGCCAGCAAATGTGTTCAATAAAATTATAGAAGAAAATGACCCTAACCTAAAGAAAGAGATGCCCATGAACATACAAGAAGTCTACAGAACCTAAATAGATTTTTACCAGAAAAGAAATTCCTCCCCTCACATAATAATTAAAACACCAAATGTACTAAACAAAGAAAGAATATTGAAAGCAGTAAGGGAAAAGTTGAAGTAACATATAAAAGTTGACCTATCAGAATTACTCTGAATTTCTCACCAGAGACTATGAAAGTCAGAAGATCCTGGGCAGGTGTCATAGAGACCCTCAGGGAACACAAATTCCAACCCAGACTGCTATATACAGCAAATACCTCAATTACCATAGAGGGAGAAACCAAGGTATTTCATGACAAAACCAAATTTACACAATATCTTTCCACAAATCCAGCCTTTCAAAGGATAATGAATGGAAAACACCCACAAAAGGAGGGAAAATACATACTAGAAAAAAGCAAAAATTAATCTTCCTTCAACAAACCCAAAAGAAGATAATCATACAAATATAAAAATTACATCAAAAATAGCCAGAAGCAACATTCACTATTCCTTAATATCTCTTAACATCAATGGACTCAATTCCCCAATAGAAAAGACATAGCCTAACAGACTCAGTGTCAAAGACAAACACTACCTCAGAGTAAAAGGCTGGAAAACAGCTACAGACTCATTCTGACAGAAGAAAACTTCCTAAGCAGAACACCAATGGCTCAGGTTCTGAGATCAATGATTGATTAAGGGAACTTCATGAAACTGCGAAGCTTTTGTAAGGCAAAGGACACTGTCAGCAAGACAAAACAGTAGCCTACAGATTGGCAAAGGACCTTCACCAACCTTGACAGAGATGTCTTCCTCAAGAAGTTAAATAGCAACAACCCAAATTAACCCAGTTAATAAATGTGCCACAAAGCTAAACAGAGATTTCTCAACATAGAAATCTCAAATGGCTGAGCAGCTCATAAGGAAATGTTCAAAGTCCTTACTCACCAGGGAAATCTCAGCATAACTGAGATTCCATCTTACATGGGTAAGGATGGCTAAGATAAAAAACTCAAGTGGCGGGCGGCGGTGGCGGCGGCAGCGGCAGCAGTGCAGCAGTGGCTGGTACAGCTGAAGGGCCATCAGCAGTGGAACCAAGGCGACACAGGGTCCAGTTAGGCCCTGCGCCCACGACCACTGACCTTCGCTGACCAGTCGGGCGGCAAGCAGCTGCGGTTGTGCGGTGCCTTTCCTGCACGGAAGCCACTTCAGAACTCGGCCTCTCACCAGTCAGGAGAGGTGCATCCATCTTGGTTTCGGACTCCAGGGATCGGACAGACTGAGGTACACAAACATAATCCGAGGCCAACACCGCGGTGGTCTGAGCCCGACGGGCATTGGCCTGCACCCAGGCCCTGGGCTGGTCGGGGGGCCATCGGGGTGCCAACCCAGCCAGGAGGTTTTTTGCCCAGGCCTGCGCGCGCGCCACCATTTTGCCTGCAGGACGACAGAGAGCTCTGGCGGGCAGAGCTGTAACAGGCATAGCCTGAGGCTAACAAAGCGGGGGTCTAGGCCCCAAAAGGCACAGGACTGACCCCAAGAACTGGGAGGCTTGGTGGGCCATCTGTGAGTCAACCCGCCCAGGAGGTTGTTAGCACAGTAGACTCTCCCAGCGCTTTTAGGGAGCGCGGGCATGCACGGCCGCCATCCTAGTCACCTGGCAGACCCAATTAACAGTCATAGCCCTAGGGGAACTTTGCTCGGACCTTGGCCTCCCAGGCTTTTGCCTGGACTCAGGGCCTGGGCAGCCAGGCTAACCTTGTGTGCGCCAGCCCGGTTGGGGGATCGGCTGCCCATCGGAGTGAGCGGAACACAGGGGAGGTCACAGCAGCATACACCGTCGGCACTCCCTGGGGGTACACACGGGCTCCATCTGGTCCACAGACACAATCTGGGGCAAGGCCTCAGGTGGAAGCCCTCAGCTCAACTCTCTCCGCTTCCGGATCCAGATCAGCCTGGGTGGCCGCACCACATCTCCAAGTCCTGCAAGAGGCTAGCTGGGCTTCCGGGCGGCCAGCTGGGAGAAGTCAGTGTGCTCCAGTGAATCCAGTGGGCCCCAGCGGGAGCCTTCGGGTGCCTGCTTTGGGATCTGAACAGCCTGGGCAGCAGCACCCTGTCTAAAAGCAGTGCAGGAGGTAAGCTGTGCACCAGAGGCCAACTGGGAAGGGGCACCTTGCACTGGTGAGTCCAGCACTGACAAGACAAACTCATACCAGTGAGAACTAGATGGCAAAAGGCAAACGCAGGAACGTCACTAACAGAAATCAAGGCAATATGGCAACATCTGAACCCAATTCTCCTCTACCAACATGTCCTGGATACCCCATCACACCAGTAAAACAAGATTTGGATTTAAAATCACTGGTCATGATGCTGGTATAGGAACACATGAAGGACATACTTAAAGAAATTCAGGAGAAAATGGATAAAAAGTTAGAAGCCCTTGCAAGGGAAACACAAAAATCATTGAAAGAAATCCAGGAGAATACAAAAGCCAACAAGGAGGAAATGCAAAAAACACTTAAAGAAATACAGGAGAACTTTGGTCAACAGGCTGAGGTCATGAAAGAGGAAACACAAAAATCTCTTAAAGAAATAGAGGAGAACTTTGGTCAACAGGCTGAGGTCATGAAAGAGGAAACACAAAAATCTCTTAAAGAATTACAGGAAAGCACAAACAAGCAAGTGAATCATCCAGGATCTAAAATCAGAAGTAGAAACAACTAAGAAAACTCAAAGGGAGACAACTTTGGAGATAGAAAGCCTTGGGAAGAAAGCAGGGGACAGAGATGCAAATATCAACAACAGAATACAAGAGATAGAAGAAATAATCTCAGATGCTGAAGATTCCATAGAAACCATGGACTCAACAGTTAAAGAAAATGCAAAATGCAAAAAGCTTGTAACCCAAAATATCCAGGAAATCCAGGACACAATGAGAAGACCAAACCTAAGGATTATAGGCATAGATAAGAGTGAAGATTTACCACTTAAAGGGCCAGCAAATATCTTCAATAAAATTATGGAAGAAAACTTCCCTAACCTAAAGAGAGAG
The DNA here is from genome assembly GCF_947179515.1 of Apodemus sylvaticus. Classification (NCBI taxonomy): domain Eukaryota; kingdom Metazoa; phylum Chordata; class Mammalia; order Rodentia; family Muridae; genus Apodemus; species Apodemus sylvaticus. Next base: position 56,744,224 of record NC_067491.1, on the reverse strand, counting down.
ATGCCCATGAATATACAAGAAGCCTACAGAACTCCAAACAGACTGGACCAGAACAGAAATACTTCCCGTCACATAATAATCAAAACACCAAATGTTCTAAACAAAGAAAGAATACTAAAGGCAGTAAGAGAAAAAGGCCAAGTAACATATAAAGGAAGACCTATCAGAATCACAGCAGACTTTTCACCTGACACTATGAAGGCTAGAAGGTCCTGGGCAGATCTCATGCAGACTCTAAGAGAACACAAATGCCAACCAAAACTACTATATCCAGCAAAACTCTCAATCACCATAGATGGAGAAACTAAGATATTTCATGACAAAACCAAGTTTACCCAATATCTATCCACAAACCCAGCCCTAAAAAGGATAATAGGAGGACAACACCAATACAAGGAGGGAAACTTCACCCTGGAAAAAGCAAGATAGTAACCTTTCATCAAACCCAAAAGTAGTTAAGCAGTCAAATTTATAACATAACGTCAAAAATGATAGGAAGTAACAATCACTATTCCTTAATATCTCTTAACATCAATGGACTTAATGCCCCAATAAAAAGACACAGACTAACTGACTGGATACATAAACAGGACCCTACATTTTGCTGCTTACAGGAAACACACCTCAGGGTCAAAGACAAACACTACCTTAGAGTAAAAGGCTGGAAGACAATTTTACAAGCAAATGGTCTCAGGAAACAAGCTGGAGTAACCATTTTAATATCATATAAAATTGACTTTCAACCCAAAGTCATCAAAAGAGAATCTGAGGGACACTTCTTGCTGGTCAAAGGAAAAGTACAAAAAGAAGAACTGTCAATCCTGAACATCTATGCCCCAAATGCAAGGGCACCCTCTTTCGTAAAAGAAACTTTATTAAAACTAAAAGCACACATTGCACCTAACACAATAATTGTGGGTGACTTCAACAGTGCACTTTCCTCAATGGACCGATCAGGAAAACAGAAACTAAACAGGGACACAATGAAACTAATTGAAGCTTTGGACCAATTAGATTTAACAGATATATATAGAACATTCTATCCTAAAACAAAATAATATACCTTTTTTTCAGCACCTCATGGTACCTTCTCCAAAATCGACCATATAATTGGTCACAAGACAGACCTCAACAAATATAAGAAGATCGAACTAATCCCATGCCTCCTATCTGATCACTATGGAGTAAAAGTGGTCTTCAATAGCAAGAGAAACAACAGAAAACCCACATACACGTGGAAACTGAACAATACTCTACTCAATGATACCTTGGTCAAGGAAGAAATAAAGAAAGAAATTAAAGACTTTTTAGAACACAATGAAAATGAAAACACAACATACTCAAATCTATGGGACACAATGAAAGCAGTGCTAAGAGGAAAACTCATAGCCCTGAGTGCCTCCAAAAAGAAAATGGAGAGAGCATACATTACCAGCTTAATGACACACCTGAAAGCCCTAGAACAAAAAGAAGCTATTTCGCCCAGGAGCAGTAGAAGGCAGGAAATCATCAAACTCAGGGCCGAAATCAATCAAGTAGAAACAAAGAGAACCATACAAAAAATCAACAAAATCAGGAGCTGGTTCTTTGAGAAAATCAACAAGATAGATAAACCCTTAGCCAGACTGACCAAAGGGCACAGAGAAAGTATCCAAATTAACAAACTTAGAAATGAAAAGGGAGATATAACAACGGAAACTGAGGAAATCCAAAAAATCATCAGATCCTACTACAAGAGCCTGTACTCAACACAACTGGAGAATCTGGAGGAAATGGACAATTTCCTTGACAGATACCAAATACCAAAATTAAATCAGGACCAACTAGACCATCTAAACAGTCCCATAATGCCTAAAGAAATAGAAGGAGTCATAGAAAGTCTTCCAACCAAAAAAAGCACAGGACCAGATGGCTTCAGTGCAGAATTCTACCAGACCTTCACAAGAGTTAACACCAATACTCTTCAAACTATTCCACAAAATAGAAACAGAAGGAACACTACCCAATTCCTTCTATGAAGCCACAATTATGCTGATACCAAAGCCACACAAAGATCCAACAAAGAAAGAGAACTTCAGACCAATTTCCCTTATGAACATCGATGCAAAAATACTCAATAAAATTCTTGCCAACCGAATCCAAGAACACATCAAAACGATCATCCACCATGATCAAGTAGGCTTTATCCCGGGAATGCAGGGTTGGTTCAATATACGGAAATCCATCAATACAATCCACTACATAAACAAACTCAAAGAACAAAACCACATGGTCATTTCATTGGATGCTGAAAAAGCATTTGACAAAATTCAGCATCCTTTCATGCTTAAAGCCTTGGAGAGAACAGGAATTCAAGGCCAATACCTAAACATAGTAAAAGCAATATACAGCAAACCGGTAGCCAGCATCAAACTAAATGGAGAGAAACTTGAAGCAATCCCACTGAAATCAGGGACCAGACAAGGCTGCCCCCTTTCTCCTTATCTTTTCAATATTGTACTTGAGGTACTAGCTCGGGCAATTCGACAACATAAGGAGGTCAAAGGGATACAAATTGGAAAGGAAGAAGTCAAACTATCATTATTTCAGACGACATGATCGTCTACCTAAGTGACCAAAAGAACTCCACTAGAGAGCTCCTACAGCTGATAAACAACTTCAGCAAAGTGGCAGGTTATAAAATCAACTCAAGCAAATCAGTGGCCTTCCTATACTCAAAGGATAAGCAGGCTGACAATTAAATTAGGGAAATGACCCTCTTCACAAGAGCCACAAACAGTATAAAGTATCTTGGGGTGACTCTTACCAAACATGTGAAAGATCTGTATGACAAGAACTTCAAGACTCTGAAGAAGGAAATGGAAGAAGACCTCAAAAAATGGGAAAACCTCCCATGCTCATGGATCGGTAGAATCAATATAGTTAAAATGGCCATTTTGCCTAAAGCACTATACAGATTCAATGCAATACCCATCAAAATCCCAAATCAATTCTTCACAGAGTTAGAAAGAGCAATTATCAAATTCATCTGGAACAACAAAAAACCCAGGATAGCTAAAACTAATCTCAGCAACAAAAGAAAATCTGGGGGAATCAGTATCCCTGACCTCAAGCAATACTACAGAGCAATAGTGTTAAAAACTGCATGGTATTGGTACAGTGACAGGCAGGAGGATCAATGGAACAGGATTGAAGATCCAGAAATGAACCCACACACCTATGGCCACTTGATCCTCGACAAAGAGGCTGAAAACATCCAATGGAAAAAAGATAGCCTTTTCAACAAATGGTGCTGGTTCAACTGGAGGTCAGCATGCAGAAGAATGCGAATTGATCCATCCTTGTCTCCTTGTACTAAGCTCAAATCCAAATGGATCAAGGACCTCCACATAAAGCCAGACACTCTGAAGCTAATAGAAAAGAAACTGGGGAAGACCCTTGAGGACATCGGTACAGGGAGAAAGTTTCTGAACACAACACCAATAGCGTATGCTCTACGAGCAAGAATTGACAAATGGGACCTCATAAAATTACAAAGTTTCTGTAAGGCAAAGGACACCATCAAGAGGACAAATCGGCAACCAACAAATTGGGAAAAGATCTTCACCAATCCTACATCAGATAGAGGGCTAATATCCAATATATATAAAGAACTCAAGAAGTTAGACTCCAGAAAACCAAACAACCCTATTAAAAAATGGGGTACAGAGTTAAACAAAGAATTCTCACCTGAAGAACTTCAGATGGCAGAGAAGCATCTTAAAAAAATGCTCTACTTCATTAGTCATTAGGGAAATGCAAATCAAAGCAACCCTAAGATTTCATCTTACACCAGTCAGAATGGCTAAGATTAAAAATTCAGGAGACAGCAGGTGTTGGAGAGGGTGTGGAGAAAGAGGAACACTCCTCCACTGCTGGTGGGGTTGCAAATTGGTACAAGCACTCAGGAAATCAGTCTGGCGGTTCCTCCGAAAACTGGGCACCTCACTTCCAGAAGATCCTGCTATACCACTCCTGGGCATATATCCAGAAGACTCCCCACCATATAATAAGGATACATGATCTACTATGTTCATAGCAGCCCTATTTATAATTGCCAGATGCTGGAAAGGACCCAGGTATCCCTCAACAGAAGAGTGGATGCAAAAAATGTGGTATATCTACACAATGGAGTACTATTCAGCCATTAGAAACAATGAATTCATGAAATTCTTAGGCAAATGGATGGAGCTAGAGAATATCATACTAAGTGAGGTAACCCAGACTCAAAAGGTGAATCATGGTATGCACTCACTAATAAGTGGATATTAACCTAGAAAACTGGAATACCCAAAACATAATCCACACATCAAATGAGGTACAAGAAGAAAGGAGGAGTGGCCCCTGGTTCTGGAAAGACTCAGTGAAACAGTATTCGGCAAAACCAGAACGGGGAATTGGGAAGGGGTGGGTGGGAGGACAGGGGAAGAGAAGGGGACTTACGGGACTTTCGGGGAGTGGGGGGGCTAGAAAAGGGAAATCATTTGAAATGTAAATAAATTATATCGAATAAAAACATTAAAAAAAAGAACAACACATACAAACACTCAGAAGTGGGATGGGGGAAGACATGAGAAAACAAAAACAAACAAACAAAAAAACTCAAGTGGCACTACATGCTGGTGAGAATGTGGAGCAAGGGGAACTCTCCTCCATTACTGCTTGGATTGCAGATTTATACAAGCACTGTGGAAATCAAGTTGGCAGTTTTTCTGAAAACTGAGAATAGTTCTACCTCAAGACCCAGCTATGCCACTCCTGGGCATATACACAAGAGATGCTCCCCATCCCACGAGACACTTGATAATCCTCTTCATAGCAGCTGTACATATAGGAGCCAGAAATTGGAAACAACCTAGATGTCTCTCCAATTAAGAATGGATAAAGAAAATGTTTTACATGTTTGCATGGTATGTACTCACTTGTAAGTGGAGATTAGACATAAGCAACAGGATACTCCTGCTACATTCCACAAACCTAAAGAAGCTACACATAAAGGATGGTAGAAGCAAGGATGCTTGAACTTCACGTAGACAGAGGAATAAAATAGTGATAAGAGGCAGATGGAGGGAGGAAACTGGGAAATGGGTGGGAGAGGAGATAGAAAGGGGAATGGGGAAGGATCAGGTGTGGGGAAGGACAGAAGGGATGTCTAGATGGCCATTAGAAATAAATGGAATTCTGCTTCTCATAGGAGGGTGTATAGGTGACATCTCCAAGAAAAGCCAGAGACCTGGGATAAGGAAGACCCTCAAGAATCAATGGAGATGTCTTTAGCTGTGACTCCAAGGATTGGAGATACAGAAACTGAAGAGGCCACCTCCGGAAACAAGGAAGCAGGAAGACCAGGGGAGTCATAGGGACACCAACTGTCTTAGTCAGGGTTTCTATTCCTGAACAAACATCATGACCAAGAAGTAAGTTGGGGAAGAAAGGGTTTATTGAGCTTACACTTCCACGTTGCAGTTCATCACTAAAAGAGTCAGGACTGGAACTGGTGCAGAGGCCATGGAGGGATGTTTCTTACTGGCTTGCTTCCCCTGGCTTGCTCAGCCTGCTCTCTTATAAAACCCAAGAATACAGCCCAGAGATGGTACCACCCACAAGGGGCTCTCCCTCCATGATCACTAATTGAGAAAATGCCTCACAGTTGGATCTCATGGAGGCACTTCCCCAACTGAAGCTCCTTTCTCTGTGATAACTCTAACGTGTGTCAAGTTGACACTCAAAACCAGCCAGAACACCAACCCACCTTAAAATTTCCAACCAAAAATTTATCCTGTCTACAAAAAAAAAATGCAGCCATGAGGAATGGAGCAGAAACTGAGGGAACAGCCAACTAATACCTGGCCCAACTTGAAACTCATCCCAGGGGCAAGCACCAATCCCTGACACTATTAATAATACTCTGTTATGCTTGAAGAAGGGAGGCTAGCATGACTCTCTTCTGTCCTCTGAGAGGCTCCACCCAGCAGATGACTCAGACAGATCCAGACAGCCACAACTGGATGGAGCTTGGGGACTCTTATGGAAGAATAGGAAGGATTGTGGGCCCTAAGGGAATGGGAATTCCACAGGAAGACAGACAGAATCTAATAACCTGTACCCTTGGGATTCTCAGGGACTGAACCACCAACTAAAGAACACACAGGGGTAGACCTAGCCCTCCCCATACATATATAACAAATATGGAGCTTGCTCTTCATGCATATCTCAAACAACTAGAGCAGGAACTATCTATCCTAAGAGCTGTTGCCTAGATATGGGATATGTTCTCTCTGGGCTGCGTTTTCTGGCCTCAGTAGGAGAGGATGCACTTAGTATAACAAAGACTTGATGTGCTAGGGTGGGGGTGTAACCAGAGTTGGCCCCCACTGGCTCAGAAAGGAAAGAGGGATGGGGCCAGGAAAAGAGCAGTAAATGGTATGTAAAGTGAATAAGTAAAAAGAAATATTAAATAAAAAATTATTAAAAAACATTTTTTTTGCTGGTGCAATTACCTCACAACATGAAGTCATGTGTGCATCCTTGATTTTGTTTATTTGATCTTTTATGGGTCAGGACCAAATTGATCCTCTTATTATGGCTCTGTAATACATCTTAAGATATGGAATGTATTGCCCACAATATTTTCCCTTTTGCTTCTGATGCTATTGGCACCCCGGGGTCTTTTGTGGTTCCATATGAAGGTAAGTTTCACTTTTTTCTATTGAAATGAAGAATGAGATGAGGATTTTCGGGGGGGGGGCTGTTGAATCAAATCTATAAAAGGTTTTGGTATAATACTCATTCATTTGATGTAATATTCATTTTACCAATCCAGGAGTAATACATTGTCTTTATGTCTTTCTTCAGAGGTTTAAAGCTTCCGTTGTAGATTCCCATCACCTCTTTGTTGTTTATTTCCAGGCACTTTATTTTCTTTGAGTCTGGTGGAGTGGAGTATGCTCATGATCTTTCTCATTTTTTAATGTTTGATGTATAGAAAAGCTATTGATTTATGCATATTGAATCTCTATGCTGCCACATTGCTGAATTTGTCATTTCTAGAAGGTTTTTGTTCAGATTCCTGGGATCTCTAATATCTAGTATCTTGTCCACTGTACACTGGGATAGCTGGATATCTTCCTTCCTGATTGTGTGCCTCTAATTTCCTTCCCTTGCTTATTACCTCAGCTGCACTTTGAGAACAGTGAAGATAGCAAGTGCTATTGACAATGTTTGGAGCCCCAGATGTCGCTGTCCCATTACTGAATTCAGAGGGGTTGATTGATTTAATCTTTAATCCATATCAGATCATGTTGGCTGAGGGTTACTCACATATATCATTTCACTAGGCTGAAGTATTGTCCCTGTGGTTCTACATTCTCCTAAGACTTTTATCATGAGGGCATAACGTATTTATCAAATAAATTTTCTGCATCTAGCTCTCTTGAATACTTTACATGACTGTAGGAATATGTCTGAGACTTAAGGGGAGTTACTGGGAATTAAATTTCTCAAAAGTTGAGATCAAGTAAACAAACTTTAACTCTTTAAATTTTCCTGTTGACTCTTCCGTCACGATAGTAACAAGCTCCAATTGGCCACATGAGGTTTTTATCCTTGCTGACGTCCGATCTGAAGTACCGGTTTCAGTCAATATCTACTAGTTCCACTTCAAAAGTGAGCTTGGAGTTTGGTGGAATTCTGGCATCGGGCTGTCCTTTCTTTCTGTACGCCCATTCTGGTTCAATCTCCAGTCGAGCCTTTTCTTCTTTATTCATAGTCAAGAGTGCTCCATCCCATCTTCTGTTAACCTTGCCTACTCCAACCTTAAATCTTAAAAGGCTTGACATTTTTCTTCTTTGACCTTGTTTGAATATTAGGATCAAAAACAGTTCCATCTGGGAGTGTCCCCATTTACCAGCAGTGAACAACATCTCGCTTTTTAGGAATGTTGGTTTTTATCTCCTTTTTTTTTTTTTTTTTTTTTTTTTTTAGAAAAGATTTTGTATATTTTTGTGGACCCTCGAGACTCTCCTCAGACTTGGATTCTTTGGGTTTATCATCACCAAGCTTCACGTTTCTCACCTGTTCAGACGCTTTACTTCCGGTTTCAGCAATCTTGAGACACTTTCAAAAAGATGGTTATAGCACTAACCAAATGGTCCTCATTAGCAGTCTTAGTTACATTTTTTTATGTTTCCGAGTAATTTATGCTCTGTGAGAAACGAATCTGAACCGGGATCCTGCAGAAACTTGATGATGTCCTTCCTTCTTGGGCAGCTGCTCCCTGCTCCACAGTCCATACACGCTGCGGAACAGCCTCAGCCATCTTCCCCCGCTGCTGCCGCTGCACTGTTTGCAAGTGTGTTGTGGAATATTTTTTAGTATTGCATCTTCTTTCTTAATTTCCTCCTTTTCATTTTTTTCTTTCCTCCTCCTCTTCGTCCTCCTCCTCCCCTTCCTCCTCCCCTTCCTCCTCCCCTTCCTCCTCCCTTTACTTCTTCCCTTCCACCTCCCCTTCCTCCTCCTCCCCTTCCTCCTCCTCCTCTTCCTCCTCCTCTTCCTCCTCTTCCCCCCTCCTCCAATCACATTGTGCCTAATGGCGGCTGCCCTGAGGACTGTATAAAGGCCTGCTGGGTGGGTTGCACTTGGTCGTTCTCTCTCCATGTGCAGGGTGACCCATCATGTTAGAATGACAAATTCCTCTTGTTTTTTACATCGATTCCTGACTCTGAGTTGCTCATTCAGGAGGTCCTGGTAAGCTAAGGCTCACCAGAGACTTACAGAACAACTAAGTTTGAAATTTTTTTTCCTCAAATTTTCAGGTTTCATTAAATTAAAATATTTGTTTTACTGATTTCTTTTATTAATGTTAGCACTTATAGGTATCTATTTACCTCATAGGACTACTTTAAGTATGTGACACTGCTAATGTAATGTTGGAATTTTACGCTTTCACATTTTGAAAATCTTTTTCTTCATTAACATAATTATTCAGTAATGCTTTTTTTTTATTTCCAGGAGTTTGTAAATTTCTTAGGGATTTATTTGTTGTTAGTTGTAAGCTTTATTACATTCTGCTTAGATTGTAGTGCCTGAGTTGTTATCGTTCCCTGTCCCCATTCCTGTGAGGTTACAGCTGAGAAGCCGCCAAGGCCACTGCATGTCCTTTTCTGCCTCAGCCTGTGACCACCGTGAGGTACCTCAGCAGGATCCACCACTGCAGTGCGCTTACTCTCCACCCTCTTCCTGCCATCAACATGAGGTGCCACCACAGATGCTGCCATGGGGCAGTGTCCTTTCCACCCGTCCTGAAGAGCTCCATGACTGAGCCCTAGAACCTAAGCCAAAGCAACCTGTGGCCTGAAAGGACTTCCCAGCCTGGCCAATGGAGCATATGTGGAAGAAACAGGGTGAAACAAATAAATACAAACACCAAAAAACAAAACTGAGTAATCACTAAGCAAAAAACCCACTAGTTCCTGAGGGAAAAAAAACCCACCAAACTCTGAGCTCCAGAAGATCAGGACATGACATTCCAGCAATCTTCACCTATTTCTAAGGGAAATATCTACCCTTAGAAATCTGTGCCTGCTAAGAATCCAGGACAAGCTTTGATTGCTTGGTCTTGGAGCAGAGAGCCCCTCTCCTGGATGCTTCCTCACCCCCAAATCTCCGAAATGAAGTTTGTTGTACTTTTATACATCTGGTTGGAAACACACACTCAAATGTGTGCACATACACACACACACACACAAACACACAGGAGAGAGAGAGAGAGAGAGAGAGAGGGGGGGGGGAGATTCTCTTGTCCCCACCCCATCTAAAACATTCCTTTTGACATGAGACTAAAACCCTAGTGGGGGAACCCCAACATTCCCTCCAAACCCCTCATGCCATGAATCTAAATAGAGCTCTCCCTCCCTTAAGGTGTCTCTTGTCCAGTGCTTGCTCTCAGTGAAATGAACAGTAACAGACAGAGCACCTTGTAAGGAGTGAGAAAAATCACTGTGGGTTGTGCCAGCTCTGATTGGTCACTAATGCTCTGATGACACAGAGAGCCATTGTGAGGAATGACCAAGAGCTGATCATATAGTGCACTGTCCGGGCTGTTTTGTGTCCTTCTGTGCAGAGAGCTGTTTGGTAGTGAACTGCAGGACTTGGTAGTTGGATCAGATTTGGACATCGGTGATTGTTTGGATTTCGACATTGAACATCAGCTACATGTCCACAGACTGAGTTCTTTCCTGCTGTTTCCGTAAACTCAGAGGTTTGGGTTTCTGTTTATGTGATTTCATTCATTTGGGAGCTTTGTTTACAGCTTTGCCTTCTTGTTGTTTGCTTGTTCGTTTAATTATTTTCATTTTGCTTTCTGGATTAACATCCATGTGTTTTCCTTCCTTCCCCCTCCTTTCTCCTTCCTTTCTTCCTTTCTCTTTCCTTCTTCAGTTTGTTTTATTGTTCCTGGGAGACTGGATTTCTTTGTATGGCCTTGGCCAACCTGTAACTTTCTGTGTAGACCAGGGTAGCTTCAAACTCAAAGATTTGCCTGCCTCCGGAGTGCTGGGATGAAATGTGGGAAGAAACCTGAGCAGCGTCCCTCCCTGGCCAACATCCATATTTGTTTTCCTAACTTCTCTTTTGACTTTGTCACTGTCTGTTACTCTCTAGCTCATCCTGCCTCTTATCCTCCAGTCCCCTCAGAGTTCCCCTTCCCTTTAATTCAACCTCAAACCACCAGTATCCTGCATATAAGGAAAAAATTGTGGTATATATCTCTGTTGGACTAAGATGTTCTGTATATCAGAGTGACCTCAACATCCATTCCAGAAAAATACTGACAAATTTTCATTCTTATTCATAGGTGCTGTGTGACTTTTGCCCCCATCCCGTGTAGATACTGTATCTACTGGGGCAAGTTGCATCCCACACATTTCTGGGTAAAGCTATCTTGATGTTCAAGTGTGGCCTTTAGCTCAGTCCTTCATGATGGACGTCTTGGGTAAGCTTGTCAATGTTCTGCTCCTTTGAAATCGTGATCCTTGTTCTCCTGGCTAAAATTTTATCTTCCATCACCCTGGCTCTCTTTCTGCTCTGAGCCTTCTTCCTTCTTTCCATCCTCTGTGTTTGTCTTTGCTTTGTTCTGGTTTCCCTGTGTCCTTAGGCAGAGCCAGACTCGTCTATGGAAGTGTCTGTGTCTCTTAATCTCAGAATCTCTAGTAGTAACCTACCTTAGGAGTAATTCTGATCTGTTTTCCCTGCCATCTTTGCTTGCTGTAGCTCCTGGTGACCAAGAGAATGGAAGTGCGATGTCGGGGGACCTCGAGGCCAGTTGTCATGAAGGGAACCCCCTGGCACAGCATTACTATATCCTGGGCACCCTAGATAAAGGGTCTTTTGCAGAAGTCAAAGTGGCTCTCCACCTTATGACCCAGACCATGGTAGCCATCAAGATATTGAAAAGGGGCACAAATATAGACTTCCTGGTCATCTCTGAGATAGATCTTGTGAAATCCCTGAACCATAGTCACATAATACAGTTGTTCCAGATATTCGAGACAAGGCACAAAACGTACCTGGTGATGGAATATGCAGCCCGGGGATCCCTGCTGAAACACATCAACAAGTGTGGGCATCTGGACGAGGAAGAGGCACGTAGGATATTTACAGAACTCTCTTTGGCCGTCAACTATATCCACAGTCAGAATATTGTCCACCGAGACATCAAGGCCGAGAACATCCTATTGGATTGGGAGGGGCATGTGAAACTTACTGACTTTGGCTTAGGCAAAAGACTGGCCTCTGGGGAAAAGTTCAAAGGATTTTGTGGCACACCACAATATTGTGCTCCTGAAGTGTTTGATCACAAACAATATGATGGCCTCCCAACTGACATCTGGAGTCTCGGTGTAGTATTATACTATTTAGTTATTGGCCACCTTCCCTTCCGAGAGACAGTGCACTCCAAGATAAAGCATCTGATCCTAGCCCGGAGCTGTTGGATCCCGTATCACCTGTCTCCAGAGCTTCGAGACCTATTAAAGAGATTAATGACTATAGACCCCATAATGAGGCCATCCATTAAAGAAATATTGGTACACCCGTGGCTGTGCCATGATCAAGACCCATTGAGACCTTCAGAGGAAATCCCTAGAGAACCAGAATCCAACCTCGCTTTTGACATGTTTCTTATGGGGTACAACATTAAAGAGCTCAGGGAGGCTTTGAGGGAACGGAAGTACAATCATGATATGGCGACTTATTTGATTATAAAAAAGAAGTATACCAGGCAGCCCCAATTTTATCACGATGGAGGGCAGGGCAGTACTCTGGACCCTACAAAAGCCCCCAACCCTCCCTGGCCTGTAAGGAAGGGAACCAGTGCCCGTACTCTTTCCACCTTCACTTTGCCCACTCTCTCTGAGCTGCCCGGATGTGGAAGGAAAGGCTGTAGGAGGAGGCATAGTGTACCTCCCAATCTTTCTTCCCTTGAGAGTAGCTTTCTGGAGAACACCTCCCCACTCCAGGGGCTTATGCCTCATGTTGGAAAGAGTACATTTAGAGAGAAGGAGAGAAGCATCAATTCCACAAAATCATCATCAAGAAAAAGAAAGGCAACAACAACAACGCTAACCTCATCATCAGGAGCCCCATGGTAACTTTTCATATCCACACAATCCTCAACCTTTGAAAACACGCAAGATATGGCCCAAGAGAGCTCTAGTGCTACAGACACAAGTAGCAGCATGTCCTCCTGGGAGTCCAGAACCAGCAGCCCTTCCCCCAGTGAGGAGAACCAGGAAGAGAATATAGGCATCGAATCCTTACAAGACACTAGCTCATCCTCAAGGGAAACAGTCCATCAGGAGCAGCTCCGAAGGAGGTCCCAGCGTATGCCCAGAGTCCCACTGAGAAAGCTGGCCTGGAGGGGCCTGAAGAAGAGGATTTCCAAAGCCTTAAGGAACTTGTGTTGCTGCCTCCCAGTGAAAAATAACAAGGTCATGGCAGCCAATGAAGAGTGCTTCAGAGACACAGGCTGAAACAAGTAGGTGGGGTATGATTGGTAAGGATGCACTCTCTAGTTTCTCCTTCCCTTAACATATTCCAGCATGCACACTAAGGATGTTGGTGACATTGGGTCTATCATGCCAGAGAGAAAAATCCCATCCTGTTCTTCCTCCTCCTAAGACTACACCCTTCCTCAAAACTTGGGCAACATGTAGACAGCAGAGGATAGTGGCCTAATGCTAGGCAAGGATGCTGGAAATGTGTGAAGAGATCAATGGAGCACTTGGGCGGCATCAGCCTGAGGTCCCATGCCATCACAGGGCCTGCACAGCCAAGCATAAGTCCTGCAGATTTCTAAGATTTCTTCTGTCTGTTTCAAGGGCTATCAGAGGCCCTGTGGTCCCTGGAGGATGATACCAGAGAGTGGAGAGGAGTCTGCTGAGGATGCAGACAGGAGCAGGGAGGACAGAGCCAGACAGGAATTTCTGGTGGCTGTATGGCAGAGAGAAGATCTGTCTATAGTGCAGGCTTAAATTAGAGGCAAAATGTTATTTTCCCCTGACGTCTGAAGGAAGATTCTTAGAAGTTCTGAATGATTTTCCTCCCATCCCCTGTAGGGAGTTCCACACTGGGCAGCAGTCCCAGGATAGCTGTGGCCCAGTGAGTTAATCTTCACAGCACTCAGAAGCCCCTGGAAGAAACATCCATGGAGTGCTAGTGGTTACCAAGGATACTGAGAAGAAACACCAGACTTCAGAGAACCTTCATGCACAGTGAGAATGCCAGCTCAGCAGCCTGTCTCCAGGTGTACTTGTGAGCTGAGGAGAGAGTGGTCCTGGAGGCAGAGGAAGGAACCCAGAAGACCTGACCTGTTGCATGTATCCAACAGATATGTCTGATATTGTAAGAGGAGGTAACAGAACTGCGAATCCATGAGTGTCCATTGGAGTCCAGAAGTGAATACAGAGTGGGCAGAGATGGTTCTCACCCACAGCTCTGATGCAGAGCAGAGCAGCCTGATTACTGCATAGTCACACTGAGAGAGATCCTGAAGCCCTCACAAAACTACCAGCTCTAGTCTCTGATTGTGTATGTTGCACTCAAATTTGAGCCATTTGATGAGTATTCTTTACATCTGGTTGGACACACAACACACCTACACAACACACACACACACAGACACACAAAGAGGCACAGTCAGTACTAATGCTCTTTCCTTGAAGTGGAGAGAGCCCACGTTACAAACAAGGTAATTTCATAGTTTGAGTGACTCTGCCTTCTGTAACCTTTCCCCAAATCAATTTTCTCTTGTCTCCACTCCCTTCTGACAAAGTAACTCCCTATTCTCATCCTTTCTGGGAGTCATGGGAAGTGAGCATGGGCATTGTTCCCCACTTCGGCCCAGGGTACACAGCCATGTGCAAGGTGAGGCTTACCTATGCACCATCTTTTGAGGAGATCCAAGGTGAGATCTGAAGTGCTTGCCATTTGATTCCAGAGAAGGTGCTGGTAAGAAGCATTGCAGTGGGGTGGGGGTGAGGTGGGGGGGCAATGTTGATGGTAAAACAGATGAGTCCCCCTGACAGGACAGTGTAAGTTTTCCTTTGGGTGGCCCATGGTGACTTGCCCCATTCCCACCAAGTATAAAGACAAAGAGAACTTCAAATGTGTTAAAGAGGAACTCAACCCCTCTGTCCCCAGACACCACTCTGTATTACAAACTATTTGGTGTATATTGATCAGTTTTCCCTTAGAGCTGTCTCCTGGCATGATCATGTCCTTGCTACTTCTGCCATACTGCTGCTGCTACTGTTACTGCTGCTGCTCCTGCTGCTCCTGCTGCTCCTGCTGCTCCTGCTGCTCCTGCTTCTGCTGTGTGTGCTGCTGCTTCATTCTCATGTCCATTGCAGGCAGGGAAAGGCCAGATGCTTCTGGAGCCAATCAGTGAGCATTCCAAAGCCTGATGCTCTAGAAACTGCAGAAAATAGCAGTGACATCACTCAACACAGAACAAGCTTTGCAGCCAGTCTCACCTGTAGGGACCTGGGAATTGACGCATTTTCCATCACAGACAACCTGGGGGGAAGAGGGGCACATGGCATTTTCCTGGCTCAGGCCATTGGGGGTGGGTAGTTATTTACAAGGGATGCACAATTGGACTTTTTGTAATTCTTAGCAAATCCTTTTTTATTCAGATCTTCTTGATAGAAGAGGCACCTGTTCATTGATACAGAGGTAGGGCAAAGCCAGTCCCACAAGTGGGTGGGCTAAGAACAAGAAAAGAAAGATGTGTTCTGATTCCAGGAACATCTGGCACCTTAGCCTTACCACGGTTGTAAGAGAACACTATCTGAGACATCTTGAGGAATTTCCTCACTGGGAACAGCTCCTTTCTGTTCTGGCAAGAGCCAAGTGACCAGGGCAAGGCACGTCTCAAGTTCCCTAAATCGATCACCTCCATTCTTGTATGCATCGGGTCAAAGAGAGATAATTGGGTGCTCTTTGGGTTGGCACTACCCACAGCAGTGACATCAACACAAGTGTGCAGAACTGATCAATTTTCAAAGGACCCAGAGTGTGGAATCTGTATGGTTTTTGATTTTAGGTATTGTGTGTCTGGGTGAAGACCCAGGATGTGGACAGAGAGCTTGGTACCATTCTGTGCCAGCAACAGAAGTGTTACCAAGAAGAGCCCCCCCCCCCGCACACACACACACATGGCAACCTTGAATAAACCTCTGTATCTGCAAAAGAAGGATGATTATTTTCTTTTCAAAAGAAATTTCAGCTGCCCAATGCCACCAGTCACCATTCTACTGGGCTTGGTGAACAGAACCTGGGTAATTGATGATAATCTACCACATTCATGGCTTGAAGTACATCTCTGAATTCTTCCTGCTACACACTGGCTCATTCCCATTCTTAAGCCAACATCATTTTAGCATCAGGTGTTGGGTCCCTCTATCCAATATTTTCCTCCTTTTGTAGCTTCTTTTTCTCAGAATATTACCCTCTCATTTTACCTATCTTGACATAAATGTCACGATTTCTTGGCCCTTTCTTTCTCTGAAGCAGGTTGCTAATGTGAAGCACAGGCTAATCAACTCACATTTTTTCTAGGTCCTTTGTGCTGTGGTGACAGGTTTGTATCTCTTGCATTTTTAGGCATTCTTCTTCCTTGACTTGTGTCTTGAGGAAGCATTTCATGGGTTCAAGCCCTTATCATAACCCCAGGTATTGAGACCTTCACAAACATTTACTGTGACTAGAATTTTTCTGTACTTGTTTTTACCTTGCCTGTTGACTTCATTCCCTTAAAGAGTTGATGGCTTGAAGATGTTCTCAGAAGCCATCGTTGATGTGGAGGAACTTTCTGGCAGTGTCTGTCACACAGCCAGTATATGTTTCTTCCTTTGGAACAATAGGCGGGGGCCCTGTCAAGCACATCCTCCAGAGTGATCTCAACAAGCAAGGCACTTTTATTCAGAGGCCCCTCTATGTACTCCAGTTAAGGGTGTGCAACCTGGGCGTGGTTGGATGGAAAGTTCATTCATGACACGACTGTTAAAAGGTTCTTCAGTGGATATAGTATGTTCACCTAGGGTTTATGTCCGTGGGATGGACAAGTAATTGTATGTCCTAGCCATAGGTCTAGGCAGAAAATTCAAAAGCTGCTGGCAGAGGATTGTGGACCCCTGTCGTAGGGGAATATGTGGTACAACAATAAGCTGAAACTTTATTTGAACAAATAGTCCCCCATAGGGTCATGGGAGGGGCTGCTGATAGAAGAGGGTGTCCTGTTCCCAAAATAAGCTCTAGAGAACCTCTGATCCTGCTACACATGACAATGGCCCAGTGGTATTGAACCTTCCCTAAAGGGAAGAAGTTTGAGCTCCCGGAATACTGCTAATGTCATGTGATATCATTGATTCATTGGTGACATTCTTGATAGAAGCCTGACACCTGTTCATTATATATTTGGCACCTAGGATACTAGATCCGTCTTGGGGTGGATCAGTGTGTGCATCTGCTAGGTACATTGCTTAAAATAGTAAAAAGTATGATAGTGCCCCATAGATACTGATCTGCTTTGTACACAGCCTAAGACCCAGCTCCATGGAATTGTGTCTTCTATGAGGTCACTTAGGGGATAGGCTGTGGATATTTTATCCGACATGGAAGTACAATATGGTGGCCGTGGCTATTGCTCCTTTGCTCCTTCCTGGAACATGCCCTTTCTTTGCCTCCCCTAGGTGTTGTCCTGTTACGGTGTCACTCTGCAGTCCCATCCCTGGTCACTGCTTTTGCCTTGAGGAACAGTATGTGGCTGCTTGCGTACTAGCCCTGCCATAAAAATGGGCTGGGTCCTCTGGACACTGGACACTTAAGAGGTCATTGCGTGTCCTCCTGGTTACTAATATTACAAAGCAGTCCCTTTTTGATTCTAGAGGCTACTTGACCAGTCTTTGTGCAATAAATATATGGCCTCTACCCCATGAGTTTTGGCTGACCAAAGGAACTTGAGTTGCCCTTAGGTCCAGTACGCATTCAGTGTTTAAGATACCAAGCATCTGAGTGTGTGTAGCATTTACTTGCATCCTAGGTTTTGGGTCTGTCCTAGAGTGGCCTTTCATGGCCTAAATACTAGGTTTGCCCTAGTACAAGCGTACAGTAAATCTGGGTCTTGAGACCGTCTCAAGACCAGCATGATGACGGGGCACTCAGATCTGGGCCTTGCTTCCACTTGGCAGAGAACTGGGCTCACTTGTGGAGCTGTATGCAAGATGACCTCTTAGGTACTGGAGACATGTTGTGTGTGTGTGTGTGTGTGTGTGTGTGTGTGTGTGTGTGTGTACCTTCCTTTAGTTTTTCTCCTGTGTAACTTTTTATTTGCTGTGTTTTCTTTGGTGTTGTTAACCTGCTCAGAATGGATTTTTTCATCTAGTATCTTCTTTTGGCTGGATTTGTAGATGTTATTTAGTGTCTTTTCTCACAGAATATCTTATTTTCTCCATCTCTGTTGATTGAGAGGTTTGCTGGATATCATAGTCTGGAATGACATATCTGGTGTCTTAAAATCTGTAAGTCAGGTTTCTAGGTCTTTCTGGGTTTTAGAGCATCTGTTGAGAATTCTGGTGAAATTTAAACACATTTGCCTTCATATGTTACTTTCCCTCTTTCCCTTTCTGCTTTAAATATTTTCCTATATATAGTTTTTTAATAATATATATACATATATACATATATAATATATACATTAATACCTATACATATATATTTGATTATCTTTTGATGGAAGATCTTTTCTGGCTCAATCTATGTGGTATTTTGTAAGCTACATGTACATTTATAGATATCTCTTTAGTTTAGGGAAATTTTCCTCTATAATTTTATTGAAGTTATTTCCTGATCCTTTGACCTGGGAATATTTTTTCTATTGCTATTATTCTGAGGTTTGATCTTTTCTTTCTTTTTAATTTTTTAAAAAAAATTTACATTCCATATTTTATTTCCCCCCCCATCCACCCTCCCGACTATTCCACATCCCACCTCCTCCCTACCCCCTCTCTCCACAGAATTTTCCAAACTCCCACCCCACCCCACCTAACCTCTAAACTTCCGTGGGCCTCCAGTCTCTTGAGGGTTAAGTGCATCATCTCTGATTGAACACAGATCCAGCAGTCCTCTGCTGTACATATGTTGGGAGCCTCATATCAACTGATGTATGCTGCCTGTTTGGTGGTCCAGTGTTTGAGAGAGTTCAGGCGTCCAAGTTAATTGAGACTGCTGATCCTCCTACAGAGTTGCCCTCCTCCTCAGCCCTAATTCCACCACAGGAGTATTGTTTTCCTTGAATTTTCTTTCTGTTCTGATTTTTTGTCCTGGGTTGCCTGCAGTTTTGGTGATCAGTCAGACTTCAGGTCCAGTGTGTTCTCTTTTCTAAGACTTTTTGGCCTGGACAACCTCTTGGATTTGGATTTGGGGAACCACCATAACCTCTTGATCCCTAGAACTGGCATGACCTCTGGGAATGTAAAGATCTTCTAGCAACATTGTAGTGTCTAATATGGTTGCCCAGAGATGGGGTGTAGTTTATGGCTTTTGGGTATACTTTAAGGGGAGCTAGTATGCAGGGGACCATGTCTTACCTTGGGTCCCTAGTGCCCACATGGCCTCTGGGAAAGCTTCCAGAGTCATGGAACAGAATATAGAACCCAGAGCATTGGGTGCCTTTTGGTGATGTTAGGCCTACTTTAAAGGGAAAGTATGGCCATTATGTGTGGTCTTACATAGGGCCCCTGGCACTTAAATGGTCTGGGAAGGCAGCCAGAACTCAACAAGTCTTTTGAAGAAAAATATTTAATTGGGGCTTGCTTATAGTTCAGTGTTATAGTCTATTATCATCATAGTGGGAAGCATGGTGGAATACAGGTAGACATAATGTTGAAGAGATAGCTAAGAGTTCTACAACTGAATTGGCAAGCTCCTGAGAAAGAGACATTGGACCTGGCTTGAGCATTTGGAAAGTCAAGGCCCATTCCCAGTGACACAATTCCTCCAACAGGGCCACACTTACTCCAACAAGGCCACACCTCCTAAAAGTGTCACTCCCTGTGCCACTTTAGGGCCATTTTCACTCAAACTACTACATTCTACTCCATTGCATCAATAGTCCATCATCATCATGCAAAAATCATTTAGTTTTACTTAGAATGTCCCCATTGTCTATCACAGGAACAGCTTTGTTTGAAAGCAAAGTCTTGTCTGAGTCTCATGTAATCTCACTGTAATCCCCTGTAAAATCACAATGAAGAAGCAAGTCACATACTTTCAAAAAATAATGGCAGGGGATATATACATTACCACTCCCAAAGGGTATAAAGAGGATGTAATGAGGAAATACTGGGCCAAGGGAGACTAAAAACCAGCTGAACATACTCCAAACTCTGCATCTTCATGTATGATGTAAAAACACTCTTCAGATCTCCAACTCCTTTCGTACATGTTGAGTGCAACAC
The DNA here is from genome assembly GCF_947179515.1 of Apodemus sylvaticus. Lineage (NCBI taxonomy): Eukaryota > Metazoa > Chordata > Mammalia > Rodentia > Muridae > Apodemus > Apodemus sylvaticus. Next base: position 56,724,170 of record NC_067491.1, on the reverse strand, counting down.
ACTATTTTTCTTGGGGTGATTCGGCCCTGTGTTAGCAGCTTTCTTCAGCAGATATCCCAGGGCTCTGGCATCTCTAACATCTTGGGGTCTCCAAGGCAATCCAGGCTTCACCTTCACAGATTTATGCAATGGCCTCTCTTGACCTCTATGCAGGGACACCCCTAACATGTCTGACCTCTGAGAATTCCCTTCAACATGGAGGGATATTTCACAACATCTTTCTTGTAACCTTGACTCTGACATGATCACAAGGCCAAGGCTGCCAAGTTTTGTTACTTGTTGAGCTGTAAAATAACCCCCTTATTAAAAAATTCTTATTTTTCAAATACATTTTTCACCAGCTTTCTGTTTTCAATGGTTTTCTTCAGTGCCTAAGGTTGAACGGCTTAGAAATTGCTCTGAAAAAAACATGGTGGCCTTGAACTCTGAAGTCTACTTGTCTCTGCCTCCCTAATGCTAGTATTAAGGTATGTCTCAGGCCTTTTCATGAGTTGGAAGCTTGGCTGGGTCTTGTCTTACCTTGATGTCAAACATTCCTTGTATTTCATCTAGCATCAGGCACTTCTTTAAATTTTTTTTTTAATTTTTTTTATTCGATATAATTTATTTACATTTCAAATGATTTCCCCTTTTCTAGCCCCACCCACTCCCCGAAAGTCCCGCAAACCCCCTTCTCTTCCCCTGTCCTCCCACCCACCCCTTCCCACTTCCCCGTTCTGGTTTTGCTGAATACTGTTTCACTGAGTCTTTCCAGAACCAGGGGCCACTCCTCCTTTCTTCTTGTACCTCATTTGATGTGTGGATTATGATTTGGGTATTCCAGTTTTCTAGGTTAATATCCACTTATTAGTGAGTGCATACCATGATTCGCCTTTTGAGTCTGGGTTATCTCACTTAGTATGATATTCTCTAGCTCCATCCATTTGCCTAAGAATTTCATAAATTCATTGTTTCTAATGGCTGAATAGTACTCCATTGTGTAGATATACCACATTTTTTGCATCCACTCTTCTGTTGAGGGATACCTGGGTTCTTTCCAGCATCTGGCAATTACAAATAGGGCTGCTATGAACATAGTAGAACATGTATCCTTATTACATGGTGGGGAGTCTTCTGGGTATATGCCCAGGAGTGGTATAGCAGGATCTTCTGGAAGTAAGGTACCCAGTTTTCGGAGGAACCGCCAGACTGATTTCCAGAGTGGTTGTACCAATTTGCAACCCCACCAGCAGTGGAGGAGGGTTCCTCTTTCTCCACACCCTCTCCAACACCTGCTGTCTCCTGAATTTTTAATCTTAGCCATTCTAACTGGTGTAAGATGAAATCTTAGGGTTGTTTTGATTTGCATTTCCCTAATGACTAATGAAGTTGAGCATTTTTTAAGATGTTTCTCCGCCATCCGAAGTTCTTCAGGTGAGAATTCTTTGTTTAACTCTGTACCCCATTTTTTAATAGGGTTGTTTGGTTTTCTGGAGTCTAACTTCTTGAGTTCTTTATATATATTGGATATTAGCCCTCTATCTGATGTAGGATTGGTGAAGATCTTTTCCCAATTTGTTGGTTGCCGATTTGTCCTCTTGATGGTGTCCTTTGCCTTACAGAAACTTTGTAATTTTATGAGGTCCCATTTGTCAATTCTTGCTCTTAGAGCATACGCTATTGGTGTTCTGTTCAGAAACTTTCTCCCTGTACCGATGTCCTCAAGGGTCTTCCCCAATTTCTTTTCTATTAGCTTCAATGATACCTTGGTCAAGGAAGAAATAAAGAAAGAAATTAAAGACTTTTTAGAACACAATGAAAATGAAAACACAACATACCCAAACCTATGGGACACAATGAAAGCAGTGCTAAGAGGAAAACTCATAGCCCTGAGTGCCTCCAAAAAGAAAATGAAGAGAGCATACATTACCAGCTTAATGACACACCTGAAAGCCTTAGAACAAAAAGAAGCTATTTCGCCCAGGAGGAGTAGAAGGCAGGAAATCATCAAACTCAGGGCCGAAATCAATCAAGTAGAAACAAAGAGAACCATACAAAAAATCAACAATACCAGGAGCTGGTTCTTTGAGAAAATCAACAAGATAGATAAACCCTTAGCCAGAATGACCAAAGGGCACAGAGAAAGTATCCAAATTAACAAAGTTAGAAATGAAAAGGGAGATATAACAACAGAAACTGAGGAAATCTAAAAAATCATCAGATCCTACTACAAGAGCCTATACTCAACACAACTGGAGAATCTGGAGGAAATGGACAATTTCCTTGACAGATACCAAATACCAAAATTAAATCAGGACCAACTAGACCATCTAAACAGTCCCATAATGCCTAAAGAAATAGAAGGAGTCATAGAAAGTCTTCCAACCAAAAAAAGCACAGGACCAGATGGCTTCAGTGCAGAATTCTACCAGACCTTCAAAGAAGAGTTAACACCAATACTCTTCAAACTATTCCACAAAATAGAAACAGAAGGAACACTACCCAATTCCTTCTACGAAGCCACAATTACGCTGATACCAAAGCCACACAAAGACCCAACAAAGAAAGAGAACTTCAGACCAATTTCCCTTATGAACATCGATGCAAAAATACTCAATAAAATTCTTGCCAACCGAATCCAAGAACACATCAAAACGATCATCCACCATGATCAAGTAGGCTTTATCCCGGGAATGCAGGGTTGGTTCAATATACGGAAATCCATCAATACAATCCACTACATAAACAAACTCAAAGAACAAAACCACATGGTCATTTCATTGGATGCTGAAAAAGCATTTGACAAAATTCAGCATCCCTTCATGCTTAAAGTCTTGGAGAGAACAGGAATTCAAGGCCCATACCTAAACATAGTAAAAGCAATATACAGCAAACCGGTAGCCAGCATCAAACTAAATGGAGAGAAACTTGAAGCAATCCCACTGAAATCAGGGACCAGACAAGGCTGCCCCCTTTCTCCTTATCTTTTCAATATTGTACTTGAGGTACTAGCTCGGGCAATTCGACAACATAAGGAGGTCAAAGGGATACAAATTGGAAAGGAAGAAGTCAAACTATCATTATTTGCAGACGACATGATCGTCTAACTAAGTGACCCAAAGAACTCCACTAGAGAGCTCCTACAGCTGATAAACAACTTCAGCAAAGTGGCAGGTTATAAAATCAACTCAAGCAAATCAGTGGCCTTCCTATACTCAAAGGATAAGCAGGCTGAGAAAGAAATTAGGGAAATGACCCCCTTCACAAGAGCCACAAACAGTATAAAGTATCTTGGGGTGACTCTTACCAAACATGTGAAAGATCTGTATGACAAGAACTTCAAGACTCTGAAGAAGGAAATGGAAGAAGACCTCAAAAAATGGGAAAACCTCCCATGCTCCTGGATCGGTAGAATCAATATAGTTAAAATGGCCATTTTGCCTAAAGCACTATACAGATTCAATGCAATACCCATCAAAATCCCAACTCAATTCTTCACAGAGTTAGAAAGAGCAATTATCAAATTCATCTGGAACAACAAAAAACCCAGGATAGCCAAAACTATTCTCAGCAACAAAAGAAAATCTGGGGAAATCAGTATCCCTGACCTCAAGCAATACTACAGAGCAATAGTGTTAAAAACTGCATGGTATTGGTACAGTGACAGGCAGGAGGATCAATGGAACAGGATTGAAGATCCAGAAATGAACCCACACATCTATGGCCACTTGATCCTCGACAAAGAGGCTGAAAACATCCAATGGAAAAAAGATAGCCTTTTCAACAAATGGTGCTGGTTCAACTGGAGGTCAGCATGCAGAAGAATTCGAATTGATCCATCCTTGTCTCCTTTACTATGCTCAAATCCAAATGGATCAAGGACCTCCACATAAAGCCAGACACTCTGAAGCTAATAAATTCTTTAAATGTCCTTGAGTACAGGATTTAGTTGCTTTTAAAGTCCTGGTGCTCTCTTTTTCAGACTGTACATTTTGTATTCTTCCTAGTTCAGATTGTTCCTTTTCATTATAAAACTGCATAAGTCAGACCAAAAAGAACAACATGACACAGTCAATGCTAGGCTGCTTTAAGTGTCCTCTGTCAAAACTTTTAATGCATATTATGTTCAATCTAGCCTCAGATTGATCTTAACATAATTGTAGAAAGCGGCAATGCTCTTAGCCAAAATATCACAAGAATATTTTTCTAGGCACCATACTAATAATATTCTCCCCTGAATCTTTCTGGCTGAGCCCTCACAGTTTAAATAACCCCAAGCATCACTGTCTTCCATGATCCTACTACTATAACCCAATAAACCCTGCCTGAATTGTCCATCTGCCCTTTAGTTCGAAGTCTGAAAGTCTTCTGTATTCCTCCAGAAGAAAGCATGGCTCGTCTGATATTGGCAACACCACAGGCCATGGCACCAGTTTACATCTTAGTGTTTTCTTGCTGTGAAGAGGAACCATAACCATTGCAACTCTTAAAATGGAGAATACTGAATTGGGGCTGGGTTGTATTTCAGAGGTGAAATACAACCATTATTATTATGACAGGAGACATGGTGGCATACAGGCAGACATTGTACTGCAGAGTTAACTGAGAAATCTACATCTGGATTGGAAGGGAGAAGGAAGAGAGAGGGACCCTGAGCCTGGGTTGAGCATTTGAAACCTCGAGGCCCACCCTCAGTCACATACATCCTCCAACATGTCCTATGAGCTCCAGCAAAGTCACACCACTTAATCGTGCCAATCTCTGTGAGTGTATGGGGGGCGTTTTCATTCAAACCACCACAATCCTATTTTAGAAAAGTAATTTTTGTCTTCTTCCTCCCCTTCGTCCTCATCCTCCTCTTCCTTCTCTTCCTCTTTCTATCTTTCTGCTACCAACCAAAGATTATGAATGCATTTTTGTTTAGTCCGGCCTTTTCCACATGTTATCTTTAGCCTTACATAGACTGCCTACACGACTGCCTGGTGACCTCCACTGTGACAGGAGTAGCTTCCTTTGTCCTCTTCATTTCCTTGTGTTGGCAGCTCCTAACGTTTACTGCTAGCCTGTCATGGTTTTCTCACAATACTTGAAAAAATATTCAAGAGCTTCATTCAAGAGTTTTACAATATTATTTTATTCATTTAACTAAAACTTCAAGAAAAAAGAAACTCTGATATTGCTCGTAACACCATTAAAGCATTAGCCTAAGTAAGCCTTGTTTCCATATCCTTCATTTATATTTCTGTTATCATCATTTATTATCAAACTCTGTCAAGTAAATGTCTCTACATGTGAAAAGGTACCCAACCCTTCACATGTTATTTTTACAAACACTCATCATTACTGTTTTAGTAAAACTACATACTATTTACATGTTTACATTTAGTTGTGTGTGTGTGTGTGTGCGCGCGCGCATGCGTGTGCACACGTGCGCGTACAGGCGTGTACATGTGTACATGTGTGCATGCTTATATGAGGTTCATGTGCAATGAGTGTTGCCAGGAGTCCTGAAGAGCACATCTGATCTCTCAAACTGATGTCACAGGTGGTTGTGAGTCAACGTGTTGCTGAGACCCAAACCAGGACTTTCTTAATACCAGGAAGCACTGTGCCATCTGTCTATCACTATTGTCTTACTGAGGGTGGTAGAGCTTCAACTTTATATATATATATTGCTTGCACATGTTATTTACACAAATTGGAGAGTGTTACTTATGAGAAATCCATGTGTGTATCTACTGAAATTTAACTATAACAACCCATTTACTTCTTTCTTCCGACCCTGTCCACATCCGTAGAAGGGCCCTGTCATTTTTTTTTAAATATATCAATATCAATTTTCCAATGTATGTGATTTAACACAAGAGTTTATATTTTAACTCTTATGGTTCATAAGTTTGTGGTGGTGTACCTTTTTAGGACAGCAAAATAAAAACTTTCCAATACAGCAAACAATGAAAACCTTAAGAATACATGCAACTCAACTGACCTTTGTATAAAGCCATGCATTTGTCAGTGCTCCCCCAATCATAAGGATTCTTGACTGTATAAAAGATTCTTTTTCCTATAAAGACATTCAACTATGAATGATTAATATGAAAAGATTAATATGAAAAGACAAAGTTAGTACCACCCATAATATCATGACAATTTATACCAACTTTGCTCTCCTTTGAAGCAAAAGAAAATAGTTACTTGTGTTAAGCCATGCAGAGAGAAACAGCACGTTCTTTTTCCTTTTGCCAATTCCATAAGAATTAGCTCCTCTTGGCACAAAACTCTAAATGGAAATCATGACTTGAGTCCTTATAAAAGGGCGCAGAACTTGAAAAGGAGATGCTTTGGTGTCCAAGTGGTCACAAAAGAGACCGAAACAAAAACAAGCTCTCCCAGGACCTACTATGGAGGTGTAAGGCATGACTCAAAGCACTGTGCCTGTGGTAAACTCATTGGAGGGAGGTTACATTTAGGTATTCTAATGAAGAACCAGGCATGACAAGTTCCCTTGTTCTTGTCCATATAATGCTCTCTGTACAGCCCTGAATGTCAGCCCAGGATTCTGGCTCTGCAGCTGTTGGAGATATGCTGTGACAGCAGTCTTTATCTCCAAGGGCTTGTGTGTCAACATTAGCATAGGATTCCAAACCAGTCAGTTTATGGGATAATCCATAACAAGCATGCCCTGATGTTTCAAACCTTTCTGAGTATAAAGATTCCAACAAGGTAACGCCAGAAGAAAGTGCCGACCGTGAATCATACATGTGTTTAGCTGCTTAACTGTACCTCAGCACTCACTAAGCAACACTGTGGGAGGATTACACTTTGTTTTCTCTGCTTGATTGCCAGTATTTCACCTTCTGTGACACAGAAACAAATTCCCTCTTCCCTAGAACCCAACCAGCTCTGCAACTGATACACTCAGACTTCTGCAGGACCTTGAAACACAGCTCTTCCTGACGGGGCAGAGGCCAGGCCTCCATTCAGACCTTGTTCACTGCAGAACCTTAAAACCCACACGGTTCTAATAGAACATGAAATTCATTCCAACTCACTTTGTGTCTTCAGAAATTCATCTTCGCAATCCCCATCTTCCACTTAGAAAATGAAGGCTCCCTTTGCCCTTCTGCCACCTCCAGCTAGAGTGCGTTTCTGTCAGCAGTGGTGGCAGAAGTCTTTGCAACTGTCTCCTGTACAGTAGCTATGGGCAGAAATGTGTACCATGAGCTCTTCTGTCCTGCAACCAGGGTGCAAGGTCTCTGGTGAAGTATTTAGGAGGGCATAGCATGAGGACAGGACGCAAAGGCCCCTGGGTGGTCCAGTTAACTGGGTGTAGCACAAAGGAGCAAAGGCCTCTGGGTAAAACGGTTGGTAGGTGTTCCTGTTTCTTGGTCGTGGAGATCTCTGGGAGGATCTCAGCAGTTGGTCTCTGTGGGCTTTTTGCCAAAGGTAAGAAGGGATTAAATATAAGGATTAAAAATATTTAACTGCAAACTTAATACAAGTACTCGTTGCCTGGGTCTTTCAGTTTTATATGTACCAGAACTTCAGGCGTTTGTCACATTGATTTAAAAAAAAAAAAAAAAAAAAAAACTATCTTCAGTAATTTCCCACATGTACGCATTACAGTTAGATAAGGTTACTTTGTTTCTCCTGCCTCCAACTGCAAAAGCGTGTTTTCTTGTTAACCAGGTGAAGTGAATGCTGTCCCCTGTGTCTTATTGCATCTTCAATTAGCCACAGCTTTGCCCTCCTGCTTTCTACTAGAAATACTTTGGATCTCTTTGAAGTAGGTTACCTATGTTTTATAGATGTTATTACCTGAAAGATATTGCCATATCTTTTTTTTAATGTCTGAATATTTATTTATTTATTTATTTATTTATGTATTTATTTATTTATATTTACTGAATAGTCTTCATTTACTTTCTTTTTCTTTTTTTTATTTTAATATTTTTATTTTCTATATTCTTTGTTTACATTCCAAATGATTTCCCCTTTCCCAGATCCCCCCTCCCCATATGTCCCTTAAACCTTTTCTCTCAACCCATTCTCCAATCTCCTTCCTCCTTTTTCTCTGTCCTTATATTCCCCTCCAATGCTGGATCAATCCTTTCCAGGATCAGGACCCTCTCCATACTTCTTCATGGGAGTCATTTGTTATGAGATTTGTGCCTTCCAAATTCAGAGCTTCTGGGCTAATTAATATCCACTTATCAGAGATTGCATTCCATGTGTATTCCTTTGTGATTGGGTTGCCTCACTTAGGATATTTTTTAGGTCAAACCATTTGCCTGAAAATTTTGTGAATTCATTGTTTCTAATTGCTGAGTAGTATTCCATTGTGTAAATATACCACATTTTCTGTATCCATTCCTCCTTTGAGGGACATCTGGGTTCTTTCTAGCTTCTGGCTATTATAAATAAGGCTGCTATGAACATAATGGATCAGGTGTCTTTATTGCATGCTGGGGAATCCTTTGTGTATATGCCCAGATTATAAAATCAACTCAAGCAAATCAGTAGCCTTCCTATACTCAAAGGATAAGCAGGCTGAGAAAGAAATTATGGAACTGAAACCCTTCACAATAGCCACAAACAGTATAAAGTACCTTGGGGTGACTCTCACCAAACATGTGAAAGATCTGTTTGACAAGAACTTCAAGACTCTGAAGAAGGAAATGGAAGAAGACCTCAAAAAATGGAAAATCCTCCCATGCTCATGGATCACCAGGATTAATATAGTTAAAATGGCCATTTTGCCAAAAGCAATATACAAATTCAACGCAATACCCATCAAAATCCCAACTCAATCCTTCATAGAGTTAGAAAGAGCAATTCTCAAATTCATCTGGAATAACAAAAAACCCAGGATAGCTAAAACTATTCTCAACAACAAAAGAAATTCTGGGGGAATCAGTATCCCTGACCTCAAGCAATACTACCGTGCAATAATGTTAAAAACTGCATGGTATTGGTACAGTGACAGGCAGGCAGATCAATAGAACAGGATTGAAGATCCAGAAATGAACCCACACATCTATGGCCACTTGATCCTCGACAAAGGGGCTGAAAACATCCAAGGGAAATAGATAGCCTTTTCAACAAATGGTGCTGGTTCAACTGGAGGTCAGCATGCAGAAGAATGTGAATTGATCCATCCTTGTCTCCTTGTACTAAGCTCAACTCCAAATGGATCAAGGACCTCCACATAAAGCCAGACACTCTGAAGCTAATAGAAAAGAAACTGGGGAAGACCCTTGAGGACATCGGTACAAGGGGAAAGTTCCTGAACAGAACACCAGTAGCGTATGCTCTAAGATCAAGAATTGACAAATGGGACCTCATAAAATTACAAAGTTTCTGTAAAGCAAAGGGCACCATCAAAAGGACAAATCGGCAATCAACAAATTGGGGAAAGATCTTCACCAACCCTACATCAGATAGAGGGCTAATATCCAATGTATACAAAGAACTCAAGAAGTTAGACCCCAGAAAACCAAATAACCCTATTAAAAATGGGGTACAGAGTTGAATTCTCACCTGAAGAACTTTGGATGGCAGAGAAACATCTTAAAAAATGCTCAACTTCATTAGTCATCAGGGAAATGAAAATCAGAACAACCCTGAGATTTCACCTTACACCAGTCAGAATGGCTAAGATTAAAAACTCAAGAGACAGCAGGTGTTGGCGAGGATGTGGAGAAAGAGGAACACTCCTCCACTGCTGGTGGGGTTGCAAATTGGTACAACCACTCTGTATATCAGTCTGGTGGTTCCTCAGAAAACTGGGCAAGTCACTTCCAAAAGATCCTGCTATACCACTCCAGGCCATATACCCAGAGGATTCCCCAGCATGTAATAAGGATATATGTTCCACTATGTTCATAGCAGCCCTATTTATAATAGCCAGAAGCTGGAAAGAACCCAGGTATCCCTCAACAGAAAAATGGATGCAAAAAATGTGGTATATATACACAATGGAGTACTATTCAGCCATTAGAAACAATGAATTCATGAAATTCTTAGGCAAATGGATGGAGCTGGAGAACATCATACTAAGTGAGGTAACCCAGTCTCAAAAGATCAATCATGGTATGCACTCACTAATAAGTGGATATTAGCCTGTAAAACTGGAATACCCAAAACATAATCCACACATCAAATGAGGTACAAGAACAACGGAGGAGTGGCCCCTGGTTCTGGAAAGACTCAGTGTAGCAGTATAAGGCAAAACCAGAACAGGGAAGTGGGAAGGGGTGGGTGGGAGAACAGGGGAGGGAAGGGGGCTTATGTGACTTTCGGGGAGTGGGGGACCAGAAAAGAGAAAATCATTTGAAATATAAATAAAAATGTATCGAATAAAATAAAAATAAAAATAAAGAAATGTAATATGCAAGGATTCTGCATACAGTTGGCTTCTAATAAAGCACTCTTCAAGAGATCACCTGATGCCACACTGCAATCTGAAACTGCTTTTGGCACTTACCAACTAGACTTCCTGTTACAGGTTGGTTAATGATCAGCAGTGACAGTTTCATGCTTTTTAATGTTAGCTTATACTTTTAGTATTTTATTCCTAATCAACTAGTTAGTAAATTTTATTAATTTCCGATGACAACACTTTGTGTTACTATTTTTCTTCCCCACTTTAGGGATACAATGTATTTAATGTTCTCTCAATGCTTTCTTTGGTGTTCAGTGGTTGCTGGCTCTGTGATCTCCTCTACTGAGGACCAACACAATAGACTCTGCTTCACTCTGCCTTATGTAGTTGTAGTTTTTCTTTTAAATGTAGAGGAAGTCTTGGCTTAGTAAACAAGAGGAACAAAGGAGACACACGTGGTGGTTAAAATCCGCCCCCTTCTACCTTGAGACAAGTTTTCATGTATGTAGCTAGGCTGGCCTCAAATGTACTATGGAGCCTAGGTTAACTCTGAAGTCCTGTTCTTCTGCCTCTACCTCCCAAGTGCAGGTCTGAAGGTGTGCATAACTATGCTCGACTTTTCCTCATTTAGTCCGATGTTGTAAAGCAGGTTCTTAGACTACTTAGCAGTTCTTAGACTATCATCTATATTTTTGGGGGGTCCAAAACTATTACTCTGCCTCTTAGTGAATACACAGATCAAGACTTTAGCCTCTCATTAAGTGTAAAAGACATTTACTTAGAAGAGATCATTGCAGTTAACACAAAGTTGAGATGGCCATGGAAGCAGATGGTGGTGTACACCTATAATATCAGAAACTAGGGAGGCAGAGGACCCCTAGAATTGCCACCTGGAAGATGTCCCATCTGGGAGTCCTTCCAGAAGGATCTCTTAGTTCCAGGCCAGTCCATTCTACAGAGTTCCAGGCCCTCAGAACTCAGGTATTATGTATACAATTATTCAGCTAGTTAAAGTATATTTCCAAGTGTTTCGCACAGTGTCAGGTTGTAGGTTGCTCTGAAATAATTTGTATATTAAGCTTCCATAATCTTGCTAGGATTAAGGAACTGCTAGTTTATATAAAGTTAGTAACAATCACACAAGACAAGAGCTGGTTTAAATATATTAAAAGTTATAGGCCTTACTGTCCAGTTAGGTGTTTAGAAAGGCTTTCAACAGTCCAGGGGTAACACAAGGAGAAGGTTCATTTTATTTGTGTATAGTGTTCAGCATAAACCAGCCATGGTAAGAGGACTGTGATGACTTCTTTAATCAACTCAGCTGTCCGAGGTTGATCTGCCTGATTGCAAACATGACTGCTCTTCAGAATGAACCATGCTGTTAGTGTTTCTTCAAAGACTTACATGAAAATTGTGGTCAATCAGCTTAATTTTGAACTGCCATTGATAATAAATTACACTCAAGGAATCTAAACTCGGGACCAGACTCACTCCTGCCAAATGTGAAGATAAAATGCAAAACCTTTCTTTCATACCATGGCAAAGTCTTACATGGACATTCAAGACGAAAAACGCTCAGGTCTCCAATCAACTTCAAGACCCGGTTTCTTTTTAAGTCACTTCTGCTCCGTGTTTTATCAATACCCACTGCTCCCCAACCATGAAGAACTTTCTGCCTTCTGTGTGCACTGGCTTCATCTTCTGAGTCAGACTCACTCTGGGATGTGGAGTTGTGTGAGGCAGAGTGCAGTGGGAGGAGCATTCTGGAGCACGCAGTGCATGAGGGAAGACGGTACTTCCCTCAGAAACCCACAAACTTAATTTGTCTGACACCACAGTCAAAATAGACTCCACCACACTTTGGGTTTTGGACAATTGTTGGCTGAACCCAAGTATCTATGAAGATTCCCAGGAAGTCCATAGTTGTGTGTAAGAAATACTTCGTATCTTAATGGTCCTTGAGGCTAATTCTAGAAGAGCTGTATGGTCATGTAAAATCTCTAACAAAACAACCAGCCAACGGGTTTCCTCGTAAACTCAACGTTTCCAGGGAATAAGATTGCGGATCTCTCGAGGCAGGTATGTCACCAAGTTATGAAAACTGAGGATCGAAGCGAATGCAACTGTGATTGCTGAGTAGGCACACTTTGGATCTTGTCACACAGCACCGAGTAACTCGGAGAAGGCAGATTTGCTAATTCTTCTGGTGGGATTTCTTCAATGACTTTTACTCCAAGGTATAAACATTCTAAACTCTGCAAGTTCTCTATCTCTGCCAGAATGCTCTTCAGCTAATTGCTGCCCAGCCCAGGCTGAAGGTCTGAAGCACATGCAGCTACAGCAGCGAGGCAGGCAGCTCCTGGAAGCTGTTGCCACTGAGGTTGAGCACCTGGAGGCTGCAGCAGAGCAGCGACTGGGCCAGGCAGGCCCTTTGGCAGCAAGCCTGGGCCGCCCAGCTGGTTGTTCCTGGCCAGCAGCATGCGCGGGCCGCTCAGTGTCAGCAGGTCCGGTCCCAGCACTGCGAGGTCATTGCCACTCATGTCCAGGAGCAGGAGGAGGAATCCACCACCCAGCGTGCCAGTGGAAGCGACCAGCAGCAGTCACAGCAGCGCCTCCTGCGAGCAATGCCCCACATTCTGTGGATGGACCAGTTGAGTTTGGCCTCCCCTAGCCCGGTCTCCTCCATCCAGCGGGATCCTAGGAAGCCTGATGAGGCAGTGCATCCCTGAACCTGAAGGGTTCCACCCCATCAGAAGTGGTGCAGCATGGCACAGGGTAGAGGGGAATATGGAGGGAGAGGGATTTGTAAGATCATAACTAGAAGAGGAGATGGGGGACCGCAGTCAGGATGCAAAGAGAATTTTTTTAAAAAATAAATTGAAGAAAAATGAAAAAAAAAAAAAAAAGAATTGCCATGCTGGGGAAGCAGAGGATGGAAAGGTCTCCCATTCTCATGGATTGATAGGTTTAATACAGTGAAATGGGCATCTTACCAAAAGAAATCTACTGATTCAATGCAATCCGCATCAAAATATTAAATATTAAATATTAAATATTATAGGATTTGCTAGTATGTTTTGTTTTTATCTTACAGAATCCTATTCTTTTCTAATGAGAAACAGAAATGGACTAGATCCAGAAGGGATGAGAGTAGAGAGAAACTGGGAAGATTAGAGTGAGATAAAACTGTAATCAGGATATTTTGTTTAAGAAAAGAATCAATTTTTAACAAAAGGGATAAGTCGCCCATGGTTGGCGAATATGTGAGTTGGTAATAAATCTTTAAACTGAATTAAAGTACAGTAAATAAATGAGTCCATGGTTATTATAGCTATTAATAGCAGTCTTTGGTTCAGAGAGAATAAAAAATATCGCTCTAAAAGATTTAGACTGCCAAAGCTGCTGATGGTTATCTAGACAAGTAGCTTTTAGTTGAAGATAGATAATTTTGGCTTCAAGGAAGATTTTATCAGTAGAAAAGGAAAAATATAGGAGAGGAAGCAGAGAGGAAGGAGTGAAGGAAGGAAAGAAGGAAGAAGGAGGGAAGAAAACGAGAGAATACTGGAGTTAGTTTATTTTTTCTTGAAAGAAAAGAAAGATGCCTTTGAAGTTCTGAAATTACTATAAATTCAGTGAGAGCAGTGATTCTCAACCCTTGAGTCATGTCCCTTCTGTGTTCACAGGACTCTTCACAAGAGTCACCAAATACCTTTGAATTAGGAGAAAATTATTTAATGATTCATAATGGTAGCAGAATTATTGTAATGAATTATCCATGAAAATAATATTATTATTGGAGTAACCAGAATATTTGGGACTATATTAAAGGGTCACAGAGTTATAGAGCTTGTGAACCACAGATTTAAGATGGTCAAGCAAATTTTAATTCATGTTAGGAGCAAACCATTACCTTTGTGAGTTTTGGGCAAGTGGTCTGCTAACTTAGTCTGAAAAATGGGGGTTACATGCCCACATTTTGAATAGATTTTAAAAGTAAAGAATTCTATGTGCTAAAAATTATGCATAATTTTTAGAGCACATTGTTTGTTTGCAAAGACTCAGGATTTAATCCACTGTTATCCTTATATGGTGTCAAGAAATAATTTTAGATTTTGAGATACACAAAATTTTCAAAATGTGTTGGGAAGTGTTTAAAGGACACTTTTCATAATTTTGGATAAGAAGGTAGTGAATAATGGTTAGAGTGATGTCACAATTAACTTATGGTTCCAGAGGAACAAGAATTTTATTGGTCAATATAATCATGTTACACATTGCACATAATGTGGAGCGGTGTCAGGGATTCGCCCACATGATGCTGACCTCAGACTCAGAGAACTAATTGCTTATTTAGCAGGACAGACATCAAGATGGGTCACATTTAGCTATGCCATGGTTTCTGCTGATTGCTGTTTCAGGACTTTAGTTGAAATAAGAACAGTACTGAAAGAATTGAAAATGTGAAAATTTGTGAGGAATGTTGAGATATGAAGTTTTATGTGGCAGTCAAACTGTGTGAAATTCATGACATGTGAAACTGTTAGAAATCAATGCCACCAGAAAGACATTGCATAGTCATCACTGGGAGAAATGAAAAGGTCCTTTAAGGAAAAAACACCACTGGTTGAAGTAATTAATATGATTTAGAAATAAGAATTTAGAGAAAAAGCCCCAGGACCATCACATGATTTGATGAATAGAGTGTCCTTATTGCAAAAAGTGACAGATTTCAAGAGGAAAAATTAATATTTTATGTCAGTGTAAACAATGAAAGCTCATGCTGTCATATCTCAATGTTATGATTGTTTTCAAAAGGGTTTTCTAAAGTTATATTAAAAATGTTTACTTATTTTAAGGACTGGAAATGCACTAGTCCAACTTCAGAAAATCGATTCCTTACTTCATCATGGGGTTCCAGGGAATTATGCTCAGAATATAATATCCGGTGAGAAGAAGCCATACCCACAAAGCCATCACAGGAAAAACATGTGACCTAATATGTGATGGTCAGATCGGTAGAGATCCAGTGAAATTCAGTTTAGATGAAGAATCATGTGAACAATGTTTTAAGTAAATATTTGCCCCTGTGGTGTCTTTCATCCCTGGTATGAGGAAGTGTGTTTAATTCTGGCCTAAACAAAACAATGTAGCACTTAGGGACAAAGATTACAATTAGAATGCTTGCACTGGAAGCCAGGATAGAGAACATTTCCATAGCTACCCTGACCTTCCCAGTGGTGCTGTGGTAGACAGGGAGGAACGTGACCCATACACTGCAGAACACAAGCATGCTGAAAGCCATGGACTTGGATTCATTAAATGTGTCAGGATGGTTCCTGGACAAGAAAGCCATGAGGTAACTACCCAAGGCCATGACTCCCAGGTAGGCCAGAGCACAGTGGAAGGCAACAGCTGAGCCCTTGTTGCAAAGAATGATGATGTGTCCCTGTTCAGAGTGAGCATCCATGTCAATAAAGGGAGGGGATGTTCCCAGCCATATGCCAGAGAGAAGTACTTGTATCAGAGTGCAAGATGGAATGACACACTTAGGGACCTGTGATATCTGCAACCATCTGATCTTTCTTCCTGGAGCTGTAATCTTGAAGGCCATAACTACAGTGATGGTTTTGGCCAACACAGTGGATAGAGTCACGGTGAACAGAAGTCCAAACACGTTCTGTTGCAGGATACATGTGGCTGTGTGTGGAAGACCAAGGAAGAGCAATGGACAGAAGAAACAGAGGGTCAGAGTGATGAGCAGGATGTAACTGAGAGATCTGTTATTGGCCTTGACTATTGGAGTGTCCCTGTGGTTTACAAAGACCCCAATAACAAGAGCTGTGAGAGTAGAAAATCCAAAGGACACGAATGTGAGTCCCTTCCCCAAGGGATCATCATAGGCCAGAAAGATGATAGTTTTCTCCAGGCAGTGTGTCTTCTCTGCATTTGCATAATGAGTTTCTGGACAGTGCACACACTGATCCATACCTGGTGGAAATGAAGTTGATCATGAATGCACAGTCAAGTTTCCCTTTACCCTACTACATTTTATGCTTCAAACTCATTGGATTGTTATTACAACCATGTCTCCTTGTCACTTTTGGTATGGAGATATGAGTATTCTAAAGTAAATAATTACACAAGTTAAGGTTTATACTTCTTTCCAAAAACCCGATGAAGAGTATCCTTTTCTAGAGAAAAGGGTATTTTTCACATTATACATTATAAATATATCACTGAGGAAACCATGCAGGAACTGGAGGGAGGATAAGGAGGTAAGAACTGAAGCTGAGTCCACTGGGGTGTGGTGCTGCCTGCCCTGCCTCTACTATTTTCCCTGACCTGCTTTGTTATGTAGCTTGTGATCACCTCCTCAGAGGTGCACCAACCCAGTGAGGCAGCGCAGCCAACAGCAACCACTAAACATGAGTATGTACAACGGATTTTCAATTGTGGTTTTTCTTTTATTACATAAATCCTGATTGTGTCAAAATGACAATGAAAAAAACCCATAAAATCTCATACCGAGAGCCTATTTATTTTAGTTGTATATTGAAGTATTCCTTTTTTTAAGCTTTTTACCTTTCTTTTATTTATATTTTGTAATACAGTTGAAGCACATATTTTCAAACTAGAAAATACAAAATTACAGTGCAATAACTAATTCTACTTTTATACCAGTTCTCAAAAATATTTCTAAATTTCCAATAGAAGATGCGAATTCAATTTTGAAATAGACATTTTTCATTGAATTTCTTATGTAATATGATTTTTTAGTCTGGGATATATGACACAAATTCATTTTTATTTATAAATTTTTTTCAGTTTGAAAATATTTTCTTCTCATGTGATGTTGGTTGGAAACTACTAAATATGTCTTCAAACCATTCCTTATCTTTCCCCAGCCCCTTTCATTTTTGATGGAAGGAAGTTCTCACAGGTATTATAGCGATGGATGTTTGAGAAAAGTTAGTAGGCCTTTTCTCTTTTAAGTACTACTGGGTTCTGTGATGAAATTAAGGGTAGAGTAGGGGATTTAAGTTCCTTTTAATATTGAGATAATTTCGTGGCTATTAGTTTACTGTTTTGGAAAACTTTTTGAAACATTTCCAGGAAATGTACTACTTAATAGTTAAATTTATGTTTTCTTTGTTCCTCCAGAATAGATTTTAAGAACTAAATCTTTGTGAATAAAACTCAGAGGAGAAAAATAAATGCTCCTAATATTATTTAATCACATATTTCTTGTCACAAATAACTTTCCGTATTTTTGTAAAGGCTTTATTTCAAAAACTATTTTAGTTTCACTTTTCCTTAAAAGATACAGAAAGACTACATTTACTTCTTTTTACACTCAGTACTGTATTTGTGTATCTTTCTTATGCTTTCTTGAACTCTCCTGTCAAATAGTTAACATTTTCTCAATGTGACTATTCATGCTAATGTAACACTTTTACACAAATCTGTTCTGCTGTGTTGTTAGATTATATTTGTTGCTGTGTTATACTAGCTTTTAATATTGTATCTTATAAACAATATTCATTAATTTATTGCAACTGATCTATAAGACAAAATTTATTTCGTATAAGGCGTATGGTTTGTCTTGAAATATATGTTTATTATATTTCCCTGTATTCAAATTCCTTTGATAAGTAATTTCTTTAACTTTTGAGTGTTCAACATATATGTAGCTGTATTTTTAATCAATGCAATCTGATAGTGTGATGTAGGTCTAAACCTTTATTCTATTCCATCCCTCCAAATGTACATATCTCTAACGTGTCTGAACTTCAGTCTGTAATAAAGGAAGCATTTTGGGGAGACAGTTGAAGTGGTCCTTCTACAACCACATTAAATTCGTAAGTGAAATTTATATGTCTTCAATCTGCATACAGGAACTATAACCGAATTAACAGGCAATTAGGTAGTCTATATGTAGCAGAGAAATACCTTATATAAAATATTTTACAGTCAAATAATGGAAATTAATAGATGAGGAAATATAATTATCCAGAAATCTGCACCAGACTTCTATTCTCCCACTACATCTCTGCCCAGGTTCATCAAGCCTGTTGATCCAGAACCAAAACATTTAGATTTCTTTCCTTCTCTAATCGTCCCTGCCCAAAGAACTTTGTCAGGCATGGCTCTGAGGAGATCGTCCCTGCCAGATATAAAATTTTCTGCCAAGTCTCTTGCCATCTTTTTAAGACCTGCTATTCCAGAACCATATAGCCCCAAAATATACACCAGGGGACTATCACACCAAGATCACGGTGGTTAGCCATCATCCCAATATATATCATAACAGGAACATGCAGTGACTAAAACATCTAGATGGCTGTAGGAGTTCTCTAGTGGAGTTTTTTGGGTCACTTAGGTAGACTATCATGACATCTGCAAATAATGATCGTTTGACTTCTTCCTTCCCAGTTTGTATCCCTTTGACCTCCTTATGTTGTCGAATTATTTATTGTTTTATTTATTGTTTTATTATTAAAAAAAAACATCTAGATGGCTAAAGGCATGAAACTAACTCAAACAAAAAAATTCAAGAATATTATGACACCAACAGGGCAAACTTACTCTACAACAGCAAGCCCTGCAAATCTTAACACAACTGAACCACGGTGCCCTTAAATCCAGTCTAATGAAGATGATAGAGGCCGTTAAAAAGGAAAGGAATAAAATGCTTAAAAAAGAAAAGGAAAACACAATCAGACAAATATAGGACTTTACAGAGGAAACAAATAAATCTCTTAAAGTAATAGCAGAAACTACAGTTAACCAGGGAAGTAAGTAAAGCTGTTCAGGAAATGAAAGTGGAAATAGAAGCCAGAATGAAAATACAAACTGAGAGTAAACGGCAGATGGAAACCCTAAAGAAGCTTACACAACAACAAATGCAAGGATCACCAATAAGATGAAAGGATGTAGGAGAGAATCTCAGGCATACAAAAATAGAAACTGGCACATCAGTAAAAGAAAATGTTAACGCTAAAATATCCCTGAAACAAAACAGCCAAGAAATCTGGAATACAAAGAAAACAAGTAACCTTAGAATGATCGGAATAGTAGAAGGTAAAGACTCCCAGATCCCAGGGTAAGAAAGTATTTTCAACAAAATTATATTAGAAAAAATCTCAATGTAAAGAGAGAAATACCTATAAACATAAAAGATGCTTGTGTAACACAAAATAGAGTGGGCCAGAAAAGTCCTCCCTCAACAAAATAATGAAAATGCAGAATGTAGAGGACTAAGAAAGACTAAGCACTGAGGGAAAAGACCAGGTATCATTCCATGGCAGACCTGTTAGAATTGTGCATTTTCAATAGATTCTCTAAAAACTGAAGGGCCTAGACAGATATCTAAAACCTATGAAAACATCACACATGCCAACCTAGAGTCCTATAACCAGCAAAACTGTCAATCACAATAGATGGAGTAAACAACCATAATTCAAGACAAGTCTGGATTTAAACAATATCTATCCAAAAATCCATTCCTAAAACAAAATGCTAGAAGGAAAACTCCAACAGAAAGATGATAGCTAATTTGAAGGAAACACAAGAAATAGGTAATTCCATACAAGGAAAATCAATTTAAACACACACAAACCCATATACACACAACACCAACATCAAATAATAGGGATGAACAAACACTGATCATTAATATTTCTCACCATCTATGGATTCAATTTCTCAATAAATGACACAGACTAACAGAACAAGTACAAAAACAGGAACTCTCTGTACTGGCTGGTTTTGTGTGTCAACCTGACACAGGTTGGACTTACCACAGAGACAGGTGCTTCATTTGGGAAAATGGCTCCATGAGATCCAGCTGTGGGGCATTTTCTCATTTAGTGATTACAGGGAAGGGCCCCTTGTCAGTGTTGCCATCCCTGGGCTGGTAGTCTTGCTTTCCATAAGAAAGCAGACCGAGAAAGCCAGGGATGCTAGCCCAAAAGTAACATCCCTCCATGGCCTCTGCATCAGCTCCTGCTTCCTGACCTGCTTGAGTTCCAGTCCTGACTTCCTTTAGTGATGAACAGCAGTGTGGAAGTGTAAGCTGAATAAACCCTTTCCTCCCCAACTTCCTTCGTGGTCATGATGTTTGTGCAGGAATAGAAACCCTGACTAAGATGCTTTCACTTTGCTGTATAAAACAAAGAACTCAGCAATACCAATAGACATTACCTTAGAGTAAGTTCTGAAAAAAATTTCCAGGACAAAAAGCCCTAGAAGTAAGCTGAAATAATCATTCTTATACTTATTAAAATAAACTTCCAACTAAAATTAATAAAAGGAGATGGGAATGGATAATTCATACTCAGCAAAGGAAAAATCTACTAAGATGATATTTCAATTCTCAACATGCATGCCTCCAGTTCAAAGGCATGAACATTTGTAAATGAAACATTGATAAAGCTTGAACCACATGTCAAACTCTGATCACTACTAGTGGTTAATTTCAACGCCCTGTTTTCACCAATTGACATGTTATTTAGTCAGAAACTAAACAGAGAAATAACAAAACTTACAGACATTATGAATCAAATGAACTTAAAAGGCATCTAGAGAATATTTCACACAAACACAAAAGAATATACTGTCTTCTCAGCACCTAATGGATTCTTCCCCCCAATATTTACCAGATAATCAGTCACAAAGCATCCTTCATGGATACAAGAAAATTGAAACATCATTTTTTCTGTTATGAGAGAACCTTGGAGGAAATTTGGACTTCAACAACAGAAATACCATGAAACCTAAACACTCATGAAAACTGAAGAACTCATTACTCAGTGATCTCTGGATTAGGGGAGAAATAAAGAAATTTTTAGATTTCAATAAAAACAAAGCACAGCAAACCCAAATTCTTGGGAAACAGTAAAAATAGTGCTAAGAGGAAGGATCACTGCACTGAGTGTCTTTATAAAGAATTTAATTTGAAAATTCTCAAAAGAGTAATTTAAGCATATATGTGAGAGCTCTAGAAAAATGAAATACCAGGAAGAGGAGGCAAGAAGAGGAAATAATCAAATCAGGGCTCTGAAGTCCCATTTGCCAATTCTTTATCTTAGAGCATAAGTCATTGGTGCTCTGTTCAGGGAATTTTCCCCTGTGTCCATGTGCTCGAGGCTCTTCCACACTTCCTCTTCTATTAGATTCAGTGGATCTGGTTTGATGTGGAGGTCCTTGATCCAATTGAACTTGAGCTTTGTACAAGGAGATAATAATGGATCAATTTGCATTCTTCTGCAAGCTGATCACCAGTTAAACCATAACCATTTGATGAAATGATAATCTTTTTCTCACTGGATGGTTTTACCTACTTTGTCAAACATCAAGTGACCATAGGTGTGTTGTTTCATTTCTGGGTCTTCAATTCCATTGCACTGATCTACCAGTCTGTCACTGTACCAGTTTACCATTCACTTTTTAAACACTGTTGCTCTGTAGTATAGTTTGAGGTCCAGGATGCTGGATTCCCACAGAAGTTCTTTTATTTTTGAGAATCATTTTTACTATCCTGGGTTTTTTGTTATGCCAGATGAATTTGAGAATTGCTCTTTCTAACTCTGAAAAATTGAGTTGGAATTTGGATGGGGACAGCATTTAATCTGTATATTGCTTTTGACAAGATGGTCATTTTTACTATATTAATCCTGCCAATCCACAAGCATGGGAGATCTTTCCATCTTCTGAGGTCTTCTTCAATTTCTTTCTTCAGTGACTTGAAGTTCTTGTCATACAGATCTTTGACTTGTTTGGTTAGAGTCACATCAAGATACTTTATATTGTTGGTGATTACTGTGTAGGATGTTATTTTTGTAATTTCTTTCTCTTACTGAGAAACACCTAAAGAAATGTTCAAGATCCTTAGTCATCAGGGAAATGCAAATCAAAACAACCCTGAATTTCGGCCTCACCCCAGTAAGAATGGCTAAGATCAAAAACTCAAGTGACAGCAGGTGCTGGCAAGGATGTGGAGAAAGAGGAACACCCCCCCCCCCACTGCTGGTGGGACTGCAAGCTGGTACAACCACTCTGAAGTCAGTTTGCTGTTTCCTCAGAAAATTGGACATAGTATTACCTGATGACCCAGCTTTACCACTGCTGGGCATATACCCAGATTATTCTCCAACATGTAATAAGGACACATGCTACACTATGTTCATAGCAGCCAGAAGCTGGGAAGAACCTACATGTTCCTCAACACTGGAATGGATACAGAAAATGTGGTACATTTACACAATAGAATACACTATTCAGCTATTAAAAACAATGAATTTATTAATTTTGAAATTCTTAGGGAAACGAATGGAAGCAGAAGATATCATCCCAAGTGAGATAACCCAATCACAAAAGAACACACATGGAATGTGCTCACTGATAAGTGGATATTAGCCTAGAAGCTCAGAATACCTAAGATACAATTCCCAGACCAAACAAAGCTCAAGAAGAAGGAAGACCAAAGTATGAATACTTTGGTCCTTCTTAGAAGGGGGCACAAAGTGACCATGGGAGGAGATAAAGAGACCAAGTGTGAGCAGAGCCTGAATGAAAGACCTTCCAGAGACTGCCCCACAGAGAGATCAATCCCATATACAGTCACCAAACCCAATCACTATTGTGGATGCCAACAAGCACTTGCTGACAGTAGCCCGAAATAGCTGTCTCTTGAGAGGCTCTGCCAGTAGCAGACAAGTGCAGAGGTGGATGATCTCAGAAAACCACTGAACTGATCATAAGGTCCCCAATGGAGGACCTAGAGAAAGGTCCCAAGGAGCTGAAGGAACTTGTAGTCCCATAGAAGCAACAACAATATGAACCAACCAGAACCCCCCCAGAGCTCCCAGGGACTAAACCACCAACAAAAGAGTACACATGGAAGAACCCATGGTTCCCGCTTCTTATGTAGCAGAGGATGGCCTTGTTGGACATCAAAGGGAGGAGAGTCCCTTGGTCCTGAGAAGATTCGATGCCTCAGTATTGGGGAATGCCAGGACAAGGAAGCATGAGATTGTAGGTTGGTGAGCAGGGGAAGGGGCGATGGAATAGGGCGTTTTCAGAGGGGAAACGAGGAAAGGGGATAACATTTGAAATGTAAGTAAAGAAAACATCTAATCAAACATAAATAAATATATATATAAATAAATAAAATCAGAAATGAAAAGGGAGGCAAAAACACAGACAAGAAAAAAAGAAGTGTTAGCTTACTTCAAAGCTTATACTCCACAAAACTGGAAAAGCTTAATGAACTGGCTGAATTTCTAAACAAATTCCACACTTACTAAAGTTAAATCAAGATCAGGTATCCTATATAAATATCTGTAAAACCCTAAAAAAAAAAAAAGAGAAGCAGTCATGAAATGTCTCTTGATTAAAAATACCCTAGAAAATTGGAATACCCAAAACAAAATCCACACATCAAATGATGTGCAAGAAGAATGTAGAAGAGGCCCCTAGTTCTGGAAAGACTCAGTGTAGAAGTATAGGGCAAAACCAGAACAGGGAAGTGGGAAGGGGTGTATGGGAGAACAGGGGGAGGGAAGAGGGCTTATGGGACTTTTGGTTAGTGGGCTAACAGAAAAGGGGAAATCATTTGAAATGTAAATAAAAAATATATCAAATAAAAAAAAAATACCCAGGGCCAGGTGGTTTTATTTCAGAATTCTCCCAGACTTTTAAAGGAGAGCTAAAACCAATGCTTCACGGATTACTCCACCAAATAGAAACAGGAGCACTGCCAAACTCATTTTATGAGTCCACCGTCAAACTGATACACAAATTTCACAGACTCAACAAACAAAAATAATTTCAGACCTATTTCACTTATGTATATTGATGCAGAAATACTAAAAACAATCTATAAAAATCAAAACTCACAAACCAATTCCAAGAACACATCAAAAATGTCATAAACCATAACTCAGTAGGATTCATCCCTGAGATCCAAAGATGGTTCAATACATGAAAATCCTTCTGCCTGATTCACCATAGAAAAAAACTGAAGAAAAAAAAACATATTGATCATCTCATTAAATGCTGAAGGAAACATTATGAAAATGTGATACCAATTCATTCACAGAAAGGAACCTCCTAGCTTGACAGAGCACTGGAAATCCCAAAAAGCAGCAGAAAGTGTCAGATGCAGATATTTGTACCCAACCAATAGACAGAAGCAGCTGACCCCTGTTGTTGAAATAGTGAAGGTTGAAAGAAGCTGAGGAGAAGAGCGATCCTGTAGGAGGACCAGCAGTCTCAATTAATCTGGACTTATGTGATCTTTCGATCACTGGACCACCAAACAGGCAGCATATACCAGCTCCCAGCACACATACAGTAGAGGACTGATGGGTCAGTGTTATGAGATGATGCACCTAACCATCAAGAGACTGGAGACCTCAGGGAGTTTAGAGGTCAGGCAGGTTGGGGGTCTGGACCTCCATGTGGAGACAGGGGGTGTGAAGGAAGTATGAGATGTTGAACAGTTGGTGAGTAGATGGGGGTGAATAAAATATGGAGTGTAAAAAATTAATTAAAAGAAAGAAAATGTGACATCAATTCATTTTTAAAGTATTTGAAAAATCAGGGATATATGTCAAAGATCTAAATTTTACACAAACAACATACAGAAAGCCAGTAGCTAATATCAAATTAAATGGACAGAAACTTAGGTAATTCCACTAAGATCAGGGACAAGACAATGTTGCCCACTCTCACTAATCTATTCAATACAGAGGTTGAAGTTGTAGCTGGAACAGTCAGAGAACTAAAACAGATCAAGTGGCTACAAATTGGAAAGAAAGAAGTCAAAGTATTGCTTTTGACAGATGATATGATAATAAACATAAATAATTCCAAAAATTTCTACCAGAGAACACGTACAACTGATGAACACTCGGGGAGTAGGGGCCCAGAAAAGGGGAAATCATTTGAAATGTAAATAAAAAATGTATCGAATAAAATTAATAAAATTAATAAAAAAGAAAAAAGAAATAATAATTAAAGAAATATTAAAAATCAGAAAAAAGTGGCTGAATACAAAATTAACATTAAAAATGCCATACTCCTTCTTTACACAAATGATAAATGAGCTGAGAAAGAAATTAGGGAAACAGATTACTTTACAATATTTACAAATAATATAAATATCTTCATGTAATTCTAGCCATGCAACTGAAAACCTATAAGAAATTATCTTGAAATCACTGAAGAAAACATTGAGAAAGATATCAGAATATCCAAAGATCTCTCATGCCCTTGAAATTGAAATTAACATAATGTAAATGATTACCAAACCAAAAGTAATCTACGTATTCAATCCAATTCCCATCAAAATTACAATTCTTTACAGACCTTGAAATAGTAATCTTAACTTTATATGGAAAAACAAAATCCCAGCATCACTAAGGGAATCCTGAACTATAACAGAACTTTTGGAGGCAACCCCATCCTTGACCTTAAGTAATAGTAATAAAATCTGCATGATACTAGTCTAGGAACAAACATATTGATCAATGGAATCAATCCTCAAAGCCACATGCCTACAGACACTTAAATTTCTGACAAAAACCCAAAATCATACAATAGGGAAAAAAGAAAGCATCTAAATAATAGTGGTGAGCTAATGGGATGTCTGATGTAGAGGAATGAAAATAGATGTATATCTATCACCCTGAACAAAACTTCAAGTGAAGTGGATCAAAGACGTTAGCATAAAGACTCCAGAGAACCAGGTAATGCTATTAAAAATGGAATACAGAGCTAATAAAAGACTTTCCAAATAAGGAATCTCAAGTGGCTTAGAAGCTCCTAGTGAATTGTTCAACATTCTTAGTCATCAGGGAAATGTAAATCAAAATGACCCTCAGATTCCACCACACACCCTTTAGAATAACTAAAATCAAACTCTCAGGTGACAGCAAATGCTGGTAAGGATGTGGAGAAAGAGGCAAACTCTACTATTGCTGGTGGGAATGGAAGCTGGTAAAACCACTCTTGAAATCAGTGTGATAGTTTCTCAGAAAATTGTAAATAGTACTACCTGAGGATCCAGTTACACCACTCCTGGGCATATATCCAAAAGACTCTCCAATATGATCATATCAGCCTTTTTTATAATAGCCAGAACTTGAAACAACCCAGATGCCCATCAATGAAAGAATGGATACAATACTTATCATGCAAATACGCAATGGAGTGCTATTTAGCTATTAGAAATGGCAACTTTGAGTTTTGCATTCAAATGGATGGAAGTAGAAAATACCATCCTCACTGAAAATGTTGAGCAGCAAAAGAACATGAAACATATGTACTACTCTCTCATAGTGATGTGGCTATTAGGCAAAAGGCTTGTAATACCCACCATACAATGGACAAACAATGAAGATCAAGCTGAAAGAAGACCAAATTGTGGATCCTTCAGTCCTACTTAGAAGATGGAAGAAAATAATAATGGGAGCTAGAGGGAAAAAATTGGTTGACAGAGCAGAGGATGAGGAGAAAAGAGTGTCAGGATACAATTCACAGACTAAATGAAGCTCAAGAGGATAGAAGAACAAATTATGGATACTCTAGTCCTTCTTAGTAGGGGGAACTAAATACCCACAGGAGGAGATACAGAGACAAAGTGTAGATCAGAGACTGAGGGAGAGATAACCAGAGACTGCCCCACCTAGGGATCCAACTCATATACAGTTACAAAACCTGGACACTATTGTGGATGCCAACAAGTGCTTGCTGATAGGAGCTTGATATAGCTGTCACCTGGGAGGCTCTGCCAGTGATTGACAAATATAGAGGTGGATGCTGTCAGCCAACCATTGAACTTAGCACAATGGACGAACTAGAGAAGAGACCCAAGGAGCTGAAGGGGTTGCAGCGCCATAGGAAGAACAACAATATGAACCACCCAGCTCCCCCAGAGCTCCCAGGGACTGAACCATCAACCATAGAGTACACAGGGATGGACCCATGGCTCCAGATATATAAGAAGCAGAGGATGGCCTAGTTGGACATCAAAGGGAGGAGAGGCCCTTGGTCCTGAGAAAGCTAGATGCCCCAGTATAGGGGAACCCCAAGACAGGGAAGTGAGAGTCCGTGGAATGGTGAGCAGGGGGAGGGGGGATGAGTTAGGGGATTTTCAGGGGGAAATCAGGAATGGGGACGACATTTGAAATGTAAATAAAGAATATAACTAATAATTATAAAAGTGCTTGCTCAGAGGAGCCAGATACAGATGTCTACTGACAGAGCCTGAGAAATACAGATGGGGATGCTCACAGCCAATCATTGGACTGAGCACAAGAATCCCAATGGAGGAGTTAGACGAAGGCCTGCAGGAGCTGAAGGGGTTGCAACTCCATAGGAAGAACAGTATCAACCAACCAGAACACATGGAGAGAACCATGGGTACGGCTGCATATGCACCAGAAGATTATCTTATCTGGCATCAGTGGGAGGGGAGCCCTTTAGTCCTGTGGAGGGTGGATGACGCAGCGGTGGAGAATGCTAGGGCTCTGAAGTAGGAAGGTGTTGTGTGGGTGGGGGTGGCATCATCATAGAAGCAGGAGGGATGGGATTGGAGGGTTGCTGAAGGCAAAACAGGAAGGGAGATAATATTTGAAATGTAAACAAATAAAACAAACAATAAAAAATTTTAAAGAAAGAGCATAGACTTAAAGATTTAGTTGCGAATCTGAAGTAATGTAATTGCCACGTAGTTCTCTTGTTTAGTTTTTTTTCATTACTTAGTTTTGTCAGTGCGCCATAGGGAGGATGTAAAACCCTCTGAGAGACTTGTCCTTCACCTGTCTCATTGGAAATCTCATTGTCTGGGCAAGGACTGCAGTCAAAGCAACAGGTAGGCCTTCCCTCCAGGACAACTTTCCTGAATCCAGGACTGCAGCTCTCACTGCAGACAGACCGAGGAATCTGAAAAATATTTAATACAAGATACAAAATGCTTAGCTCCTTTTCAGTGCCCAAGTACATATTTTATAATGGAAGGTGTATTAATTAAAATTTATATTTAAAAACGTACAAACGTGCTATTGAATGAAAAGTGGAAATGAAGTTTGGCCAGCAACAGCGATCGCTTTCCTCCTGCTGAATGTGGACAGAATCTGCCCAATTTCCTCACATCACTGCTGTCCTGATTCCCTGCCATGATGAACTTCACCCTCCAACTGCGATGTTCTGAAGACAATCCTACTTTCCTCGCATTGGTTTTGTTGCCATTTTTCCAAGATGAGACTTAAGAATAAAGGGACATCCTCTCAGTTTGTTGTGTGTCTGCCAAAGGCTTAAAAGCAAAGGCCGCCAGAAAACTGACTGTGACTGCCTTTCTAGTTGTCTTAGTTGTGGTTTCTATTGTGATCAAACACCGTGCCAATAGTAAACTGAGGACAGACATGTTTCTCATCAATGGAAATAAGGACAGGAGTTAAAGCAGGAAACTGGAAAATTAATAGAAATGGAGAACATGCAGTATTTCTGTTTACTATCCTGCTAATCATGGGTTTCTCACCCATGATTTTTAAACAACTTAGGACCACCTGACACCACTCCATTTTATGTGTCATTGCGATTATTTTTTCACTAATTGTTTTATTAATTTCACATACAGGATGCTACCTCTCCTAGTCCACACCCTAACACTCCTCCCCCTGGCCTGCTGTGCTGAGAGGGTGTGGGCCCCCTGGATTTACTGCCACTCTGCCACATCATGTCTCTACAGGATTAGCTTCATACTCTCCCACTCTGGCCAAGGAAGGCAGCTAAGTTGTGGAGTGAGTCCCACAGATAGCTTAAGGACAGCCCCCACTTCAGCTTTTTGGAACAAACATGGAGTTTGAGCTGCACATCTACTACATATTTTGAGGGTGTTGAGACTATGTCTATCTCATGTATGACCTTTGATTGGTGGATTATTTTGTCAGAGCCCCCAAGGGTTGAGGTTACTAGACTCTTGGTCTTCCTGTGCAGTTCCTAAACTATCCTCAATCCTTCCATAAGAGACCCTTAGCTCTGTCCAGTGTTAGGCTGTGGATCTCTTCATCTGTGTCTGTCTACTGTTGGGTGAAGCATCTTGGACGACACTTGTGCTAGGTCTTTTTCTGCAAGCATAACAAAATATCATTAACCGTTTCAGGGATTGAGTATTGCCCCAGGATGGATCTCAAATTGGGCCAATTATTGGTTGGCCATTCTATCAATCTCTCTTCCATCCTTGCATTTCTTTTAAATAGGACAGATTTGGGGTCAAAATTTTTGTGTCTGTGTTGTTGTCCTTATCCCCCCAAGGCAGGACCAGCATGGCTATAGGAGTTGTTTGTCCTCTTCATGTACTATATCTCCACGGCTATTTTTCTCAGCTATGATCACCTGAATTTTCTACTGGTACCCTTCCTAAAGCCATGTTTCTGACACTTCTTGTGATTCCCCCAAACCCTCCACTGCTGGCAGCTACAGATTGCCTTTCATTCTTCTAATTCTCCCAACACCTGATACTGAGACCACCATTCCCTACCACCTTCCCTCTCACACCCAAGTCCTTCCTCCATCTACCAATTATGACTATTTAAAAACCACTTCTAAGTGAGATTCAAGTATGCTTCCTTCAGTATCCTGCTTTATTTAGCTTCACTAGATCTGTGGACTGAATCAGAGCTATCATGTACTTTATGACTAATGTCCTCTCAAGAGTGAGCAAATACAGTGCATGCCTTTTGGGTCTGGGTTACCTTATTGAGGAGGATATTTTCTAGTTCCATCCGTTTTCCTTGAAAATTTATAATGGCCAAGTGTTTTAATAGCTGAATAGTAGACCACTATGTGAATGAACCACATTTTCTGAATCTGTTTTTCTATTGAGGCCTATCTGCGTTGTTTCCAGTTTCTGGCTATTATGGATAAGGATGCTATAAAGATAGTAGAGCAAGTGTCTTTCTGATATGGTAGAGCAGTTTTGGTTATATGCCCAGAAGCAGTATATATACACTTCTTCACGTAGTACTATTTCAAGTTTTCTGAGAAAATGCCAGATTGTTTTCCTGTGTGATTGTACAAGTTTGCAATCACACCAGAAAGAGAGGAGTGCTGCCCTTTATCTATATCCTTACTACCATATACT
Source organism: Apodemus sylvaticus (assembly GCF_947179515.1). Taxonomy (NCBI): domain Eukaryota; kingdom Metazoa; phylum Chordata; class Mammalia; order Rodentia; family Muridae; genus Apodemus; species Apodemus sylvaticus. Next base: position 56,693,658 of record NC_067491.1, on the reverse strand, counting down.
ATCTCTTGAGCATTTCTTTTTATCTTAGCCATTTTGATTGGTGTAAGATGATTTCTCAGGGTCATTTTCACTTGCATTTCCCTGATGACTATGGTTGTTGAACATTTCTTTAACTGCTTCTAAGACATTCAAGGCTCCTCTTTTGAGAATTCTCTATTTAGTTCTTTACCACATTTTAAAAATTTTGTTATTAGCTTTTCAAAATAAGGAATCTAATTTCTTGAATTACTCATTATTTAGAATATTAGACTTCTACTGAATGTAATGTTAATGAAGATCTTTTCACAGTCTATCAGCTGCCACTTTTGTCCTATTGATAATGTCCTTTGCCTTATGGAAGCATTTCAGGTTCAGTTATCAATGGTTTCATGATCCGTCCAGGAAATTGTCTTCTCTGCCAATGGGTTCAAAGCTATTTCACACTTTCTCTTCTATTAGACTCTGTGTATCTTGGTATTATGTTAAGGTTTGTTTTTATTTATTTATTTATTTTATTTACATTGCAAATGATTTCCCCTTTTCTGGGTCCCCACTCCCCGCAAGTCCCATAAGCCCTCTTCTGTCCCCCTATTCTTCCATCTACCCCTTCCCACTTCCCTGTTCTGGAATTCTCCTATACTCTTGCACTGAGTCTTTCCAGAACCAGGGCCCACTCCTCCATTCTTTTTGGACATCATTTAATTTGTGGATTATGTCCTGAGTATTCAAAGTTTCTAGGCTAACATCCACTTATCTGTGAGTGCATACCATGATTGATCTTTTGAGACTGGGTTACCTCACTTAGTATGGTGTTCTCCATCTCCATCCATTTGTCTAAGAATTTCATGAATTCATTGTTTCTAATGGCTGAATAGTACTGCATTGTGTAAATATACCACATTTTTAGTATCCATTCCTCCGTTGAAGGACATCTAGGCTCTTTCCAGCTTCTGGCTACTACAAATAGGGCTGCTATCAACATAGTCGAGCATGTGTCCTTATTGCATGCTGAAGAATCCTCTGGATATATGCCCAGTAGTGGTATAACAGAGTCCTCAGGAAGTGACATGCCCAGTTTTCTGAGGAACCGCCAGACTGATTTCTAAAGTGGTTGCACCATCTTGCAATCCCACCAGCAGTGGAGGAGTGTTCCTCTTTCTCCAAATCCTTGCCAACACCTGCTGTCTCCTGAGTTTTTGACCTTAGTCATTCTGACTGGTGTGAGGTGAAGATTAACGGAACAACTGAAAACCCTGGAACAAGAAGAAGCTAATTCACCCAGGAGGAGGAGAAGACAGGAAATCATCAAACTCGGGGCCGAAATCAATCAAGTAGAAACCACAAGAACCATACAAAGAATCAACAAGACCAAAAGCTGGTTCTTTGAAAAAATCAACAAGATAGATAAACCCTTAGCCAGACTAGCCAAAGGGCACAGAGAAAGTATCTAAATTAACAAAATTAGAAATGAAAACGGAGATATCACAACAGAAACCGAGGAAATTCAAAAAATCATCAGATCCTAGTACAAAAACCTGTACTCAACACAACTGGAGAATCTGGAGGAAATGGACATTTTCTTAGACAGATACCAGTTACCAAAATTAAACCAGGATCAAATAGACCATCTAAACAGACCCATAACCCCTAAAGAAATAGAAGGGGTCATAGATAGGCTTCCAACCAATAAAAGCACAGGACCAGATGGTTTCAGTGCAGAATTCTATCAGACCTTCAAAGAAGACTTAACACCAATACTCTTCAAACTCTTCCACCAAATAGAAACAGAAAGAACACTACCAAACTCCTTCTTCGAAGCCACTATTACGCTGATACCAAAACCACACAAAGACCCAACTAAGAAAGAGAATTTCAGGCCAATTTCCCTTATGAACATCGATGCAAAAATACTAAATAAAATTCTTGCCCACTGAATCCAAGAACACATCAAAACGATCATCCACCATGATCAAGTAGGCTTCATCCCAGGGATGCAGGGATGGTTCAATATACGGAAATCTATAAATGCTATCCACTACATAAACAAACTCAAAGAAAAAAAACCACATGATCATTTCATTAGATGCTTAAAAAGCATTTGACAAAATTCAGCATCCTTTCATGCTAAAAATCTTGGAAAAGACAGGAATACAAGGCCCATATCTAAACATAGTAAAAGCAATATACAGCAAACCGGTAGCCAACTTCAAACTAAATGGAGAGAAACTTGAGGCAATCCCACTAAAATCAGGGACTAGACAAGGCTGCCCCCTCTCTCCATATCTTTTCAATATGTTAAGGTTTTTGATGCACTTGGTCTTGGGTGTCTTCAGAGTGATAAATATTGGTCTATTTGCCTTCTTCTATAAGCATATATTCAGTAGGAGAGATATCATTTGTTGAAGATGCTTTCTTTCTTTTTCCATTTTAAGGTTTGGCTTCTGTCAAAAATCAAGTGTCCGTAAATGTACTACAGGGAGCTGATTTCATTCCACTGATCAACTACTTTCATTTTATAGGAAACTATAAAGGTTTTATACCATTGCTCAGTATTACATTTTGAGGGCAAGGATGGTGATTTCTCCCAAAGTTCTTTTATTGTTCAGGTTCATTTAGCTATCCTTGGTTCTTGTTTTTTCCATATGAAGTTGAGAATTGCTCTTTGAAGGTCTGTAAATAATTGTGTGAGAATTTTCATAGGAATTACACTGTATCTGTAGATTCCTTTATTAAATTTGTAAAATTTAGGTAACACTCTAAATTTCCAATTTTCACTAGATTAATCAAATTCATCCATGAGAATGAAAGAGTTTTCCATCTTCTCACATCTTCTTCAATTTATTTCTTCAAGGACTTGAATTTGTTTTCATACACGTCTTTGATTTCCTTGGTTAGAGATATATCAAAATAGTTTACATTATTTGTGGTTATTATTGGTAAGGGTGTTTTTTTCACTAATATCTTTCTAATCCCGTTTTTTTAATAAATTAGGGAAATATCTCCCATAGTAATGGTCCCTCATAGTACCATGTTTTATGATAATACTCGACAGGTTTTCCTTGATGAAAGAAGATCAGAAATACTATCTATACTAAGATTCCTCTTCTCAGGGAAGTTCAATTTGTGTTATTTTGAAAAAAATTTACCTTGGACTCTAGAAGTTAATGTAAACAGCGTGATATCTCTTATGTTACAATGATATCAGAAAGTACTAACTGATAACCTTTCTTTAAAGGTCAAAATAATTAGATAATTTAAAAATATTTAAAACACTTCCACAAGAATGAGCGATCAGTAAAACTTTTAATAATAATAGTTATGAGTGTATTGATGGGGTAATTATTAACAACCAAGATTTACTACATCAAGAAGCATATAAGGTTTACTTAGAATCACACCTCTGTAAATCCTATGGGCCAGTTAATCATGTATTCAGATATCATCAGCTGTTCCCCCTTGGAAGCACTAGGAACAAATGTACCCACTTTCACCAATAGTGAAAGACCTGATGGAAAGTTCCAAACGTTGTGAATATCATACTCTGGATCAGCCATCCTTTTCCAGTCCAGAACCACAGGGTCACCAACAGAGTTTTTGAATTGAATAGTCTTCAGAAAAGGGTGAAGCTGAAAGATATGAGAAATCGTAAAATGAAGTTGAAGTTATGGATTTATAATTTAATTATGAATAAGGAGTTATTTCCTGACAATAAGGTATGATGTTAACACTGTTTTAATTAATTATCTATGGGATTGAACACAACAAAAGAAACCTTAGGAGAAAATAAATATAATTTATTTCTTAAATGTCAGTTTGCATAGAAAATGCCAGGCCAAGAAGTACCAAATGATCAAAGATAATACAGCAAACAAGTCACAACTTTTTATCCCTTTTCAAAAGATTGAAACTACTTCATTTCTATCACTATTATCTAATAGAATAAAATATAATTCCAAGAATCTATAAAATGCTACAAAAGAGCGTATTACTTTGCCATGGTTGAAAAAAAAACTATCTTATTACTCTTCCAAGTACTACTAAATGTTCAAGGACTATGGAGTGAACAGATCTCAACTTCTTTGAAAAACTAGGTATATCCTTATATTTCCGGACATTTTCACAGCCTCAATGTTTAAGATGGGGTTATTTGTGTTTGGTGGAGAGTAGGAGTGGGCTGATTTAGAGCACATACTTATGCTAATGGCATACAGGAATTTTGTATATATTTTGTGTAAAATGAACTTGAAAACCTGGATTTTTTTTCTTCTTTCTTTTTTCTTTTTGTTCTGGTTTATTTGCAAGAATGAGAACATGCATTTCAAACAATCAAATGTTTTATAAACTTAGCAACATAGAATACAATGGCAGTTTTCAAACTAGAAAGCATAGCTTAACATGAATTGGTAGCCATGATTTACATGTATGTTGACTTCTATGAAACCCAGAGATACACAGTTGTCCTGTATGCTTCACTGACTTAAAGAGTGCTTATAGTTCCTATGAATAAAAAGTCACACAACATTTCCCTAGATCCAATGACCTAACGCCCAAAAGTCGCCTGACACATGCCTCTCAAGACAGCTTAACAGGGTAACCCCACGAGACCCAGCAGCTTGGCACTTGGATTTGGATTGCAGATGCAGTCACATTGACAACTATGACTACCCATCACAACTAACTGTATGTCATGCTGTGAAACACCAAATTATTCTTATTTATCTAAAGTGGGGTATCCTCTAAACAACATTTTCATTGCCTTTACCCTATAATCACATTTTCTTGGCAATTCCCATTCTACTTTCTAAATCTACTCTAGAATTTGGATCTTCATTTCCTTTTTTATAGGTTTTGTATGCTTTTCAATGTAATTATTCAGTTCCATCTTGATTGCAGTTCCTCTTTTTAGACTAATCTATCTCACCACCCAACCCCCATCAATTTCTCTGAGATGGTGGAGCATCCCCTGGGTATTCCCAACTCTAAGACATGAAGATTCCTCAGCGATCGGCACATTAATGAAAGTCTTGGTTTTTCTACTGAGAAATTATCAAGACAAATATCTCTGCTATTTTTTTTTTGTTTGCTTGGGGGTTTTGGTTCTTTTTCAAGACAGGGTTTCTCTGTGTAGTCCTAGCTGTCCTGGAACTCACTCTGTAGACCAAGCTGGTCTCGAACTCAGAAATCTGCCTACTTCTGCCTCCCAAGTGCTGGGATTACAGGCATGTGCCACCATGCCCAGCTATCTCTGCTATTTCTACAAAAAAGAAGAATTAGTCTGTTGAACAGAATCTTCTACAGGCCACTTATCATATACATAGACATTGAACTATATTGATATCTAAGCACTGAAATATGCACTATGTCTTATAGGTTATTGAATGGAAAAATAATATAGTATTACTAGTTTGAGAGCTTTTCAGGAATCTATTGGTGAATTTAAAATACAAAGAAAGGCACATTACCTGCCAGGGGGATAACAGAGTCCTATCAATATTTGCCTGTGGTTGAACTTGTATTTGATTGAGATTCTTCTCATGGAGACTGTGGGCCACTGCATACACAGCATTGTACACATTGTAACTCTCTTCAGTCATGACCATTTCAAAAAGACTCCTTGGCAACAATCCCAAAGAGGCATTGGGCACACAGTTTTCAATGATTTTACGTGCAGAATGCAATCTTGAGCAATTGAAAAAAATCATCCACAAGATAAGAAGAAAAGTATCTTCTGGGTACTTAACAGGATTGGCTTCCTGCATAAATTTTATGAAACCAACAATCTCCCCATGATGGGGTGAAAAAGTGAGAGCCCCATGGGATAAATGTAACACTGTATATGGATGAATACTTGGGCTAATCCATTTTTTATTCATAATCCAGATTTTATTCATTGTGTACTTTCTATGGATATTTACTATTATAGTTAATAGGAAATTATTGTGTTCATAAATTACAATCACATCTGCAGATGACTCTATAGTACGCATCTGATCATATCTTAGCAAATAATATATTGGTTCTCCCACAAACGATACTGTTTCCACAAAAGCTATGCAGGCTTTGTTCTTTTCCATCTCCATTCTAAAATCTGATGCAAACGGAGAACCTTTGTGGTCATCTGTGATGAGCAGTCCCACCCAGGTCCAGCTGAAATGAAGCATCAAAGAGGCAATACCACAGAACAGAGCCGTGTCTTTGGGGGCTACCTGGTACACAGATGTAAAATGATTTGTGTCAATCTCTGCATGATCAAAAGGCCCAACAGTAAGCTGAAAGGAAATCAGTATTTTAAAAAGGAGAACAATAAATGTCATTTAAATAGTCTTAGTCTTAAAAACCCGATTTAAGTTATAAAGTTGATACTCTGCTCAATAGTTCTTAATGTCACATCTCATCTCCTGAGTGTTTCCAGAAAAATTATTAAAAGTATCAAAGTTTTAAATTGCCTTGTGTACTGTTCACCCTCCTTACTCTACATCAAAGTAAAAAAAAAAAAATAACAGACTGTGTCCGTACTTGTCTTTCTATTTGCTCTTTAATGCCAATTAATCAAAATCTCTCCTTTTCATTTTGCAAACAGCTAATTCTGAGAAAAGAAAGCTGGCTTCCCACCACTCACATCATGTGCACTCACCTGAGGAAATTTGTAAAGACCCAACAATGTCCCAATGATTTCAGATGATTTCCATGATATTCCAGTAAGTGTAGCAGCCGATTTCCACTTTTTTCTACAATTGTAATTAGGGATAAATATGCTCAAACCTGTGAGCCAATAGAATACACTCTTCAGAATGTTCCTTTCAGTATCTGAGAGACTATATATCTCAAGTCCCAGAGACGTGTTTGGTAAAACATGAGGGTTCAAGTTGATTTCATTGATGGCAAATAACATGGCCAAAACAAGTTGGTAGTTTCGTATATCCATCCTGCATAGAAGTATCACAGCATTCATATTGGGAACTCATAACTATTATACCTATAACTTTAAAGCAATGGCTTTTATATTCTGAAAGCTTGTGTTTGCTTAGAACACACAGTCCTTCAACAAATTCTTCATTTCAAATGATATGCTGAAGAGCAAAACTTATTAATTATATATCCAAGAGAGTTTGCTTTCTCTGACTTCCAGATGTGGAAATATAACATAATTCCGTCGTAGAATGAAATATATTTCTTCACAAATTATCCACTGTACTTATCTTCCAGTATGCCAAACCATGAAAAATAGTTTATTTTTCATGAATCCACCAGATTCATGTGATATACTATTATGAAAGAGCTCACTTTGTGAATTCAGTCTATCTGTGGCAAGATTTGGCTTTTGAAAAACCTGTTCATTTTTGGTTTACCCTGGAAAATAGATGGATGCAACCTTCTCTGTGTGGGCCAGAGATTAAATAACTATTGCAAGATGGAATGGCTAGAAAGGGAATCATATTGTGTAAACCCTCAGAGCCACTAGGTACCTCATTTGCATGGAAAACTATGTTTTGTGGTATGTGATCACATGCCTTATGTCCTTATGTGGAAAATATGGCAAGTATCCAATTCAGGAATGTAGTAGGGAGTTAGGAGATGCCTACAATCTCTGGTGGGTGCCTGGGTACCAGGGTGCCAGGGTCTCAGACATACTCAAGCTTACTAGGTTTCTGGCTTTTTCTTCTATCCCAGACTCATCTCCTTAAGAAAACTAGGAGCTGGGTGGCAGTGGCACACGCCTGTAATCCCAGCACTCTAGGAGGCAGAGGCAGGCAGATTTCTGAGTTTGTGGCCAGCCTGGTCTACAGGGTGAGTTCCAGGACAGCCAAGGAACTCTGTCTCAGGGAACAGAGAAACCTGGTCTCAAAAAAAACCAAATCCAAAAAAAAGAAGAAAGAAAGAAAGAAAGAGAGAGAGAAAGAAAGAAAGAAAGAAAGAAAGAAAGAAAGAAAGAAAGAAAACTAGGAAAAGGATCAAGATTGGTGGCAAGTTTCTATGTTGGCGCACATTGTGTGATGTTTTGTCACTATTATTGGATTGCTGAATTCTAATCTTTCAGGGAGTAAAGCACTGGCTTAGTTGTCAGTTCTTGGTTTTGCTATTTCTACAGACCATTAGTGGCCTGATATTTTGTGAACATTCATCCTTCCTCACTTGCCTGTAGGACGTAAGATATATCTGATTACCAATAGCTGGGAAGAAAGTGAATAGCAAAACTTCCAGGAGATATAGGGATACTTCAAAGCAGAAATCAAAGGTGGGAGTCTTGCTAGCAGGACACTGTGGTTTTTGGATGGACCTGAAGATGAGCAGAGAAGTAAAGTGGACCACATCCAGGACATAGTGGCAGGTATTACAGTGGAGAGTTTCAAAGTTTTCTGGTAATCTGCTCACCTAAAACTCCTATGCCTTAAAATATTGAAAAGGATCTGTCATTATCTATACCACTGGTGGGTGCATGAGTCTACTACATACAACCTTATTAAACATGCAGAAGCAGGCCTATCTGTAAATTCCATATGAGTCTGTCTATATCTTGCTTCCAGACAACCCTGGATATACATTAACCCTATCTCAAAGAAAATGAAAAAGTAGAAAAATTTCACTGTGAAGTCACAAATATTGTTAAAAGTACCTAAGTTATTGCTTCTTGACCTTTTGGCTAAGTTAGATGCTCTCCACTAAATGATTCTAAAATACAGGAGAAAGAAAAGAGTCAACATAGTAGGACTTCACTGCTAAAGAGGACAGTCAGGTCTGGAGGTCAGAATAACATATGAACGCCTAGCCTCAAGTGATTTGGTGATTTCTGCTTTTCCTCACTGATGAGCACTCATAGAAGCCCACATAAGCTCTGAAGCTGCAACATTGACAGGATATTTTCCCTGCCCACAAACAACATCTAGTTTCACTTCTGGTTTCTATCCCAGAGCTGAACCTGTGCACCAGCTCTCTATGCCAAAATACTGCCAGTAGAGAGTTAGTCTCCAAGTAGTGATGACAAACCTATGAGCAGTGATAAGACTACCAATCTGCTCTGAGGGACCTGACCAGAGTCCTCAGATCGCAGGAATCAAGGAGAAGTGTGAGATAGAATCACTTGGGTTTCAGTCACTGCCCAGAGTTAACCATGGGCCACAGAGAGAATTCCTCCCAGAGAGAACTGATATCAAAGGAGTGCTGACACGCAGACTTGCAGAAGGGACAAGCCACAATCAGGGACAAGAATACCAACTAACACCAGAGATAACTAGATGGCAAGAGCCAAGGGGAAGAACATAAACAACAGAAACCAAGGCTACTTGTCATCAGGATAACCCACATCTCCCACCACAGCAAGCCCTGGATACACCAACAAACCAGAAATCAAGGCTCTCATTTAAAATCAAATCTCATGATAATGATAGAGGACTGTAAGTACATAAATAACTCCCTTAAAGAAATGCAGGAAAACAGGTAGAAAGTGTTAAAGAGGAAACACAAAAATACCTTAAAGAATTATAGGAAAACACAACCAAATAGGTTAAGGAACTGAACAAAACCATCCATGATTAAAAATGGAAATAGAAACAACAAAGGAAACAAAAGGAGATAACACTGAAGATAGAAAAACTAGGAGAGAGATCAGGACTCATAGATGCAAGCAGCTCCAACAGAATACAAAAGATAGAAGAGAGAATCTAAGGTGCAGAAGACACCATAGAAAATATTGACACAACAATCAAAGAAACCCCAAAATGAAAAAAGTTCCTAACTCAAAACATCCTGGGAATCCAAGACACAATGAAAAGACAAAACCTAAGGATAATAGGTATAGAATAGAACAAAGATTCCCGACAGAGAGGGCAAGTAAATATCTTCAATAAAATTATAGAACAAAACTTCCATAACCTAAAGAAAGAGATGCCCATGAATATATAAGAAGCCTACAGAACTCCAAACAGACTGAACCAGAACAGAAATTCCTCCCATTACATAATAGTCAAAACACAAAATGCACAAAACAAATAAAGAATATTAAAAGCGGTAAGTTTAAAAGGTCAGGTAACATATAAAGGCAGACCTATCAGGATTACACCAGACTTCTAAACAGAAACTATGAGAGCTAGAAGATCCTCAGCAGATATCATACAAACCCTAAGAGAAGACAAATGCCAGCCGAGGCTACTATCTTTCTACAAATTCAGCCCTGCAAAGGGTAACAAATGGAAAATTCCAACAGGAGGAGGGAAACTACACCCTAGAAACAGAAGAAAGTAATCTTCTTTCAAGGAACCCCAAAGAAGATACCCAAAAGAAAAGAACATAATTTCATCTTTAACAACAAAAATAACAGGAAACAACAATCACTATTTCCTAACATCTCTTAATATCAATAGACTCAATTTCCCAATAAAAAGATATAGACTAACATACTGGATATGTGAACAGGATACAGCATTTTGCTGCATACAGGAAGCATAGCTCACAGTCAAAAACAGAAACTACCTCAGGGTAAAGGGCTGGAAAACAATTTTCAAAGCAAATGATCTCAGGAAAGAAGCTGGAGTAGCGATTCCAATATTGAATAAAATCTACTTACAACCAAAAGTTTTCAAAAAAGATAAGGAAGGACACTTCGTACTCAACATATGAAAAATATTCCAAGGAGAGCTCTCAATTCTGAACATCTGTGCTACAATTGCCAGGGCACCCACATTCATAATAGAAATTTTATTAAAGTTCAAAGCACACAGTGAACCTCACAATAACAGTGGGTCACTTTAATATTTCAATCTAACCAATGGTCAGATCATGGATACAGAAACTAAAGAGAGAGACACAGTGAAACTAACAGAATTTATGAAACAGATGGATTTAACTGCTAATTACAGATGATTTAACCCTAAAGCAAAATAATAAACCTTCTTCTCACCATGGTACCTTCTCAAATTATCTACCATATAATTTGGACACAAAATAAACATCAACAGATCCAAGAATTTTTAGTTAATCCCATGTATTCTATCAGACCACCACCGAATGAGGCTGATCTTCGATAACTACAAAAACAGGAAGCCCGTGTACACATGGAAGTTGAACATCTATCTCCTCAATGTTAACTTGGTCAGGAAAGAAATAAAGAAGGAAATGAAAGACTTTTAGAATTCAATGAAAATGAAAGACACAACATACCCAAACTTATGGGGCACAGTGAAAGCAGTGCTAAGAGGAAAGCTCATAGCTCTGAGTGCCTCCAAAAAGTAACTGGAGGGAGCATACACTAGCAGTTTAACAGCACACCTGAAAGCTCTCTTACAGAAATAAGCAAATACACCAAAGAGGAGTAGACAGCTGGAAATAATCAAACTCGAGGATGAAATCAACCAAGTAGAAACAAAAAGAACTATATAAAGAATCAGCAAAAGCAGTTGTTGTTTCTTTATCAACAAGATAGTGGAAATACTTAGCCAAACTAATTAGACAACACAGAGACAGTATCCAAATTAACAATGTCATAAATGAAAAGGGAGACATAGCAACAGAGATGGAGGAAATTTAAAGAAATTATCAGGTCCTAATACCATAGACTATACTCAACAAAATTGGAAGTCCCTTTCTCAGAGGAACCATAGCACCCTCACTTAAGTCCTCCTTCTTCTTGAGCTTCCTGTTCTGGGTGAATTGTAAATTGTTTATTTTGAGCTTTTGGACTAGCATCCGCTTATTAGTGAGTGTATACCATGTGCATTCATTTGTGACTAGGTTACCTCACTCAGGGTGACACTTTCCAGTTCCATCCATTTGCCTAAGAATTTCATGAATTCACTGTTTTTAATAGCTGAATAGTATTCCATTGTGTATATATACCACAGTTTCTGTATCCATAATACTCACAGGAACAATAAGGGAGGCAATGTGTGGAGCAGAGTCTGAAGTAAAGGCCACCCAGTGACTGCCCTACGTGGAGATTCATCCTATAAACAGTCACCAAACCCTGATACTACGACAAGAAGCATGTACCAAAAGGAGCATGCCATGGCTGTCTCCAGAGGGGCCCTGCCAGAGCCTTACAAATACAGAGGCAGAAACTAGCAACCAATTATTAGACTGGGCTTGTGGTCCCCAACGGAGGATATGGAGGGTGGTCCGGAGGACTGAAGGAGTATATAGACCCCTGTGAAGAACAATGACTTCGGACACCCAGACACCCCAACACTCCCAGGGACTGAACTATCAACAAAGGGGTACACATGGTTCCAGCCAAAAATGTGTCAGAGGAAGACCTTGTTAGGCATCAGTGAGAGGAGTGGTCTTTGGTCATGTAAAGGCTCAATAGAGGCCCCAACAAAGGGAAACGAACAGGGGGAATGTGGGGTGGGAAGGTGGGACTGTGTCGGGTAGAGGGGCATATATGTGGAGGCAGGGGGTGGGAGGAGGTGTAGGGAATCTTTGGGGAGGGGGGCTTTTGGGAGTTGGTAAATTGGGAAAGGTTTTACCACTGGCAATCTAAATGAAGAAGATACTCAATAAAAAAATAGTAAAAATAAATTAATAAATAAATGCACAGGGCCAGAAGATTTGAGGGTAGATTTCTATCAGAATTAAAGATGTCTTAATACCAATAAACCCAAACTCTTTCACAAAATAAAACAGAAGGAACACTACCCAATACATTTTACAAAGCCTCATTTATGCTTTGTAAAGCCTCATTTATGCTAAACCACACAAAGACCCAACAAAGAAAGAGAATTTCAGAACAGTTAACAATTTCCCTGATGAATATTGCTGTAAAAATATTCAATAGAATTCTAGCAAAATGAATCCAAGAACACATCAAAATGATTATTCACCATGATCAATTGTGCTTCATCTCAGGGTTGCAGAGATGGTTCAATATATGGAAATCCATCAACTTAATCCATTATATAAACAATGTCAAACAAACAAAAACCCACATGATCTTCTCATTGGATCCTGAAAAACTTTTGACAAAATAAAACACCCCCTCATGCTAAAAGTATAGGAGAGATCCGGAATTCAATTCCATACCTAAACATAATTAAAGAACTATAAAGCAAACCAACAGAGTTAGAGAACAGGAGTAACCAAAGAGGGATAGAGGAGCAGGAGGGCAAAAAGGAGGGGCATGAACAGGTAATAGAAGAGGCAGGGGAGAAGACAGAAAATAAAACAGAAACAAGTAGCAGTGGAGATGTCGAAACTGGGGCAACCAGAAGACAGTCCTAGACTCCAGAAAAGTGAGAGGCTCCCAGGATGCAATGGGGATGGCTTTAGTAGTAATATCCAAGAAAGAGATACAAAACCTCTACATACAACCTCCAGTGGATAGTCATGACCCCCAGTTGAATCATGATGCCACCCATGTAATTCAAAACTTTAAACCCAGAAATATTCCTGTCCAAAGGAAAGAGAGAGACAAAAATGGAAGAGAGACTGAAGTAAAAGCCATCTAGAGGCCACCACGAGAGGAATTCATCCTACCTGTAGAAGCAAACTCCCACAATATTGTTGATGTCAAGGGCTTGCTGGAAGGAGCCTGATATGACTGTTCTCTGAGAGGTTATGCCAGCAACTGATTATTACTAATGGAGAAACTAATAGGCAACTACTGGACTGAATGCAGGGACCCAAATAGAAGAGAAGGGGAAGAACTGTAGGAGCTGAAGGGGATTGCAACCCCATATGAAGAGCAACATCAAGTAACTGGACCATCCAGGCCTCCCAGGGACTAAACAAGCAACCAAAGATTGTACATGAACCAAGACATGATTCCAGATACATATGGAGAAGAGGATGGCCTTCTCTGACATCAAGGGAGGGTAAGGAGGCATGATTCTCTGTGTAAAGGGATGCTAGACTGGTGAGGCAGTACGGGGTGAGTGGATGGAGGAGCACACTCATAGAGGTAAAGAGTAGGGGGTGAGGGATAATGTGATTGGGAGCTTTGTGGAAGTGGAACTGGGAAGGGAATTCTCATTATAAATATAAACAAAAAATGATAAATAATGTATTTGTATAAGAAAAAAGAAGACAGCATAGATAAAATAGATATATCATTCAAATAAATGTTAAATTTTAAAAAATTCCAGACCCAAAACATCCAGAAAAATCTTGGACAATATAAAAAACAAAGTTTACACACATAGAAATAGGAGAAGTAGAGAATCCCCATGTCAGAAATCCAGGATATTTTAACAAAGCCTTAGAATAAAAATGTCATATCCTATAGAAAGAGTTGCCTATAATATGCAAGAAGCTTACAAATTACCAAAAAGACAAGCTAAGTAAACATTCCTGCTACATAATAATCAAAACACTAAGTACACAAAAGAAAATAAAAGAAGAAATACAAAAAAGGATTAAAACTAAAAGAGAAAATGGAAAGTAATATATAAAGGCATACCAAATAGAATTACATCAGAATTCTTAAGAGACACTCTAAAAGCCATGTGGGCCCAGGAAGATTTCATATAGACTCCAAGAGACCACAGATATCCATGGATAGTATTTTACCCAGTGAAAACTTCACTAACAATAGATGAAGAAAACGAGATAGACCATGAGAAAGACAAAGTACAGAATGTACTTGTAGAAAAATTCAAACTAAAGGATGTCAAATGTAGCCCTGAAAATTCAGGCAATAAATAATCTCATACCAGCATAACAAAAGCAGCAAAGCAAACATACACTCCACCCTACCACCAACATCAATACCTAAAATAAAATAACAAGAGTTAATAATCATTAATCATTGTCTCTCATTACCAATGGACATAATTCCCTGAAAAACAACACAACCAAATAAAATGACTACAAAATCAAGATGTTACTTTGCTGCATAATACAAACACTACTCAACATCAAAGATAAAAAAAATTATCTCAGAATTAAGGCCTGGAAGGGGTTTCCAAACCAATATCCAAGAAGATCAGTAAGGTCACGTCTACCAAGATAGACTTCCAGCTAAAATTGCCAAAAGGAGATGGGGAAGTGGACTTCATACTTACCAAGGAAACATCTACCAATAGTATACTTCAATTCTCAACAACTATGCCTCAAATTCAAGGGCACCAATATTTGAAAAGAAACATTACTAAAGTTCAAATCCCATCATCCTTCACACCCTTGTAGAGCAAGATTTCAATATTCCACGCTCACCAATAGTCTGGACATACCAGACAAAAACTAAACATAGAAATTGTAGATGTAATAGACAATAAGAACCAAATGGACATAGCAGATAACTAAAAAGTATTTCGCCCAAACACAAAAGAAAATACCTTCTTCTGAGCACCTCCTCTAACACTCTTAGAAAATTACCAATAATTATTCACAAAGTATATTTAAACTCATAAAAACATTGAAATAAACCTTTATATTTGATCAGGAAAATAATAATTAACAAGCTATCAACAATGACATCACTTGTAATCTATCATCAATGACAGAACAACAAATAGCATAGTAACTCATGGACACTGAAGATATCTCTTCAGAATAACTACTGGATCAAGGTATAAATAAAGGAAGAAATTAAAAACTTCGTTGCTATTCAATGAAAATGAATACAGATCATAATCAAAGTTGTGGACTCAATGACATTGTGCTAATAGGAAATGTTAAAGCAGTATGTACTTTCATAAAGAAATTGGAGAGATCTTCTACATTCAACTTAACAGCACACCAGAATATTCTACAATAAAAAGAAGCAAACACAGGCAAGATAATTGCATGGTAGGAAACAATCAAACACATGGCTGAAATTATTACAACTGAAACAGAAAGAACAAAACAATCAGTTAAACAAGAGTTGATTCTCTAAAACAAACAGGATGAAAAAATGTTTATCCGAACTGCCTAAAAGACACGAAAGCTATACCCAAATTACCAAATTCAGAAAGAAAAAGAGGCAAACAACCAAAGATAAAAAAGAAATTCAAATAATCATTAGTTCCTCCTTTAAAGACCCTTCTTCCACATAATTGGTGAAAGAAAGGGACAGTTTTCTTCATAAATACTACTTACCACAGTTAAATGAAAATCAGATAAGCAGTGCAAATTGTCCTGTAGCCCCAAAGGATATAGAAGAAGTCATTAAAATCATTCAGTTAAAGCAAAGCAACAACAACAACAAAAAAAAACTGAAGGTCAGATGGTTTTAGAGGAGAATTCAACAAGACTCTCAAAGAAAGACTAATGCTAATCTTCCTAGAAATATATTCAAAAGGAACATTGCCCAATTCATTTTATGATGCCACTGACACTCTAATGACCAAACACCACAGAGTATAAGAAAGCCTGTTGTAGAAAAATTTCTACTGAAAGTAGGTGAAACTACTCAATAAAAGACTTGCAAAGAACTGAAAGGGCATTGACAGCATCATCTACTATGATCAACCGGGTCTCATCTCTGAGATGAGGAAATGGTTAAATATATACAAATCTTTCAATGTAATCCACAGTATGAAAAACCTGAAAAAAGTGCATAATCATGTCATTAAATGCTGAAACAGCATTTGAAAACATGGAGAAACCTTTAAAGATAAATAGTTTTCTACTGATCTGTGGTATAAGGGACATACACTTAAGAAAGCCAGTTTACACCAAGCCTAAATCCAAGAAAGCAATTCTTCAAACATCAGGAAGAAGACAAAGCTGTCCACTATCTCCAGAACTATTTAATATAGTACTTGAAGTTGTAGATTGAACAATAAAACAGAAGAGGAGTTTATGGGAATTCAAATTGAAAAGGAAGCTATCAAAATATCACTATTCACAGATGATATGATAATATAAATAAGTGAGTCCAAAGTCACATATACTAAACTAACCAAATATTATCAATAACCATCATATATGGAATCAATAAGGAGACCAAGGAAGAAATTGCTAGTGAACCACTCTATACAACAGCCGCAAATTATATAAAAATATTGTGGTAACAAACACCAAGCAAGTTAAAAACATGTATAATAAAAATGTTCAGTCATTGAAAATAAATTGAAGATGTCAGAAGACAGAAAGATCTCAAGAGCTGATGCAATAGTAGGATCAACATAATGAAAATGGCCTTCTAATCAAAAGAAATCTCCTGTTTCAACTTAATCATTATCAAAATTACAACAGAATACTTTTCAAAAATTAAAAGAATATGTAACTTCATACGTAGAAATAAAATCCCACTGTAGATAAAACAATTATGTACAATAAAGAAAATCCCAAGGTATTACTTTCCCTGATTTCAAACTGTACTACACAGCAATAGTAATAAAACCATCATTATTTTAGCTTAAAACAAACAGGTTTATTAATAGAATTAAACGAAAAAACCCTTATTGGAATCCATACACCTATGGACAATTGATCTCAGATAAAAATCCAAAAATTATACAACTGTAAATAAGAAAATATTTTCCATGAATTGTTGTGGTCTCACTAGATGTCAATGATTATAGAATGCAATTAGTTGCACATCCAGGTTTTGCACAAACCTAAATTCCAAATAGATCAAAGATATTAACATTAGACCAGAAATACTGAATCTAATCCTAGAGAAATTAGGGCAAACCGTTGCACGCATTGAAGAGGAAAGACTTTCTGAACAGAACACCAATCATGCAGTTGCTGTACATTATCACAGCTAATAAAATGATAATAAAAAAGGTTTGGTAAGGCCAAGGAAAGACCAGTTGTTCAAAACAGCAGTCTTCAGAATGCAGAAAGATTTTCACCAATTCCACTTCTTGCAGATAGCTATTATCCAAAATATTTAGAGTACTCAAGAGACTAGAAAACAACAAATCAAATATTTCAATTAAAATGCAGTACAGATCTAAACAGAATTTTCAACAGAAAAATCTTAAGTGTCTGGGAAACATTTAAATAAATGTTCAAAATTCAACAGAAAAATGTAAATCAAAATGATTCCGTGATTTCATCTTACACATGTCTGCTTGGCTAAGATCAGAAACAAAAGTGACAGTTGACGCTGGTGAGGACCTCAAGGAAAGGATGTGCTTGCTCCTCCATTCATGGCAAACTTCTACAGTGACCTTGTCCATCAGCAACTCAATAGCCAGCCATACCTCTTCTGAGCATACATCAAAATATTCTACAGTTGTGCCCAAGGACATTTGCTCAACCATGTTCTTTGCAACTTACTGCATAACAGCCAGAAACCAGAAGCAATCTAGATATCCCTCAGTCAAAGAATAGACAAAATGTGTTAAGTTTACATACTGCCATAGTACACAACTCTTTAATAGGGCATCATGGAATTTGGAAGTAGAATTATTTATCCAGAGCAAGCTTATCCAGACCCAGGAAGATGAACATGGCATGTTCTCACTGACAAGTGGATTAGTTCTGAGGTACAGATTTGGAGAGAGCAAGTAAGAAATAGGGATTAAGGGACAATGCAAGAATAGTCACAATGTAACAAATATTAGTGTCATGTGTGTATAAAGAACTTGTTCTTTGGCAGGCGGTGGTTACACACACATGTAATCCCAGCACTCTGGGAGACAAGAGGCAGGCAGATTTCTGAGTTCGACGCCAGCCTGGTCTACTGAGTGAGTTCCAGGACAGCCAGGGCTATACAGAGAAGCCCTGTCTCCAAAAAACAAAAACAACAAACAAAAAATAAAAACAAAACAAAAAAAACCAAAAGAACTTGTTCTTTTGTTTATTACTATGTACTTTCACTTCCACAGTACTATTGTCATGTTATTTTGTTAATTTAAATCACCTTACACCAAAAATACTACGGTTTAATGATTAGGATATTTTGGGTAATTTGAAATCCACCAAATATCCTTGTAACTGAAGGCATCACTAGCAATATTTTTGCTGAAAAAAGTTATGGTTTTATAAACACCATTATGTAAAATGGATCAAACTTGCAGACTTCATTTTATTGGGAAATACTTCAGCTTGGGGTTTTCATGCTTGCCTGCTGTTTATGATTCCAAAATTTTTTTAATAAAAAAATACCTTCCACTAAACTATTGCAAAATGGATTAATAATAAAAAAATCAGAAAATGAGTCCAATTAAACACACGTAAATTGAAACTCCAGTGTTAAGGTTCATAATTCTAGCCACTCGAAAGCACATGATCATTGTGTTCATTGTGACCATGACACTTGCACTTGTGCACATAGAAACGGAAAAGGAAGAATATCAGAAAGATCCATTTTCAAATGACTGTGCACCGCATCAATCTATTATAAAAGATTTAATCAGAAGCATGAATGAAATTTAATAGATCTTACTCTATATTTACTTTATATGAATACTTTATATTCAGATACCCTTTCTTGTAGAAAACTAGATAATTTTAAATTACATTAAATAAGGCGAATATAAATATATTTAATATATTTATACTTTATACATATATTTATCATACATGAAAAAAGAAATCACTTCCCAAATTCTGTTGTCTTATTTCATATCCTGTTAAATCATCTGACAAGTCATTTTCCACTTGCTAGTATTTGATGAGCTGTTCTACTGCAAATGTGCTTTTGCAGTGAGACTGCTCCCACTACACTGTCTGGACAGACATGGGGCATAGTGCAAAGTGGTTCCTGACGTGGTGCAACTGCACAACAGTGTAAAAGATTTATCAAATGCATCCATGGTTCTTGCAAAGTTAAAAAAAGATATATACCTGGAGCATTTAGAGAGCCACATGAAATATTTCAGCTAGTTGTGAATTTTTGGATCATTCTGATCATCTTTAATATTAAAATTTATTTCAAAATATGAAAAGATGTCTTCTTCACCTAATAATGTTTTATTTCTGAATCATTTCCCTTCTACACTGCCTTGACCTAACAATTTATCACCATACCAATTTGCTAGCAAAGTGTTAGCAATGTTTCTACTTAGACTAAATCCACATAGACATTCAGCAATTTTCCAGCAACTAACCAGAAGCAGGACATTCATTGCACAGTTTTCCTTCCCCAGGTTGAATTCAGAGTTGAGTGTGTACTTTGTTTCTCTATTTCAGTTCTTTAGTTTATATATACCCTGATAGAAATTTCAGCATGCTACAATATACACTTTATTTCCTTGAAAAATTATTGTACATTGCTATTTATGTCTGAGATTACCAAGGAAGTTGAAGCAAACTTTATCTAGATCTGCTGTTCCTGCAGATATTAGACTGTCTAGGAAAGAGCCTTCAGTGACATAATCTCAGAATATTCCTGTATGAATAAATTCATGAAATCAAGTATTGCATAGTGGAAATTTATAAATTAAATAGGTTGTAATGGATAAAAATCTGAAATCATATAAATTAAAAAACATTAGCTTTCAATACTCTGCAAAATGTTAAGGATAGAAAATAAAAGTGAAGAGAGATAAATTTCTAATTCTGCCATCACTGCATTCAAATCTGTGTCAGCTGACACAAACAACACTGATCACTCTAGAACCTGAGGAGGTATTACAATGTCACAGATTTCAAAGGTATTACCTGCTCTAATACAATCACAAATAAAACTCCGCGATTCTCTGAAGTGTTGTGTCAGGCTACTGCCAACATCCCTTGTAGTACAGGACTGGCATGAAATGTGCTCACAGTCTGAGGAATTACAGACAGCATGGTGAAAGGTGATCAAACTGCAATGACCAAATATGAAACACAAAACTCTGTAATGACATATTTCTCTTCTCACTTGAGAGGACATAAGGAGTCATCAAGAAAAGAAAATTAAACAGAGGATCTTGGAATGGAATATATGAAGGAAACCTCATGAGGAGAAATTTTTGGAATAAGGTTCAAATCCACACTTAAAGTAGGACAAACGAATATTTAAAAATGAGTTGATACAAATCACTTACCATACATCATTAGATGTGCCCAAAGGTAATGTTTTCCAATCTATTTCTAAACTTGAAGCAGAGTCACCTATGAGAGGAAAAAATGCACCAATGACCACAGACCCATCACGTTGCAGTACATGTTCTGATTCTGTTAGGCCAAAAGGGGTTGCAATGATCCAGATGGGTGTTCGCATCTGTAAAAACCAGAAGATAAAAAGCCAAGAGAAGAGCACATGAAGAGATGTTTCTGCCAAGATCTAAGTCGTGGGATGGTACAACCTATGGTGTGTTACATGTATATATATTCAGTGCTCATATGTGTTTGCAATTGCGTGCCTGTGAGTGTGTGAGTGTGTTTGCACTGTTGTTGTTGACATGATGACAGAATATTACACTCTAATCAGCCAGAGATATGTGCAAGGATCCTTCCATTCACCCTGTGAGAATTCTATGGCACTTTATCCTTCAGGCTATCCATATGAGTCACCTCACTCAGTGACAAACAGGTTACAGCATCAAAGGACATGCTTTCATTTCCACTAGGAATCACAATAATTACTCCAAGACTGAAACACCCCAGTGTTGCTTTCTGCCTCTGTGTTTATGGCCTAAAATGTTTACCAAGAAAGAATTTATTCGAGAGCCTTTCAAGATAATGCCCACATATCACATCAAAGGAAATCATTGTTGGAAAAATATAAATACACATTAAAGACCCATACCAAGAACTGATGAACTTAATTAAAGGTGCACCATGCTCCAAAAAACTTAATAGTATTGGTCTTAAGTTCACTTTTTACTCTCGTATGGTTCTTAGGGTTCTGAGACAATTCTATCTTTCATACATGCATGTCTATATACCAATACTTGGCCAGTTTACTCCTGCATACCCTTTGTGTCACATTTGTGTCACATTGTTGTGTAACCTACTACCAAGGTGAAGTTATTACTTCAGATGCATAACTTAATTTCAAGGTAGAAATCAGGTTAATAATTTGTTCTTTATCCATCCTGGAACAATGAATATATATATATATATATATATATATATATATATATATATATATATATATATATATATAATTCATTGCCCTCTTAACAACTCATTCCTTTTTTTCTTTTTCTGACATGAGGGTATTAGAGAAATTCCCCCCATTTCTCCAAAGAACATATCATATGCTGAGGGGGTCTCTATGTTTCTTTCATGGAGTCACTCAACAAATGTATCATAAGCAAGGACTATTTTCAATCAATAAAAAAATTTAAGGCACAATAAATACATTGTTCTGTAGTGTATACGTGCTTGCATTTTCCTGTTAGTTTGATTGCCATGAAGGTTGTACAACATAATAACTAAAAGAATGTATAGGCACGTGTAGGTGAATGATACAGGTAAGCAAAAACTTCTGTAAATTAAAAAAAAACCCTATCCCACCCTCCCTCCCCCTGCATCTATGAGGATTCTCCCCCACTCACCACTCATTCCTGCCTCTATGCCCTACCATTCTCCTATACTGGGGCATCAAACCTTAATAGGACCAAGTTCCTCCCTTCCCACTGTTGCCAGATAATCCCATCCTCTGCTACCAATACAGCTGGAGCCATGGTCTCTCCATGTGTATTCTTTGGTTGGTGGTTTAATTCCTCAGAGCTCTGGGGGGGTCTGGTTTGTGGATATTGTTGTACTTCCAATGGGGTTACAAACCTCATCATCTTATTCATCCTTCCCCTAACTCCTCCACTGGGGTCCCCATGTTCAGTCTGATGGTTGGCTGCAAGCATCCTTGCCTGTATCAGTAAGGGTCTGGCAGAGCCTCTCAGGAGAGAGCCTTATCAGGCTCTCATCAGCAAGTACTTGTTGGCATCAACAATAGAGAATGAGTTTGGTGGCTGCATATGGGATGGATTCCCTGGTGGGGCAGTCTATGGATGGCCTCTCCTTCAGTCTCTGTACCATTCTTTGTCCCTGTATTTCCTTTAGACAGGAGTAATTGTACATTAAAATTTTAAGAAGGGTGAGTGACCCCATCCCTCAACCAGGGGCTGTGCCTAACCTCTGGATATGGTCTCTATAGTTTCTCTCTCCATATTTTGTTAGATATTTCCGCTAAAGTCATCCCCATTGGGTCCTGGGAGCCTCTTGCTTTCCTTGCTCTGGGACTTCCTGTTGACTACCCCCAGTTCCCATCTGCCATTGGTACAGACCTCCGTTCAATTTCCTGACCCTCTTTACACACCCCCAGTCTCCTCCCACACCTGATCCTGCTCCATCTTTTTTTCTCTCCCTCCTCTCTTCCTTCAAAGTCCCTCCCACCCTCTACCTCTTGCGATTATTTTGTTCTCTTTTCTAAATAGAAGTGAAGCATCCAGAGATTGATATTCCTTCTTCATGACCTTCCTGTTATCTGTAAGGCAAAGGACACTGTCAATAGGACAAAGCAACAACCTTCAGAATGGGAAAAGATCTTTACCAACCCTACATCTGATAAAAGGATAATAAGTGCCACGGCTGCCTGTCATTTCTACTGGGGCAGACTCTTTCCAGGTCTGCTATAGTGAAAACACCATTTTCGATACATTCTAGAGAATCAGCTGCACTCAGAGCATTTGAGAACCAGAACCACTCAGGGACTTTGGGTCTGCTATAGTGAAGACAACGTCTCCTGATACATCATAAAGAGCCCACTGCACTCAGGACATTTGGTCCCTCTGCAGGAGTGTGGAGAGGCCTGGGAGCATGGTGATGATCCTGGACCACAGAGCTACATCCACAAACACCACCACAGGAGAGCTGGTCTCCCAGGAGTGCCTACATACCAGTGTGCACAGAGAGAACAGGAATCCCAGGAGTACAGATACACAGGCTTGCAGGACAGAGAAGCCACAGTCAGAGACAGCAAGACCAGCTAACACCAGAGATAACCAGATGGCAAAACGCAAACACGAGAACATTACCAACAGAAACCAAGGCAACATGGCACCATCCAAATCTAGATCTCCCATAACAGCCAATCCTGGATACACCTAACACAACACAAAGGCAAGATCTAGATTGAAAATCACATCTCATGATGCTGACAGAGGACTTCAAGAAGGACATAAATAATTCCCTTAAAGAAATACAGGAGAACATGAGTCAACAAGAAGTCCTTTAAAAAGGAAACACAAAAATCCCTTAAAGAAATAAAAGCAAACATGGGTCAACAGGTAGAAGCCCTTAAAGAGGAATCACAAAAACTCCTTAAAGAATTATAGGAAAACACAAACAAGTGAAGGAACTGAACAAAACCATCCAGAGTCTAAATATGGAAGTAGAAACAACAAAGAAATCACAAATGGAGACAACTCTGGAGATAGAAAACATTGTAAAGAAATCAGGAGTCATAGATGCAAACATCAGCAACAGAATACAGGAGAAAGAAGAATCTCAGGGGCTGAAGATACCAGAGAAAGCATGGACTCAACAATCACAGAAAATGCAAAATACAAAAAGTTTGTAACTCAAATCATGCAGGAAATCCAGGACAGAATGAGAAGATTATATACCTAAGGATTATAGGTATACAAGAGAGAAAAGATTTACAATTTAAAGAGCCAGTAAATATCTTCAACAAAATTATAGAAGAAAACTTCCCTAACCTAAAGAGAGAAATGCCCATGAACATACAAGAAGCCTACAGAACTCCAAATAGACTGGACCAAAACAGAAACCCCTCCCATCACATAATTTAAACACCAAATGCACTAAACAAAGAAAAAATATTAAAAGCAGTAAGGGAAAAAGGTCAAGAAACATATAAAAGCAGTCCTATCAGAATTACACCAGACTTCTCACCAGAAACTATGAAAGCTAGAAGATCCTGGACAGATGTCATACAAATCCTAAGAGAACATAAATGTCAGTCCATGCTACTATACCCAACAAAACTCTCAATTACCATAGACAAAGAAAACAAGACATTCCATGACAAAACCGAATTTACACAATATCTTTCCATAAACCCAGCCCTACAAAGGATAATGAGTAGAAAATACCAACACAAGGAGGGAAACTACACCGTAGAAAAAGCAAGAAAGTAATCTTCTTTCAACAAACCCAAAAGAAGATAGCCACACAATCAGTATTCCACTTTTAACAATGTAAATAACAGAAAGTAGCAATCGCTTTTCCTTAATATCTCTTAACATCAATGGTCTCAATTCCCCAATAAAAAGCCATAGACTAACAGACTGGATATGTTAACAGGACCCAACAATTTTCTTCACACGAGAAACCTACCTCAGTAACAAAGACAGTCACTACCTCACAGTCGAAAGTTGGAAAACAATTTTCCAAGCAAATGGTCCCAAGAAACAAGCTGGAGTAGCCATTCTTATATCAAATAAAATCAACTTTCAACAAAAAGTTGTCAAAAAAAGATAAGGAAGGACACTTCATAGTGGTCAAAGGAAAAATCTACCAAGATGAACTCTCAGTTGTGAACATCTATGCTCCAAATGCAGGGATACCCACATTAATAAAAGAGACTTTATTAAAGCTCAAAGCATACATTGGACCCCACACAATAACAGTGGGAGACTTCAACACCCCACACTCAGCAATGGACAAATCATGGAAACACAAGCTAAACAGAGAAACAGTAAAACTAACTGAAGTTATGGACTAAATGGATCTAACAGATATTAATAGAACATTCCACCCTAAACAAAAAGAATATACTTTCTTCTCAGCACCTCATGGTACCTTCTCCAAAGTT
This sequence comes from Apodemus sylvaticus, assembly GCF_947179515.1. Classification (NCBI taxonomy): domain Eukaryota; kingdom Metazoa; phylum Chordata; class Mammalia; order Rodentia; family Muridae; genus Apodemus; species Apodemus sylvaticus. Next base: position 56,668,100 of record NC_067491.1, on the reverse strand, counting down.
GACCATATAATTAATTGGTCACAAAAGAGGTCTCAACAGATACAGGAATATTGAAATAATTCCATGCACCCTATCAGATCACTACGGCCTAAGGCTGGACTTTAGTTCAAACAAAAACAGCAAAAATATACATAATCAGGGATGCTGAACAATGTTCTACTCGATGATAGCTTGCTCAAGGGAGAAATAAAGAAAGAAATTAAAGACTTTATAGAAATTAATGAACATGAGGACACATCATCATGCCAAAATTATGGGACACAATGAAAGCAGTGCTAAGAGGAAAACTCAGAGCTCTAAGTGTCTCCAAAAAAAATGGAGCTTATGCTAGCAGCTTGACAACACACCTAAAAGTTAAAGAACAAAAGAAAGCAAATACACGCAAGAGGAGTAAACTTCAGGAAATAACCAAACTCAGGACTGAAATCAACCAAATAGAAACAAAAAGAACTATACAAAGAATCAACGAAACCAGGAGGTGGTTCTTTGAGAAAATCAACCAGAGAGATAAACCCTTAGCCAGACTAACCAGAGGGCACAGAGGCTCTCCCCAAATTAATAAAATCAGAAATGAAAAGGGAGATATAACAATAGAAACTAGCCAGGCGGTAGTGTCACATGCCTTTAATTCCCAGCACTTGGGAGGCAGAGGCAGGCAGATTCCAGAGTTCAAAGCCAGCCTAGTCTACAGAGTGAGTTCCAGGACAGCCAGGGATATACAGAGAAACCCTGTCTCATGGAAAAAAAATAGAAACTGTGGAAATTAAGAAATCACCAGATACTACTACAAGAGCTAATACTCAACAAAATTGGAAAATCTGAACAAAATGGACAATTTTCTAGACACATACCAGGTGACAGCGTTAAAACGGGATCAGATAAACCATCTAAATAGCATCTAAATAGTTACATTAATCCTGTTGAAATAGAAGCAGTTGTTAAGAGTCTCCCAACGGGGAAAAAAAGCCCAGGACCAGATGGGTTTAGTGGGGAATTCTATCAGATCGTCAAAGAAGAGTTAATACCAATACTCTTCAAACTATTCCACAAAATAGAAACACAAGGAACACCAGCCAATTCATTCTATGAAGCCACAATAATACTTATACCTAAACCAAACAAAGACCAAACAAGGAAAGAAAAGTTAAGACCAATTTCCTTTATGAACATTGATGCAAAAATACTCAACAAAACTCTGGCCAGCCGAATCAAAGAATGCATCAAAACAATAATTCACCATCATCAAGTAGGCTTCATCCCAGGGATGCAGAGATGGTACAATATATGCAAATCCATCAATGTAATCCACTACATAAACAAAATAAAAAAAAAACCGGCATGGTCATTTTATTAGATGCTGAAATCGCTTTTGACAAAATTCAGCATCCCTTCATGATAAAATCTTGGAGAGATCAGGAGTTCAAGGCCCATACCCAAACATAGTGAAAGCAATTTACTGTAAAGCGGTAGCCACTACCTTATTAGGACTACACACTATAAATCCACCTGTGACAAGAGATCTCTTTCCCCCAAAGGGTAGTAGGCAAATTTGGCATAAGGCTGAATTTGTCCTGAATTGCCTTCTTCATCTTTGCAGGTTAGAAGTTTAGCGCTTTGCTTTGGGTTATTGGCATAACCAATCCCTCAGAGGTGAGTGAGCATATCTGACAAGGGACAAGTTGAAGGCCAGTCTTGTCCTCTAATAATTGTCACATCAGCTCCAGCATCTACTAATCCTTCAAAGTTTTTTCCCTCAATTGTTAATTTAAGGTTAGATCTCTTACTAATAATAGATTGAACCCAGTACACAACAGAGGAACCAAAGCCACTCTGTCCTCTCTTACTGGAATCTGGAAGGTAGTTAGTTGATACAAGGGAACTAAGTTGAGCAATTCTTTGGTTAGCAGGTATAGCTATAATACCATGAAGGGAAGCAGCCATAATTTTAATTTCTCCCTCATAATCATTGTCTATGAACCTGGATAACCCTGCAGTTCTTTTACAATAGTACTGCTTTGTCCTAGAAGCAATCCACAAGTTTCTGCAGGCAAAGATCCGAAAACTCCTGTAGGCAGGGTCTGAACTCCCATTTCTGGGGTTAATACAACATGGGAGGTGGAATAAATGTCCAATCCTGAGCTGCCTGGTGTTGCCCTGAAAATTCAAAAACAGATGTCCCTGGCCTGGCAGCGGCTTCATGGCCCCACAAAATGCTTGCTGTGGGCATCTGGGGGGAGGCTGGCCCCTCTGCCTGAGGCTGGCCCTCTGCCTGAGGTTGGCCCCTCTCCCTGAGGCTGGCCCCTCTGCCTGGTTCCCGACACAGAACAGCCCTGAATATATTTTAGATTTACAGTGCCTGGCCCAGTGATTACCTTTCCTGCATCTAGGACAAACTCCTGGGGATAACTTGATTGCCCACTTACAGAGCCTCTGTTCCTAGGGCAATCACTTCTAAAATGACCCAAACCTCCACATTTAAAACACATTTTATTCTCTCCTCTCTGTGAGAGTATCACTTGCATGGTGGTTCCTTGCAAAGCTGTAGCCATAGCTAGACTTTGATTGTATGAAGGCCCAATCTCTGCACAAAGGCAAATATACCCAGCTAAGTCTATCCGTCCCTTGTAAGGTGTAATGGTGGTATGACAAGCTGCATTAGCATTCTCATAAGACAATTGTGAGACAAAGATTCTGCTTGAGAAGTTCCAAAAATTCTGTTAGCTGATTTCAGTAGCCTATCCACAAAATCCTGAAAAAGTTCATCAAGTGCCTGTCTAATGCTTGCTAAACTTCCACTGAGATCCCCTTTAGTTGGTAATTGATTCCACGAGTGGTGGGCAGCCATTGCAACCTGTGCATACACTCCAACAGGGAACCCAATCTGATTAGCATTGCCTCCATATTGACCTTCTCCTAGTTGCATATTAGTGTCCCAATCTGGATTACCTGATTCATCCCGGTAGTTCTCTTACTAGCTTCACGCCATTCAGAATTCCAAAGCAAGATATCTCCTCCTGACAAAGTAGGCTTACATAAAATCTTCCAATCTTGTGGGGTTAAGCTTGACTGCATCACAGTATTCAATAAAGCTTGTGGAAAAGGAGCTATGGCTATGATGTGCCACAGCTGTCTTTAATTCCTTTATCACTTTGAACTCCAAGGTCTGATATTGTCTAACTATATTCTGCTGGCCTATGATCTCAACGACAAAGTTAGATGTGTCCTGCCTTTCCCTGTGAGCCTGACTTACAGCTCTTTCTAGTGGTGATTGGTGTGTCTCAGGATCACTGCTCCTTCCTGCACTTGATACCCTTTCTGCAATTTAATTTCAAACTCCAATTTATGTAATTGCATCTCCTTCTTAGTATCATCTCGTACAGTAGAGGCCACAGGCAGAGCAGAAGGTGCACTAGGAGGCCAATCCTCACCATAATATTATGCAGCTCCTTCATCTGAATGAGCTTCCTCCTCTAATGTTAGCTCATCAGTAGTGTCTCTATATCATTCTAAGTTAGGGTTTAGAAGACTCTTTTCTGAGGAAGTCCTCTCTGGCAGGCTTCCTTCTTGAGATTCCTCAAGTGTGATATCTGGTGCCTGTGAGATCTCTTCATCAGTAGCATCTTTTATAAGCATCCGGAGGCAGAGGGTAGTATTATCTGCCTTGGTGGCTCTTAGTGCTTTTCCAATTTTTTCCCAGGTTCTCTTATATAAAGTTCTTTTTTTCACGGAACCATGGGCAACAAGAATCTATCTGATCTAAAAAAACCTTCTAACCATTGTTTTTCAAACCCTACTCCTTTCTCCTGAAGCAGCTCTTGAAGGCTGCGAACAAACACCTGGTTTGTAATTCCTATCCCATTTCCCACTGTCACCTCCTAAGCAAGCTCAGTGTTGGGTCTACGCTGTCCCACTTAGCCCCTATCCTTCTGCACTGACAACAACAGCTTCAAAAAGATGAAATTTTAGACTAGTGTTAGTATTTAGCTCCTGTATTTGCTCCCCATGCAGGATACTGTCTTTTTCTATTTTCTGCAAAGGTTCGCCGAGACAGGGTCGCCTCAAGACACCTTCCTGTGTCTGGATATTGGTCAGGTGCCAATCTGTAATTGCCAGCAGTTATGTCGAACAGGTTCCCTGGAAGGGAAGCTGGGGATGTATGGGAAGGTGGGGAAAAGAGAAGGAGACCAAGACAACAGCACCTGCTCAAAGCCTCAAGGTTTAATGGAGGACTCAGAATTTTAAGGTTTCAGGTAAGACTCTTCCCCCAAATTCCAGGGTGTGTTCTGGGAACTGGTCTGGCTGTTCCCTTGGCATTGGCTCCACTGCTCAGGCAGCTGGGTGGGTCACCTGCTTAATTCAGGAATTTGTAAATCTGGAGGAACAAAGAACTTCACCTTGGTCTGAGTGCTCCACCCTAGGTGGAGAGGATTATGGCTAACAGAGGAATTTCCACTCAGAGGCTGGGAGAAGAACTTCATCTTGGTCAATGTCAAGTTCCTGCCAGGTGGCATGGCACCCCAATAAGGCTCTCTACACTGGATGTTTTCAGTCAGGAGCTTTTTGCATTTTGTGTTTCTTTGACTGCTGTGTCAATGTTTTCTATCTTCTGCACCCGAGATTCTCTCTTCTTTCTCTTGTATTCTGTTGGTGATGCTTGCATCTATTACTCCTGATTTCTTTCCTAGGTTTTCTATCTCCAGTGTTGTCTCTCTTTGTGATTTCTTAAATTTTCAACTTCCATTTTTAGATCCTGGATGGTTTTGTTCAGTTCCTTCACCTGTTTGAGTGCGGTTTTTCTGTAATTCTTTAAGGGCTTCTATCTGTTTACCTGTGTTCTCCTGTATTTCTTTAAGGAAGTTACTAATGTTATTCTTAAAGTCCTCTATTAGCATCATGAGATGTGATTTTAAATCCAGCTCTTGCTTTTCTGGTGTGTTGGGGTATCCAGGATTGCTATGGCGGGAGAACTGGTTTCTGATGTTGCCAAGTAGCGTTGGTTTCTGGTGCTTATGTTCTTGCGCTTGCCTTTGCCATCTGGTTATCTCTGGTGTTCATTGTTCTTCCTTTCTTTGGCTGGAGCTTGTCCCTCCTGTGGGCCTGTAAGCCTGTGTCAGCACTCTTAGGAGACCAACTCTCTTCTGACAGGATCTGTGTGCAGATGGCTGTGGAGCCTCTTGGCTCCAGGTTGCAGATGGTAACTGGACTGCTCCTGTCCCAGCTGCTCCACTGGATGCCGTGTGCATTCCTAACCTTTCCCCTCCAGACAGTTATTGGAGACAAAGTGTGGATCTCACCTCCAGAAGTGAAGGCTCTGCTGGGAGATCCCACTCTCCTGGTTGGCAGTGCACAGAGAGAAGTGGAGCTGCCGGGCTCCCTGGTACAAATGGTGACAGGAGGGCTCCTGTCCCAGCTGCTCCACTGATCATATGATGGTGAACATTTCTTTAGGTGCTTCTCGGCCATTTGATATTCCTCAGTTGAGATTTATTTGTTTACCTCTGTACACTGCTTTTACTAGGGCTACAGGTTTCTCTGGAGTCTAACCTTTTGAGTTGTTTGTATTTATTGGGTATTAGCCCTCTGTTGTATGGAGGGTTGGTAAAGATCTTTTCCCAATCTGTTGACGGCAGTTTCGCCCTCTTGACAGTGTCCTTTGCCTTACAGAAGCTTTGCAATTATATGAGGTCCCATTTGTCAATTATTGATTTTAGAGCACAAGTCATTGGTGTTCTGTTCAGGAAATTTTCCACTGTGCCCATGTGCTCAAGGCTCTTCCCCAATTTCTCTTCTATTGGTTTCAGTGTATCTGGTTTTATGTGGAGGTCCTTGATCCACTTGGACTAGAGCTTTGTATGAGAAGATAAGAGTGGATCCATTGGCATTCTTCTACATGCTGACCTCCAGTTGAACCAGCACCACTTGTTGAAAATGTTCTTTTCCACTGGGTGGTTTAAGCTCCTCTGTCACAGATCAAGTGACCATAGGTGTGTGGGTTCATTTCTGTGTCTTCAGTTCTATTCCACTGATCTACCTGCCTGTCTTTGTTCCACTACCATGTAGTTTTTATGACTATTGCTCTGTAACACAGCCTGGGGTCAGGGATGGAGATGATTCCCAGAGAAGTTCTTTTATTGCTGAGAACAGTTTTTGCTATCCTGAAGCTTTGGTTATTCTAAATAAATTTGTGTATTGCCCTTTCGAACTCTATGAAGAACTGAGTTGCAGTTTTGATGGGGATTGCATTTAATCTGCAGATTGCTTTTGGCAAGATGGCCATTTTTACTATATCAATCCTCCCAATCAGTGAGGATGGGAGATCTTTCCATCTTCTGAAATCATCTTCAATTTCTTTCTTCAGGAACTTGAAGTTCTTGTTATACAGATCTTTCACTTGCTTGGTTAGAGTCATAAGGTTTTTATATTATTTGTTACTATTGTGAAGCATGCTGTTTCCCTAATTTTTTCTCAGCCTGTTTATCCTTTGAGTAGAGAAAGGCTACTGATTTGTTTGACTTAATTTTATATTCAGCCACTTGCTGAAGTTGTATTTCAACTGTAGGAGGTCTCTGTTGGAACTTTTGGTGTCACTTAAATATACTGTCATATCATCTGCAAATAGCGATATTTTGACTTCTTCCTTTCCAATTTGTATCTCTTTGACCTCCTTTTGTTGTCTAATTGCTCTGCCTAGGATTTCGAGTACTATATTGAATAGGTAAGGAGAGAGTAGACAAACTTGTCTAGTCCCTGATTTTAGTGGAATTGCTTCAAGTTTCTCTTTTTTTTTCATTTATTTTTTATTGATATATTTTTATATACATTTCAAATGATTTCCCCTTTTCTGGGTGCCCACTCCCTGCAAGTCCCATAAGCCCTCTTCCAAGGCCCTGTTCTTCCATCCACCCCTTCCCATTTCCCTGTTCTGGAATTCCCCTATACTCTTGCACTGAGTCTTTCCAGAACCAGGGGCCACTCCTCCATTCTTTTTGGACATCATTTAATTTGTGGATTATATCCTGGGTATTCAAAGTTTCTAGGCTAATATCTACTTATCAGTGAGTGCATACCATGATTGATCTTTTGAGACTGGGTTACCTCACTTAGTAAGATGTTCTCCAGCTCCATCCATTTGTCTAAGAATTTCATGAATTCATTGTTTCTAGTGGGTGAATAGTACTCTATTGTGTAAATATACCACATTTTTTGTATCCATTCCTCCGTTGAAGGACACCTAGGCTCTTTCCAGCTTCTGGCTACTACAAATAGGGCTGCTATGAACATAGTGGAGCATGTGCCCTTATTGCATGTGGAATACTTTGAAGAATATTGGTATAAAACTATCTGGTCTTGTGCTTTTTCTTGTTGGGAGACTTTAAATGGATGCTTCTATTTCTTTTGGGCTTATGAGAATATTTAAATAGTTTGTCTGATCATGATTTAATTTCGGTAACTGGTATCTGTCTAGAAAATTGTCCATTTCATCCAGATTTTCTAGTTTTGTTGAGTATAGGGTTCTGTAGTAAGATCTAATAATATTTTTGCATTTCCTCAGTTTCTGTCCTTATGCCTCCCTTTGATTTTCTTAAAGAACCAACCCCTGGTTTTGTTGGTTTCCATGTAGTTCTTTTTGTTTCTACTTGGTTATTTTCAGTTCTAAGTTTGATTATTCCCTGCTGGGTACTCCACTTGGGTGTATTTTCTTCTTTTTGTTCTAGAGCTTTCAGGTGTGCTGTTAAGCTGATAGTGTATGCTCTCTCCATCTTTTTCTTTCGTTGGGGAACAGGGAAATGACTCATAGCTATGGGTTTTCCTCTATGCGCTGTTTTCAATGTGGATATTAGCCATAAAATACAGGATACCGATGCTACACTCCACAGACCCAAAGAAGGTAAGCAAGAAGGAAGGTTCAAGTGAGGATGCTTGAATCTCACTTAGAAGAGTGAATAAAACAGTCATAGGAGATAGACGGAGGGAGGGAACTGGGTGAGAGAGGGGATAGGGAGGTGAATGAGGTGATACAGTTTTCAGGAGCAGGTGGGGAGACAGAAGGGCCCAGAAGGCCAGGAGAATAAATTGAAATCTGCAACTCGCAGGGTTGGGGGCTGGAGGCATCACAAGGACATAAAACCTGGGATGGGGTAGACACCCAGAAATCAGTGGGGACGACCTTAGCTGACACTCACAGCAGTGGAGATATGAAGCCTGAAAAGGCCACCTCCAGTAGCCAGACAGGAACCCCAGTGAAGTGATAGGGACACCAACCCACCCACAAAACTTCTGACCCAAAATTTATCCTGTCTACAAGAAATGGAGGGGTAAAGATGGAGCAGAGACTAAGGGATTGGCCAACCAATAACCAGCCCAACTTGAGACACAACCCACGGACAAGCACCAGTCCATGACACTACGATGATACTCTGTTATGATTCCAAACAGGAGCCGAGCATAACTGTCCTCTGAAAGGGTCCACTCAGAAGCTGACTGAACCATCCAAACATGGGATGGAACTGGAGGACTTGTATTAGTCAGGATTCTCTAGAGTCACAGAACTTATGGACTGTCTCTCTATATTGAGGGAATTTATTGTGATGACTTACAGTCTGTAATCCAACTAACACAACAATGGTCTGCTGTGGATGGGAAGTCCAAGGATCTAGTAGTTGCTCAGTCCCCAAGAGGCTGGTTGTTTCAGCTGATCTTCTGTAGAAGTAGGTTCCAACAGATGTGCTGGCAAGTAAGTGCAAGTGGGTGAAGAAGAGTGAATCTTCCTCCTTCAATGTCCCTATGTAGGTCTCCAGCAGAAGGTGTGGCCCAGATTAAAGGAGTATGCCACCACACCTGGATCTGGAACATGCTTTGTCCTAGGCTGACCTGGAACTCGGAGATCTCCTTGCCTCAGTCCCCTGGGATTAAAGGCGTGTACCACCTTGCCTGTGCCTAAGCTTTTCATGGCCACTATGCCTCAAGATCTCCATGCTAAGATCCAAATCAGAAACTTGTATCTTCCAGCCTCAAGACCTGGATCACAAGTATGCCCCTCAATTCTGAATTGTAGTTCTTTCCACATGTAGTCAAGCTGACAACCAGGAACAGCCATTACAAGAATCTTATGGAAGAGTTGGGGGAAGGATTGAGGGCCTGGAAGGGGATAGGAACTCACAGGAAAACCAACAGGGTCAACTAACCTGGACCCCTGTGGGCTCTCAGAGACTGAATCACCAACCAAAGATGTTTGAATGGGCTGGACCTAGGCCTCCCCATGCAATGTAGCAAATGTGTAATTAGGTCTTCATGTGGGTCTTCCAACAGGTGGAGTGGCATGTATCCCCAAAGCTGTGAAATATGTTTCCCTAACTTGGTTACCTTGTCTGGTCTCAGTGAAAGAGGATATGCGTAATCCTGCAAAGACTTGATGCACAAGGGTGGGGGATACCCGAGGGAGGTCCTCTAAGAGGAGAAGGAGATGGGTGACAGGGGGGAAGACCTGTCTTCTTGAGTGAGGGGAAGACCAAGAGGGAGGGCATAAACCAGGTGAATGAATGAATAAATAAGAGTGAATAAATAAATAAATATGTTTTTCTATTATTTTAAGTGTATGGGATTTGGGAGGGGGTGTATGGGCACATGTGTACAGTACCCAGTGCCCAGTGGTCAGAAGAAGGTATCAGATACCTCTGATGATGAAGCTAAGAGGCAGTCATGAGTTACCATGCACACTAGCCACTGGGCCATCTCTCCAACCATAAAATTATTCCATTGCTACAGCATGACTGTAATTTTGATACCATTATGAATCATCATGTAAATATCTGATTTGCAGGATGTCTGGTATGTTACCCCTGTGGGGGTTGTGACCCCCCCCCATGTTGAGAACCACTGTTTTAGGGACTTGGTTAGGTTCCAGGCCAATGAGAGACCTTGTTTTATTGAAGAAGAAGAAGAAGAAGAAGAAGAAGAAGAAGAAGAAGAAGAAGAAGAAGAAGAAGAAGAAGAAGAAGAAAGAAAGAAAGAAAGAAAGAAAGAAAGAAAGAAAGAAAGAAAGAAAGAAAGAAAGAAAGAAAGAAAGAAAGAAAGAAAGCATCTAAGAATGGACACTTGAGGTTGCCCTCTGACCTCCACATGCAAACACACACACACACACACACACACACACACACACACACACGAACATGCGCAGGCACACAGGAGAATCACTGTCACCCAAGCTGGTCTCACACTCCCCATTCTACTACCTCAGCCGCCAAGTGCCAGTGTCACAGGCACGTGTCCCACACCCACAGTCTCTGGGCCTGCTGAACATTGCCAGCACTGGGCAGTGAGGCAGAGAGGCAGGCATGGGTGCCTGGGGAGGGGCTCAGCTCAGCTGCAGTCAGGCCAAACAGAGGATCTGTACAAGCAGAGCCCTGCTGTGCTCAGGATGTGAGCCCGCCTTTTCACTGGGAACTTCTGCCTCTAACAGAACAGCTGGGACCTGTAGGACCCTACAGTGCAGAGCATTGGCTGCAGGATGCTGGCATGCAGTCACTTAACAGGGAGGATCCCCATGAAAATGCAGGCTGTCAAAGGCTGAACACCAGCTACCAAGGGCAGAGGCATCCGGCATGCTCTCTGAGTTGAGCTGAATTCCTTGGGTCTCCTGGATTTCAGTATCTGCCAGTGGCATACAGAGGATCCTGACCCAGCCTCTAAGGAGAAGAAGGAAATGGAGGGGGAGTCGGTACTTTTGACTGTCCCCCCCCAAGCTCCCAGATCCAAAGACCTGAAGGACATAAGGAGCCCGCCCATTCCCAGAGAAACACACACCTTGTCCTGGGATACAGCAAGACCTGCACCCCTCCTGCTGCCCCTGGCAGACCTGCCAGGCACCCTGGGAGCACGATCAGGCACCTCACCAGCACTAACCATGAAGGGTCTGTGTTTTCTAAGCTGGACCTAGGATAAGTATCCACCACGCACAGAGGAAGGCCACAGTGGCTATGAGGCCTCTGTCTTGGCCAATATACAAGATACCCAGGACAGGTCTCTGTTCCCCAAGTCTCTCCTAAGACTGGCAGGTCCTGCACAATGATGCACTGAGATGTTAGGTAGGTGCAGGAGGACCTTCTACCTCACCTGGAGAGCTTGAAAAGCAACATGCACAGCAGAGACATTTGGTACAAAGTTTATAACACACCCTCCCATGAGACAGTAACTTAAAGTGTTTTGAAACAATCAGGAAGGGCAGATCCAGGAGGACCTACTTCCAAAGCCTGGAATACACATTTGGTCCACATGGTCAGAGTGGGGACAGGACAGGGCATCAAGTCTGAGGGAGGGGCTTGGAGGCCCCGAGAAGTAATCTTCCACAGGCGTGAGGAAAGGATTCAGACCAAAAGCAATGTGTGACCTTCCAGGCAGTCCAAGGGTTGGCAGCCTTCTTCCCAAGGCCACCTGCCCACGCAGGCAAACAAAGTGTTCATCACCTTCAGGGCTGTCAGGGAGGGTGCTGACTTCGTGAACAGTCTCGGGCCAACCATTCCCGGGGCCATGCTGGGATGGCCCTCCTCGAAAACCTATTGGTGACCAGAGAAGCCCTCCGAGCAGGACCGCATCTTTTGAGGCCATGTGATAGTCAAGGAATGCTGAGGATGGGCCCTGCCCACACTCAGGGCCACACAGGCACCCAAGACCCTGGTCCACAGTCACCAGCCAGGACCCCGGGACAGCTCCAAAGCCAGGAGTGCCTGATCGGGGCATGGGGCCAACACATGACTGGCCCACGGGTGACTTTCCAGCTTCCATAGCAGCTAGGGTCGGTCACCAAGGGTCAGCGTCAGCGACAGACTGGGCTTGCGCTCTGGCTCTTCACCCTCCTGGCAGGGCTGGGGCGGCCGGGATTTGAAGAAATCTGAAATGTAGCGGACCTGGGGAGGGGAAAGACAGTGAGTAGGACAGGAAGAAAAAGAACATCTTCTGGGGGCCCTGAGGGAGAAGGTGAGGGGGTGTAGTCATGTGGATGGGTGGGGCCAGCAGTGAGGGGCTGTTTGAAACTAATTCCGCTCCTCAGAGGGGCTGCAGATGAGGAGTTGCCTTGTGAACCTTCTCCCCACCTTAACTTTTCAAATAAAGGATTGAGCCAATGATTGGGCAGGAGGAAGGCGGAGGAGCTGAGAGTCGGGGGGAGGAGCTGAGAGTCGAGGGGAGGAGCCACGGGGGATAAATAGGAGGGGAGGTGCTATGAAGGATAAATAGGAGGGGAGGGGCTTCGGGGATTGCAAGCTAGGCTGCAGAGAGAATCTCATGGCCTGGAGAAACTGCAAGTTACATGGACTAATATAGATGGGAATAGAGTAGTGTGGCAGGAGATCTGCCCAATCTAGGCTTGTAGCTTTTTTTGTTAAACGAATGAGATTTCTTTTACCGGGGAATTGGGTTGGAAACAAAAGTAGCAACAAGGGAAAAGCTCTTGAAGACAAAACAGCAGGCAGAAGTTGCAGGCCATCAGAGGCCGGCAGTGCAGATCCTGTAGGTCAGGCAAGCAGCACTCACCTTGAGGCAGGCCACCAGGGCTCCCTGAAGGAGGCCGACGAGGACATCACTCCAGTGGTGCTTGTGGTCAGACACTGGGCTATAGCCCACATAGATGGCAGAAGCCACCAAGAAGAACTGAACGGTGGGCCTCAGCAGCCGGGCCCACTTCCAGCAGAGCCAGGCCTGCACGTACAGCTATCGGGACATCAGCCTGCTGTCAGCTGGGCCCACGAGTCTCCACAGCCTGCCCAGCCCGGGGCGAGAGTCGCAAGGCCTCCTACCCTTAGTGACTCCTCCACACACCCCATTGTACAGAAGGGTAGACCAAGGCACAGGGAACGCATGGCCCCATAAGGTCCCCCGGGAAGGAGATGGGTACTCACCACCAGGAACGACATGCAGTACATGCCAAAGGAGTAGTGGCCAGAGTAGAAGGACAGCCTGAGAGAAAGGACAGCCACTCAGGTCATGGAGACCCAGAGGCAGACCTGCAAGCTCCTTGGGGAGCTGGCAGCTATAGAGGAGTGCAACTCAAAACTCAGGCAAACAGGGCCAGAGAGGTGGCTCAGCAGTTAAGAGCCCTGACTGCTTCTGGAAAGGACCCAAGTTCAGTTCCTGGTGCCCACATCCTACTCTTCACAACTACCTATAACTCCGAGTCCAGGAAATCTGATGCCTTTGGCCTCTGAGGGTACCTGTAGTAATGCACAAACACACACACACACACACACACACACACACACACACACACTTTTTTTTTTGGTTTTATTCAAGACAGGGTTTCTCTGAGTAGCCATGGATGTTCTGGAACTCACTCTGTAGACCAGGCTGGCTTCGAACTCGGAAATCCACCTGCCTCTGCCCCCCAAGCACTGGGATTAAGGCGTGCCCCACCACTGCCAAGCTCACACACACACACACACACACACACACACACTTAAAAGTAATAAAAATAAATTGTCTTTTGGACTTACTTTTATTGTATGTTTATGGGTGTTTTGACACATCTCTGTGTGCCACACGCATGCAATGCCTGCAGTAGCCAGAAGGAGGCATCAGATCCCATGGACCTGAAGTTGCAAACTGTTGCGTGTGGACTAACTTGTGAGTTTTCAGAATCTAATACAGATCCCCTGGAATTAAAATAAAAATTTAACCCGAGGGGAACTGGAGAGATGGTGTAACTGTTAAGAGCACTGGCTGCTCTTCCAAAGGACCTCAGTTCAATTTCCAGGACCCACACGGTGGCTCACAACCATCTGTAACTCTGGCTCTTAATTCTGGCCTCCACGCTTACCGTCCATGCATGTGGTATATGGAAATATGCAGGCAAACCACCCATACACATAAAATAAAACTAAAATTGAGAAACAAAATTTAACCTGAAGGAAGGCTTGCACACAGGACACTCCCTCAGGAGGCCCTGGAGCAACCGTCTCCCCTCCTGACCCTCAGTTCACCAACTCCAACCCCTGCCTGCTCCTGGAGCAGCCACGGCCAGCAGGAGCACATGGTCAGGCTCCCAATACTACAGTCGCAGCCACTGCTGTGACAGCTGTCGGTCTGGGTTGCTGGTCATCACCTCATCTTACAAAGATATTTGTCACTGCTCAAGCGGCAGCCAAGACCTATGCTTTGGAGACTCTGAGGAGTCATTCCCCAACCTGGGCACCCCCAGAGCTGCTCTCCAAACTTAGCAGATACAATAATGCTAAGGCAGAGTCCCCAGCCCCACTCCAGCACCCAGAAAACAAAAGTGAAATGTATGTTCAATCCTGTCGACCTCTATGCAGACCACAGACCTCATTCTAACAGGGCCACCCTCAGTTCCCTCATGTGAGCCATGAAATAGACAATGACCTCAGTATCCACTGTCCCTGTGACTCGGTGTCGAGTCACAGCTGTGGGTTTGATCTTTAGTACAGTCACAAACAGACACAGACAAGAGTCACGGATTTGCAACAACAAAAAATATCCCTTTTGTTGTCTTTTTGTTGTCTATGTTCTTTTGTTGTCTAATTGCTTTTGCTACGTGTTTGAGTAGGGAGAGAAAGGACAGCCATGTCTAGTTCTTGATGTTAGAGGGGTTGCTTCAAGTTTCTCTTCATTTTATTTGATGTTGGCTACTGCTTTGCTGTGTATTGCTTTCCTATTATCAGGTATGGTCCTTGAATTTCTGATCTTTCCAAGACTTTTATCATAAAGGGTATTGGATTTTGTCAAATACTTTCTCTGCATCTAATGAAATGGTCATGTGATTTTTTTTCTTTGAGTTTTTTCATATAGTGAATTACGTGTATCATGAAGGGGTGATGGATTTTTTCAAATAATTTCTAAGCATCTAATGAAGTGATAATGTGTTTTTTTTTTCGTTTGAGTTCCTTTATATAGTGGAACACATTGATAGATTTCTGTATATTGAACCATCCCTGCATCCCTGTGATGAAGCCTACTTGATCATGATGGATGATTGCTTTGATCATGGATGATTGGTAGGTAGATATTGCTTAAATTTGCTTTTGTCATGGAATGTTTTGGTTTCTTCATCTATGATGATTGAGAGTTTTGAAGTTGTCTGAAGCCTGAGTTGAATTTTTTTGTTCTCTTAAGGTCTGCATGATCTCTATCCAGGCTCTTTTGGCTTTCGTAGACTTTTGAGAAGCCTGGTGTAATTCTATAGGTCTGCAATTTTATGTTACTTGGCCTTTTTCTCTTACAACTTTTAATATTTTCCTTGTTGTATACATTTAGTATGTTGATTATTATGTGATGAGAGGACTTTTCTTTTCTTGTCCAATCTATTTGGCTTTTTGTACATTTATGGCCATCTCTCGCTTTAGGTTGGGGAAATTTTCTTCTATGATTTTGCTTAAGACATTTTTCTGGTCCTTGGAGTTTGGAATCTTCACTCTTTTCTTTTCCTATTATTCTTTTTTAACATAGTTTTTAAAATTAATTATTTTTATACACTCCATATTTTATTCTCCACCCTGCCAACCCCTGTCTACCCTCCACCTGTTCCACATGCCATACCACTTCCCCCCCCCCCCGTTTCCACGTGGATATTGCTAAACCCCACCCCATCTGACCTCTAAACTTCCTGGGGCCTCCAGTCTCTTGAGAGTTAGGTGTATCAGCTCTGACTGAACACAGACCTGACAGTCCTTTATTGTATGTGTACTAGGGGCCTCATATCAGCTGGCGTATGCTGTCTGTTTGGTGGTCCAGTGTTTGAGACAATCCGGGGGTCCAGATTAATTGAGACTGCTGGACCTCCTACAAGGTTGCCCTCAGCTTCATTCAGCTTCCCTAATTCAACAGCAGGGGTCAGCTGTTTCTGTTCATTGGTTGGGTCCAATCATCTGCATCTGACTCTTTCAGATGCTTTTTGGGTCTCCCGGAGTGTTGTCATGCTAGATCCCTTTTTGTGAGCGCTCTATAGCATCAGTAATAGTGCCAGGCCTTGGGACCTTCCCTTGCACTGGATCCCACTTTGAATCTGTCGCTGGGCCTTCTTTTCCTCAGGCTCCTCTCCATTTCTATTCCCGTATTCTTTCAGACAGGAACAATTATGGGTCAGAGTTATGACTGTGGGATGGGTCCCCTCTCACTCATTTGAAGTCCTGTCTTCCTGCTGGAGGTAGGCTCTATAAGTTCCCTCTCCCTACTGTCAGGCATTTTATCTAGGGTCCCTTCCTTTTAGTCCTGTGAGTATCTCAACTCCCAGGTCTCTGGGGCATTCTGGAGG